>NW_017729032.1:32932149-32979568 GCF_001723915.1 Gavialis gangeticus
GCTGAGGGGGGATCTTGTGGCCTGTTATAAACTGGTTAGGGGGGATCAGCAGGCGCTGGGGGAGTCCCTGTTCCCCCGAGCGCCGCAAGGAGTGACCAGGAACAATGGTCACAAGCTGGCGGAGGGAAGGTTTAAGTTGGACATCAGGAGGCGCTACTTCACCGTCAGGGCGGCTAGAGTCTGGAACCAGCTTCCAAGTGAGGTGGTGCAGGCTCCCACCCTGGGGGTTTTTAAGAGGAGGTTGGATGAGCACCTTACTGGGGTCATTTGACCCCAGTGCTCTTCCTGCCATGGCAGGGAGTCGGACTAGATGATCTGCTCAGGTCCCTTCTGACCCTAGAAACTATGAAACTATGAAACTATATTCAGCTTAAGCCTTTTTCCAAGTTCTCTGAATTCACCTTGAGGAGAAAGCAGCCACAGCCAAGCCCTGGAGAATTTCCATTGTACAGAAACATCCTACAGCAGGATGGAGTGTCATTTAACTTGCCAGCAGTCAGTATAACTGGCTTCCCTGAGCCTGCTCATCTCTACCTGCAATAAAGACCCACTGGTGTCTTTCAGCAGCTGGCACAGAAAAGAGAAACTATCAACCTAACTAGTTCTTATTTCAAACTTGACTTCAGCGTGCTCCAACCTGCCCTAGAGAATGGTCAGTGTAGCCCACAGTTCATGGAAATGCAGCACTTACCTTGCTCTGAAGCCCTAAAATAGTCCTTGTTCTCAGCTCAGGATCAAACTCCCTTCAAATGTGTGCTGTGATATGTTATCTACATTAGCTGTTAGAGCTGTCTTTCCACAATAGAAAGGCAGAATGCTTATATCAGGCAAACATGATTAAAATCTTTGCCAAAGGGCTGGTGAGTGATTGTGGTTTAATTTTGAGATCTAATACGTATGCAGCATATTAATTTCCCAGAAGCTAGTCCTCCTTATGATCATGCCAGCTGTACTGTCACAGCTATTAGGATATTCCTGGTTGATTCTCAGTCTTCAAGTTTTCTCAGTCAGTTGACAATGTGCTAGTATGAAACTTGGGGTAATCAAGGAACCACAGGAATCTGTGCTTGTCAATGGGTGCAGTGTATCTCATTTCTTTTTACACAAGTTGCTACCCACTTCCTCATGCTTTCCTGCCACGTCTTGCCGGAAACATGAAGGGAAGCTGAATGATGAAACTAAAGGAAAACAGCATCCTCTCAGCAAAAGGGACACATCTTCTTCATAGGGCTCTGCCTCCCCTAAACCTGCCCTTACTACAACTGCCAGTGGACCTATGATCTTTCAACCATATCCCAATCACCTGACTGGTTTCTTGGCCAGTCCTTCAACTCTGCCTCGGGCTTCTCCCCACCACAAAGTCTTCAGGGCATAATCTTTCTTACGATGCCCTACTGTAGTCAATGTAGGTCCTTAATAAAATCTAGAACAGGAGCCTTTCATTTAGGGCTGCTTATCACAAAGTAATCATCAATTACTTTGCCCCTAGGTCTCCCCAGCTTAGGGCTCCATTCTCAAACAATTCAGTCCTCTTTGTGAGACTTATCAATTTGTCTATACTGTCCTCGGTCATAGTCCATCTGTGACTTCCCAGGCGAGGTCCTTACCTCTACAAAAAAATCCATAGGAGTAGCTTCAATAAGGGTGCTGTCATGGTGGGGGTCTGCTATAGAGTACCAGAGCAGGAGGAAGTAGTGGATGAGACTTTCTTCAAACAGATACTCTAAGTTTCCCGATCACAGTCTCATGGGGGATTTTAGTCACCCTGATATCTGCTGGAAGAGCAAGGGCCTCACCTAATTATTCTGCCTCCGTGGCAGTTAAGCTTCATTTCTTAAACTTCTATGTATAGTTGCCAATGCCTTTTTAGAAAGTATCTTCATGCTAGAGAAGTAAAACCTGGATCATTTCTATCCAGCTGCTTTGCAGATTGCATGGTTTTTGGTAGACAAAGCACTCAGTTGTTTGCTGTGGCTTTTATTTCAAAGGGTGCCATTGCTTCATTCAGCTGGAACTTGTTAGTGGTCCCAGGGAGCTAACTGCGTAAGTGGTACCCTTTGAAATAAAAGCTGCCACATACAGCTGAAGCACCTCAGCTGTCCTGTACAGCTATTTGCTCCACTTCTGTGTACCCCTGTGTACCTCACAAACCTTCATCTTCTCGTGGGGTTTAGGAACCTAACCCTGTGAGGTGTTCAGGTTCTTCTGTATACCTTGGGCCTGTATTATTAGCTGCACTAAAGGCACTTGCAAAGACTCTTGAAGCAAAGAGGGGCCTTCAAATAGTTGCTCGCTTTTGTAACCCATTTCCAGAATGGTGCAAAAGACCCTCATTGTAGTGTTTCCAACTCTCATGCCTTTTTTACTCTAACATAATTTCAGCCGGCAATAATGTATGAAGCTCTGTGAATTGTGAGAATTTCAGCCCCATGTGGGGGACAGTATCATGTAATTGATGGCCTGACCCCAATTGTAAGCACTCTGTTGTTGAAAAGCAGAGCTCCTTGCTGACTAACAAGAAATGGACTTTCCATAGTGATGCTTTAATACACGCTATCAAAGTCCTGACTTCCCATGTCCCATCAGTACCCTCAGTTAAACCATACAACATGTTCTCAAAGGACACTCCTGTACCCCTTGTCCTTTTTAAAAAATAATTCCAGTTTCCCCCACACCCTTTGAGCATAAAAGAACTCCCATAAAACATACAAGACTGATTCATCTTGGTTGCAGAGCTCCCGTGGACACTTAGGTGACCTCACCGAACCTTATCGGTGCTGTACCTCTCTCACTGGCAAAACTTTCCTTTCGGCTCCCCATGCTAACTCCTTATGTTCCCCCCTCCACTCCCCCCGTACCACCTTTTTCCATACCCTGCTAACCAGTTCCCTTTCTAGCTCCTCCTTGTCTGTCACTCTCTCCCTGTCCCTCAAGACCTTAAAAACCTCTTTTGCATCCCCCAAACCATCAAGGCCCAGTCCCTCTAATCCCAGTCCCTTGACAAAACTCCCTAAGCATGCATAATGTATTGACATCCTCCATGCCCACACTCCTTTCCACCCACTCCCATACAACCCCAGTCACCTAAAGAACCTGCCTGCCCAAAATCTACAAAAATTCCCAACAGCTCCAATTTCTCCCCATGCCTCTCACTACCATTTTAAAAAATGCACATAAAGGTCTCGATGTTAGGTAAGCCCCATCCCCCACAACCCTTCCTCCTTGCACAACTCCCACCTCACCACTCTCTCTATTTTCCCCACCACCAATAAAAACCAGGCACAATATCTGCTGCACCTGCAGCCAGGATGGCAGATACACAATGCTCATGAACAAGATCATGGGTAAAAGGCACTGCCTAATGACCCTCACTTTCCCCAGTATGCTAACCCCTACATTCCCCACAAACCCACTACCCACTTTACCCTACCCTCCAATTCCTCCCTGGTGCCTTTCCCCTGACTGTCCATTAACAACCCAATATCTTTAGTCTCTGTCTACCTGCATCCCAAATTCCCCCAATTCCTCACTGCCAAAACCAAACTTTTCCCAACATTAATCCTTGCTCCCAGTACCTCACCAAACTCCTGTGCATGGTCCATCACCCTCCCCAGTGACACCCCACCCCTCCCCCATTACATCATTGATGTAGAATGAACTTTTCACTTCACCACCTCCAGGCACCCTCGCCCCACTAATCACCCTATCCCCTCTAATCCACTGGGACAGCAGTTCAATGGCATACACAAAGAGTCCTGGTGACAGTGGACATCCCTGTCTCATCCCAGAATCTACTCCAAAAGCCTCCCGCAAGAAACTTTGCACCATAACCCTGCTCATCACCCTCCCATACATTGCCCTTATCCACCTTATAGATTTCCCTGGCAAACCCATCTCCTTCAATACCCTAAACAAAAAGGCATGCCCAATACTGTCATAAACTCTCTGCAGATCTAACTTCGCTAATATAGTGTTCCACTTGTGCTCCCAGATGTATGCTAGCACGTCTCTGATTACCCAACGAGTCTGTACTGCCTTCCTCCCCACCACTGCACACATTTGCTCCCCTCCTGCCACCCTAACATTCCCCAATCGTGCTGCTAATATCTTGGCAAATGACTTATAATTCATGTTTAATAACATGATTGGTTTCCAGTTTTTAATGTGCTCTTGTCCCCCTTCCTTATCAATTAAAACTACCACTCCCTGTGCAAATCCCTCACCTACCCCTCCCTGGCCCACAATTTCCCTGAAGAGTGTCAACAAGTCCCCTTTTACTAGAACCCAGAACTTCAAATAAAATCCCACTGGTATCCCATCTATGCCAGGTGTTTTATTCTTTGCCATTGTCTACAATACCTCCCACACCTCCCTTTCTCTTAGCTCCCTTATCATTCCCTCCCTATCTTCCTCCATCACCCTCACTTCCAACCCTCCCACCAATCCTTCCAATTTTTCCTGCTCTGTCTCTTTCCTTTCAAACAAACCCTCATAATATCTTGTCACCTTTTGCAGCTTTTCCCCTGAGTCCTCCACTCATTCTCCCCCTTCCGTCCATACTCTTCTCATCTCCCGCTTCATCCTTTGGACCCGCAAAGAAAAATACCTCCTTCATACCTTCCTCTCTTCAACCCACTCTTCCTTTGTCAAAAAATCCATTCTTTCAGCTACTCCTAAAACCAATTTTCCACCCCCTCCTTCACCTTTTCCCATTCCCTTTTGACTTCTTCTCCCCATCCCAGTTGTTCTGTCAAACTTTGGACCCCCCCTTGCAGTCACTCCAGTTTCCTCTTCTTCCACACCCTCCTCCTCTCCAGAGCATCAAACCATGCCCACACTCTGCCCTTGATTTCCTCCCACCACTGCCAGTTCGCTAGAAAATACTGCTGTAAGGTTTCCCACTGTTTGTATGCCCTTCAGAAGGCGAGGCACTCTTTCTCATCCTCCAGCAAGGAAATATTCATCTTCCACACCCCTTTCCCTATTCTTACATCCTTCCCTATACCCACCTCTACCCACAGCATCCAATGATCAGAGAAGCCCACATCAAGAATCCACTCTTTCCTGATCTCCAATCCCTCCAAAATGAAAACAAAATCTATCCTTGATTGCCCCCTCCCATCTGGGTCTACCCTTTTGAACACCCCTCCATTTTCCCAAACATCCCTTAACCCGTCATCCCTAATCCACTCCTGTAACCATTTCCTGGTGCTGTCTAGCCCTGGTCCTTGCCCCATCCCTCTTCACCCATTCTCCTCAAGAATGCAATTAAAATCCCCAATCAGTATCCGCAGCTTTTGCCCCCACATACACATTCCAATGTGTTTGAAAAACTGCAACCACTCAGCACTGTCTGCTGGCTGTACCCCATTCCATATACTGTCCTGCTATATCTCTTCCCCTCCCACCTTCAAATATCTCAGGTATTTCTCCCTCCTCTTCATGCATTCCCATTACAACCCCCCACACACACACCTCCCTGCCCCAGAGTCCTCATTTTCAGTGCTCTGTAAGTCCTCCTCTGTCTGGATTTTTTGCTGAACATTTGAAAATCTCCTGGGGCAGTGGGGGGGAGGAAGGAGGAGAGAGAAGATAATTCAGCCACCTTTTTATTGGATGCAAGGTTTCCAAACAGTTGCAAGCTTTATTTTCTACCTTGCTAATTTTCTTTTAACATGTGGCTTTCCACCTAGTGGCCTGCAGAGGGCATGTGGCTTACAAGGAGTTAATTTGCAGCTGAGAGGCTCCCACCCAGCTGCACTCTCCCATTGCTCCAGCTGCAGTGGCAGCCAGCATCTCCAGGCTCTGCCTTCCTTCCTCCAGTTTCCACTTCATTCCCCAGGGCCCCAGGCCATGTAAAGCATTCCAGCAAGGGAACCAGTTGCTGGGGCCTGAAAGTGAGGCCAGGGTGCTCTTGCAAGGTGCAAGTGGCAAGTTGCTGATGTGGCTCACAGGATGCACATCTACCCCACACTTATAAATTAGACAACCCTGTTTTTAAGATCTAATCTTTTTTTGCATAGTGTGTGTGTGTGTGTGTGTGTGTAATATATTACACACACATAGCCTGCTTGTTCATGGATCAAATGTAGTTGCTATTATGAAATTATATACAAAAAAGAAATAGCCTACTTTTTAAAATCCTGATAAATAACAATAGAAAACAGGTGAATAGCCTAAGTGAGGTAAAATGAATGGTGAAAAAATAACAATATAAAAAGAATATTGATTGTCGAAAATGGCAATTCAGAATGAAGTCCAGCAGCTTGACAGGTGTTGGCAGGCTGGGTATGCTCACAAGGGAAGTCTGTTTGGCTGACCTTGAGATTCCTATTCTTGAGGCAGGCAAAAAATAGGATAATGGTGAGATAATGCTCTGTCTCTGGAGAAGGATGCAGTTTATTAGCAACCTTTATGTGTTGTTATTTTGTTTACTATGGAGAATAGCCTTCAAGAGGCCTGGCTGCTACACTCTCTTGGCCACAGAGCAAGTGAGTTGCATGCAATTATGTGTTGAGGGATCATGGGAGCAGCAAGTGAGGAGAAATAGACCATTAAAATCTGGGACTACTCTGCTAAATACAAAGCAAAGTCTAAATTCAATCAGGTTCTCTGCAAGTAAATGCAGGAAGAAGAGTGAGGGATGCCTACCGGAATGGTTCAGTTGTGTACCCATGCAGCTATGTCTGATTGCCTTCCAGGATGATGCCCCTCCAGTTGGGTCAATTATATTCAGTTCCAACTTTGTCTCAACTTAAGGTAATCACTAACTTTCAGACAGAATGTTTTCTCTGTTGGAAAATGCCATCTTATCAAAACAGAAACTTTTTGCAGGAATGTGTCGATTTTGACAAAACTGTTATTTTGAAACAGAAGCATTTAATAATGTCAAAACTCTGTTTTGACACTTCTTTTTAGAAGTTTTAATTTTTCTCTGAAAACCCCATTAGTAACATAAACACATTAATTTACCACGTAATTCTGACACGTGCATTTATTAGTAGGGTGACCATATTTTTAAAGAAATCTGGGACATGGCCCCCCTGACTGGCCCGCCCCAGGCAGGAGGAGCAATGCCCAGCCCAGCCCAACCCCTGCCTCTAGATGTTATTCGGCATGGCACCAAAGGGTGCCAAAACACAATTTCACCCTGGGCACCGTGCTTGTGTGCACATGCGCTCACAAACACATACAGTCCATGCTCGCAGCAGTGCTTTCCTAGACAATCCCCACCCTGGGCAGTCTGGGCTGGGTACCGCCCTTCCCCACCTCCAGCTGCTGCTCACAAGGACCTGGGACATGCAGTATGGTTGGGGTGGCACCAGTCTGGGTCTCTTGTTTCCATTTTCACCAGCCAGACAGAACGCTGGGATGGCCTATAAAATTTGGGGCTATCTCAGCGAAACCAGGATGTATGGTACCCCTGTTTATTACCTATGTATATTCGACTGACACCCCCAAACCTTAGCTGACAGTGGGACTCCATTGTGTTATAAGAGTATAATAAGAGTGTTACTGCCCTGCAGAGGTTACAGTCTAAATAGCCTGAACTAATGAAGAATGACAAAGGGACCAAGAGCCAAAGCAGGAGTTGAACAGGGCTGGACCAGAATTGTTAAAAGTTACATTTCTGCAAACAGAATTGTCCTATGCAATTCTTTTGTTGTTGTTGCCATGCCAGTTCAAGTGCCATGCACTTCCTAAATTGTAAGAGACTAGGAGAAAATCTCCTGAATCCATCACCTATTTCTTTTCAGGGGTGAAGGTAGGGGGTAGGGGTAGGGATGGTGTTTTTAAGGACAGAAGCTGTGAATTATTGTTCCCAATAAACAGATAGAGCTTATTTGAAATGTTTCCAGAAATCAGAGGCAGCTAACCAAAAAGGAATGAGAGCAAGTCAGCAAGAATTATAACTAAAAAAGAGACTTCTCAGGGTATGGACAGACATAACACTTGAACCAAGTCAAGAATGTTACTGATTGGAAACTGGTTTACAATTGTCCTGAACAGACATGTCCACATGTCTAAGGAATCTAAGTAGAACCTATATCTTTTAGGGATTTCATTGTTTCCAAAACACTATCGGGGGTGATAAAGTACTCAAACCATTGTGCCTTCCAGGGGGCAGTGCCTGGAATTTCCTCAGGATTCCTCTAAAGGGGAAGGAAGACCTGGATTGAAGTAAGGGTTTGGAGTGGAGAAGTTGCCTGATGCTGGGGGGCTTTGGTGACTCCTGTTTGTGGTTTCCAGGGGGCTAGATGCTCTGGACGTTAGATGCTCCTTCCCCCACAAGAACTCCCCAGGTTTTCAAGTACTCAGGTACCTTGCATTGTCAACTATTGCATTGAGCTATGTGTGCAGGATGGGCTGGCTGCAAGAGTGCAGCACAGAGTGAGGAGTAATTAACAGATAACGAGCTAAATCACTTCACATTGAGTGTGGAATTGGCAGCCATTCTGTTCTATTAAGTTCCCATTGTGCAATGGCTTTGTTTCCTCCCCACAACCACCAGCAGTTAACAGGTGCTGGTACAGGAACATTCACCCAACACAGGAGAAACAGGAGGTGATGAAGACTGTCCCACACAAAACTTGCCTACCCCACCACCCCAAATAAGGGTCCATAGCAGGGAAATGGAACTGACAAAAGAGGCTTTCTGCTTTCCCACGCCTGCAAACTGTGGGCTCTATAGGCAATAGATCATTGAGCAATAAAGCCCTGGTGGCATCCCAGAGCAGCCCCATTGCCCTTCATAGGTTGGGAGAGCTGAGAAGCAGTGCAGTTTGGGATGCCTGGAAGACAGAGCAGACACTAGGCACAAAATATCCTGTATCCACGCATAACAGTGAAATAACACAAAGCAGACTGGCTCAGAATAGCACTTTATTTTTCTGGTGTGCTTTTGAAACATTCCAGGAAGTTTAAACCAAACTAAAGTGGCCTGTACTTCTGGACTTTGGGGGCATTTATACATGTGCTTCAAAGGTGGGGGGGAGGGGTACACTTTAAAGCATAGGCGACTCGTGCCGCCTTAGTCGGGGGGGCCGAAAGTGGCTGCAGCGAGTGCAGCAATCAGCTGGAGCTTGCAAAGGGGGGCACCAGCTTTCCTGCCTGCCCTTCCTGCCTATCGCCTAAGCGGTGAGCGCAGCCGTCACCCCCTATGCATCGCCACTGCTTTAAAGCACTGAGAGCATCTCATGTATCAGTGTCCCCGCGCTTCAAAATGGCCCCCTTGGAGTTTAAAGTGCATTTAGAATGTTTTAAATGTCACTTCTGTCCATACCTTAGATAAATCAAATTAGAAGTGGAGACCCCACAGAGAAAATAACAGATGAACTTGAGCCAGAAGTCACATCTACTGAGATGGCACGGAAATCATAACTGGATCAGGTGGCACAAAGGGACAGAAATTACACATAAACCAGTATAAGAGATTGGAAACTGGCCTAACCCTGTAACAGGACAGAAACTCAGTACATGTAGACTGATTTCAAAATGGCGGAACCTGGTTTAAGATAGACCTAGATGGATGTAGTATCAGATTTAATCAGTTTAGGTTAGACCAGTCTATTGAACTTCTGTTCCAGATCCCCTCCCAACTCAAGGTACATCTCAGTCCCCTGGCATCACAGGATGCTTTGCAGCCCCCTCCCCCTGCTGCCCCTGCCCTACAGGGTTGGCGGGCTAGCTTCTGCTCTTCTGTTCCAGCATAGGTAAGCTGACAACCACCCCCAGGCTGTCACAGAGCTGAGGCAGCAAAGCCTCTGCTCTCCAGCCTCTGTCCTTCCTGCATCTGTCAGCCTGGTGGGGCAGCAGGGGCAAAGGTGAGGAAATGTAACCCTCTGCCCTAGTCCTGGCCCCCTGAGCTGGGGTCTGTCCAGCTGGGGGGCTCTGTACCACAAAGACATTGCACTCAGCAATTTTTGGTAGGGTGGGAGGTAAGCAATCGTTCCCTCCCTTCTGGCCTCAGCTAGTGCAGGCATCTGCCTGCCTTCCCTGGCTGAAGAGTGAAGTGTGTTCTGTTCACTAATGATCCAAACTATGCAGTTTGGGGAAACCTGAGTAGATTGGATCGATCCTGCCCCAGCCTTTTGGCTGTCTGTACTTAGCCAAAGTCCCTGAGTAGATTTAAATAAGCATCTTCAAAATGCTCACTGTTTTGGTGAATTAGACCATGAAGTGTCCAACAATTTTGGCCACTATAGGTCATAATCTCCCAAAACTATAGAGAAAATGAGAACACTTTGGTGAACCAAAAACTTATTAACAAAAATGAGCTGCAGCAAGATCTTAAAGAACTGGAAAAATGCCTAGAGAAGAAGCTCTGGGGATGCAGGCTAGCTCCTTGATGGAGGTTTGGAAGAGTCACAGACAAGATATTTAGTACACTGTTGTTCCTGAAATGTGCAGAGGCTCAAATAGGTGAAATCAGAATGTCCATGCTCAAATAATATAAATTATATTGAAGGCAGGTAATAGAGACCATACATAAAAAAGAACAGTGCAGCCTCTGTGTGGAATCCAAGTCTGTGCTGATGGACAGATGGCCATAGATTCAGAGTTATCTCACCATAAACTTTTCACGGGACTTTCCCAAATAGAAAAGATTAGATATGGGGTATCAGTTGGCTAGACTGTTGATAGTTTGTGATGCAATTCTACACAGGAAACCTTGTTTTCCCAAAGGAAAAAAACTGCATACAGTTGTATTGTGAAACCAGGGACATTTAAAGAGGTTTTCGAAAGAGTCCCAATTCTCTCTGGGTGCAGATACACAACATGCCTACACCAATGTTTCTTACATTAGTTTGTACACTAATATAAGTTGTACTGGAGTGGATAGATGTTCCGGTGTACCAAGGTAGCTGGAAGTGCCTCCATGGCAAGTGACAGGGAAACTGATACCACAGGATGAAACTGAGTAGAGCTGCAGTCATACAGCCTGGAGCCCTGAGCTTCAACGGGATATTATCACCTTGGCATGGAGTGACTTCAGTTGGTGCAGGGCTGTTAGACACGTTTTTACATCACATGTACACTGGTGTAGAGACGAATTACACCAATGTTAACATCATGTGTCTGCACCCTAATACAATTAAACATCCCATTTCTGTTGACCTGGGTATATGATTTCCTTAGATTCCTTTACAAATCCCAATCTAATGCTGTGTGCTTTTGTGACATAATTGTATACAAAAGATTACTTTTTACTATCTAAGTCAGTACATTGGCTCTCAAGAGCATCCAATTTTGATTTTAATAGCTTGTAAGTACTTTGGAGAAGGTGCTATCAAAGAATGAAGAGTTAAAGCTGAAGATCTCTCTTGGGCAGAGTAAGTATTCTAGTTTCCTCTTTTTCTGCCCTGAGTTCTAAGTGGGTGGAAGGGGCCATTGCAGTGTTGAGACTTGGTTAAAACAGAGGTCTGTAGCTAAGGTGCTTAACTATTAATTAATCTCTAGAATATTACTGTTAAGATAGGTAGTAATTGAAGGGTTTTTTTTATCCCAGTGATATCAGGCAGGGAGCAACTATTATACAAATAGAATAAACACAATGCAGAACAGTGCCATTTCCTGGCAGGAGTGCATAATAGACATTCCCTTCTTCTCCCTAGAAAACATAGTTCTTTAAGTCTCTGGGTTAGGTGGCTTGCCTTGGATGACCTAATTCAAAGATTGGAGTAATTGCACTGGAGACAGCATCAGATCGTTCTGGCTTTTCTTGAGTTGCTTCAGCAGCTGGAAGATTTGATGGGTCCAGAACAATAGCTGACAGACTTGTGAGGACCAGTCCTGCTGTTGTTATGATGCTTTCTGGATCTGTAGGTCACCCAACCATGAAGGAGTGAGATCTAGCTCCCTGCTGTAGGGGCACAGCCTGCTGCAGGAGCCTGAGAGGGAGGACTGTCCCCTTGCCCTGGCAGCAGGGAGCTTCAAGCCCCCTGCACCCAGATCCTGATCATGGAGCAAGGTCTGTGAGATCCTTATCTCTTGGTCTCCATGCTGCCATCATGAGCGGGGGGCTGGGAAACCCTTATCTCCCAGTCTGAGCCCCACAATTGTGGGTCTTCCAGCCCGAGCCCTGTGACCACAGGGCTCAGGCTTGGAGATGAGTATCTCCCAGCAGCAGAGCTGGCACCGGGGACTGGGGAGCTTGTTCCCTGCCCAGCTCCATCAGCACAGAGCTGGCGGGGTAGGGGGTGGGAACAGGCTGGGGAGCTTGTTCTCCCTCCAGCTCCAGAAGTTCCCTTTTTCTACCTTCTTATTCATTTAATGTTGATGCTGAATGTGCCAGCACCAAAATTGTATTTTTAAGAAATGCTTTACTTAAACCCTGAGCTCTTTTTTTTCAAAATGCAAGAAAAACAACAATCCCTAACTGAACAGTGAATTGGGGTTGTCCCTCTTATCATACTAATGTAAAACTGTTGATGACAAAGTAAGATTAGGAACATTTCATAATTTATAATCAGAGTGCCTGTTAATCTATAATAAACTGGATTTGCTCTATATAGCCTAGACATGTCTTAAAAGTGATAATAGAGAATTGCTTCAGCTGATTCAGAAGATTACTGCAGGCCATTCTTGTCACTTCTAACACTACAAATAGACAGTTTTGAAAACTCAAGAGAAGTTTGACCTCCACGTGATGACTTGTTGTCTCCAACAACTGGATTTCAGTTATTAATCCCTATTTGTCAGAGCTGCTCAGAACACTTCAGCAGACTGAGCAGAGAAGTGGATGCCAAAATATCATTAATTTCTTAGAGGAGTCTTCTGAGCATGTAGGTATGCCTTAAATTGTATATTTGGAAATAACAGAAATTTTAACTAGAAGCAGAGGGGCTTGAGCTTAACAGAGGCCCCTAGGTATAGCTAAATTGCTATGCAGCTTGCATACAGGCTTCTTATAGCATCCTCTTCACCCATGCTATGTTGCAAAGAATGCAGTTTAAAACTAATCAGTATGGGTGTAACTGTGGCGGTCCTAGGGAAATACATTTGCTGTCCTGCTGGATGGAACCAATTCTGATGAAAAAGGAACTGATCCCAAACTTTGCACCAATATGAAACACCATTTTAGAAGGTGAAAATGCAAAGTGAATGTTTTACTCATAGGTGTGTGCTTGTCAGCTTTGGGCGGTGGAGTCCTTTCTTCATCTTCAAAACAGACAGTATGGGGATGGTGGAAGAGTACATTTCTGCACACTTCATATGAATGAACTGTGAGCTAACGCCTAAAATGAGAGCATTCTATTATTCAGGCTCCACAGCTTTTCATTCTTGACAACTCTGCTGAAGAAGCCACAAGGCAATGTTAACCTGAATGGCAGGGGTGTCTGTATCATTGTTTAAACATTCCAGCATGGTATCTAGAAGCTTGTGCCCTTGAGGAAGTCAGATGAGACCAATGCTTCATTTCACATAGGTCACCAAGCACTTGCAGTTGGTAATGATTTCCACTCATTACTTGAAACCAAAGGTTTTGGACATTCAAACATTTCAGTTGCCTTCCCTCCTCCATCATTTGTACTCAGCTCTGTCCTGAAACAATACAGGGCCTTCCTCATCCTGTATGTCAACAATCCACTATGGTCTCTGTCTCCCTTATATAACCAGTTCCCAGAACGTGAACCAGTTTCCTGCACATCAACCCCATTAACTTGAACTAGAGCATATTTTTTTAGAAAAGCAACTGTTCTTGGTTACACCAGTAATAGAGAATGTAGTTTCATAGTTGGTAGGGTTGGAAGGGACCTAAGCAGATCATCTATAGCAGGAAAGGATTTCCATAGGCAGGAAAGGATGCTAGGGTCAAATGACCACAGCTAGGTGGCTGTCTAGCCTCCTTTTGAAGACCCCCAGGGTAGAGGCCAGCACCACTTCTCTTGGAAGTTGGTTCCAGTTCTTAGCCGCCCTGACAGTGAAGTAGCACCTCCTGACACCTAGCCTGAATCTACTCTCCGTCAACTTACGGCCGTTGTTCCTTGTTACCCCTGATAGTGCTCGGGGGAACAGGGACTCTCCCACTGCTGTTGGTCCCCCTTGGCAGGTTTATAGGCGGCCACAAGATCCCCTCTCAGCCTTCTTTTTTGTAGGCTGAACAGGTTCAGGTCCCATAGTCTCTCCTCGTACGGCCTGCCCTGCTGCCCCCTAATCATGTGAGTGGCTTTCCTCTGGACCCTCTTGATGCTGTCCACATCCCTCCTGAAGTGCAGCACCCAGAACTGGACACAGTACTCCAACTGCAACCTGACCAATGTCACATAGAGAGGGAGGATCACCTCCTTGGACCTGCTCATGTTGCATCTATGGATGCATGACAATGTGCGGTTAGCCTTCCTGACCACGTCCCCACATCGGTAGCCCATGTTCATCTTGGAATCAATAGTGACTCCAAGATCCTTTTCTGACTCTGTGCTGACAAGAAGGGAGTTCCCCAGCCTGTAGGTATGTTGCTGATTCTTCCTTCCCATGTGCAACACCTTGCACTCGTCTGTATTGAAACCCATCCTATTCTTATCCGCCCACCCCTGTAACCTGTCGAAATCTAGTTGTAGCCTGTCCTTCTCTTCCAGCATGCCCACTTCTCCCCGCATTGTAGTGTCATCTGCGAACTTGAACAAGGTGCTTTTCACCTCCTCGTCCAAATCGCCGATGAAGATATTGAACAGTGTGGGCCTGAGGACTGAGCCCTAGGGAACCCCACTGTCCACATCTCTCCAGGTCGAAAATGACCCATCCACCACCAAGTTCTGGGTGCCCCTCCAGCCAATTTGTAACCCATCTGACTGTGTAGGTGTCAACACCACAGACGTCTAATTTTTTAATGAGAATGGGGTGAGAGACAGTGTCAAAGGCCTTCCTAAAGTGCAGGAAGACTACGTCCACCATGACACCTGCATTCAAGGCTTTTGTGACCTGGTCATAGAAGGCAACCAGGTTGGTCTGACAGGACCTGCCTCTAATGAACCCGTGTTGATTGCCTCTAAGCATAAAATCCCCTGCTGGCCCCTCACAAATGTGCTCCTGGATAATTTTCTCAAGGAGCTTCCCCAGGACTGACGTAAGACTAACGGACCTATAGTTTCCTGGGTCCTCTTTCCTCCTTTTTTTGAAAATGGGGACCACATTGGCCCTTTTCCAGTCATCAGGCACCTCTCCAGAGCACCACGAGTGCTTGTAAAGCTGTGCCAGGGGTCCTGCAATGACCTCTGCCGGTTCCCTAAGCACTCTGGGGTGGAGATCGTCAGGACCTGCTCATTTCAACACATCCTAGTCCCTCCAAGAGTTCCCTGACTAGGTCCTCACTGACCATGGGCCTGGCTGCGCCTCCCCTGGGTCTGCCGAGAATCCCAGTGTGGCGGATGTCCTTGTCCCTGCTCAGAAAAATGGAAGCAAAAATCTGTTAAAGAGATTAGCTTTGTCATCTGGTACTACCACCAGATTACCAAGCATGTCCTACAGAGGCCCCACATTATTTGGCACCTCTTTTTACCCCCTATGTATTTAAAAAAGGACTTCTTGTTATCTTTGATCCAAGTTGCTAGTCCCAGTTCCATCTCTGCCTTAGCCTTCCTAACAGCCCCTCTACAATCTCAAGCCAAGGAGGTATAATAGTCCTTGGTGATGGCCCCTTCCCTCCATTGAGTGTACACCTCATTTTTGTCTTGGAGGCATTGGTGGATGCTTTTGGTGTGCCATGGGGGCTTTTGAGCACTCTTGCCCCCTTTGATCCATGTGGGGATTGTCGCGTCTCCTTAAGGAATGACCACTTTTCTTGGACTCCCAACTCTTCTCACCTCTGGGACCTCAGTACCTTCCTGACTAGTCTCCTAACCTCATTGAAGTCCAGGGCTGCTGCCTTCCTGCAGGCCTTTGACACCCTGCACTGGATGGTAAATTCCAGTAGGTGATGGTCGCTATCTCCCAGGTGGTCGAGAACCCGCAGTCCACTCACCAGGTTGTCGCCTTTGGCCAGGACCAGGACCAGGTCCAGGTCCAGGTCCAGCAAGGCATTTCCCCTGGTGGGACTGTGTACCTCCTGGGTTATGTGGAGGTCCTGTAACTTGGCTAGAAACCTATGTGAATGGTCAGACCTTGCTGACTGCTCTTCCCAGCACATGTCCGGGTAGTTTAGGTCACCCATGATGACCACGTCCCTTGACTTAACTGCCTCCATGAGCTTACCTGAGAATTCCTGCTCCAGGTCTTCTCCCTGGTTAGGTGGCTTGTAGTAGACCCCCACCATTAGGTCCCTTTCCTTCTGAGCCCCTTGTATTCTGACCCAGAGCACCTCAGTCTGCTCTACCTCAAACCCAGTGCTGTTTGCAGAGGATGTGTATTGCTCTTGTGCTTGTTGCCTGACTTGGCTGTGCTGTTCTTGTGGGTGTCTCTTGGTTTGGTGTTCTGTGGCTCCCTTGGTCCTCTTCCTCCCCCTCCCCCAGTGTGCCTAGTTTAAAGCCTGCTGGAGAAGATCAGCCAACCTGGAAAAGAACACACACTTACCTCTGGGGGAGAGGTGAAGGCTATCCTACCCAAGTTTGTCTCGTGTTCTGAAGTGAGGGTCATGGTCCAGAAAGCTGAAGCCCGCTGCAAGACACCATTCCCAAAGTCGCAAGTTGACATCCCAGATGCAGGTCTCATGGTGTCTTCCACGCCCACTCACTGGAAGGAATGATGAGAAGACCACCTGTGCCCCTGTGTCCTCCAGCTTGTCACCCAGCACTTGGTAGTCCTTCATCAGGTGGTCTGGACTGCTCCTGGCCGCATCATTAGTGCCCACATGGATTAGGACCATGGGCTAGTAATCAGTGGGCTGGATGAGGGCCGGGATCATCTCCATCACGTTCTGAATCTGTGCTCTGGGGAGACAATAGACCTCGCGTGTCATGGGATCCTGATAAGACCCTCTGTTCCTCTGAGGATGGAGTCACCTATGACGAGTACTCGGTGTCTCTTCCTCTGGGTCAGCTTGCCTCCTTCAGCCCGTTTTATGCATGGAGTGACCTCCTCACCAGAGGTTTCCTCCTCCCATTCCTCTTCCTCCAATGTCACCACGGCCTCGTACCTGTTCCCCAGCTGGACTGGGGGAGTTAGTACTGCACCACCACAAGCAGCCCTGGCTCTGGAGGGAACCGTCTGCCATTCTGCTGTGGAGGTCACCTCCTGGGGTGGTTCTTCCTTTGGTGCTTGGCCCTGCCAGGAAAGGAAATACCCATCAATTTCATCCTCTGCTTCTCTGATCCCCCTCAGCCTGCTAACCTCCTCCTGGAGCTCCCTCACTTGCCCCTCCAGGAGCCCTAAGACAGACACCTGTGGGACAGGTGTGTGGGACCCCCCATTCCTTGCCCCCCCAGCCCCACCAGGCATCCCCCACAGCAGGGTGATGCCAGCCCCCCTGTGGGTTCCGTCTGGGTGGAGGCCTCAAAGAAGCCCCAGGTAGGCGGCGCTCCCTGGGCAGGGGCCCTAGCAGCACTCTGCGTCCACACCATTTTTATTTATTGGTGTGGTGCTTTTGCCTTTCCCTTACCAAAGACTTCCTCCTGGCCCTTTCTGCTTGCCCGCCTTCATGAACACCAGCGCAAATACTGGTGCACCCTTACAGAGCGTTCCTGTTTGTGCACTCTGTTCACATGCGGCTCCCTACCAGGTCAACTAAAAGGGATCCAGTGGGCTTCCCTTCCGGATCCGGCTCAGCTGCGCCAGCTCCCTCTGCCCCACTTACACCCTAAAGCGAACAGAGGGTGTAACTTCCCCTCCCCAATCAACCTGCCAATCAAATACAGCTGCGCAAACCAGTGAGTCTCAGCCAGGTGCTGTAACAGGCTGGGTGCTGTGAGAGCCTTTTCTGGGTACCACAGAATATTAGCACTATTAGATGTGCAAATATCTACACATGATTCACAAGATAAACCCAGAGGAATCCATAGTGTCAAAAACCATTCTGCCCTATTGTGGCCTGTCTGAGTTGTTTCTTTGCAAAAGAAAAAATGATTCTGTTATTTTTTTCATAGTCAAAACATGAGTGAAATAAAAGAGATGGCATTTTCCAAGGGGTCTACAAAGGCAGCTCTTGAGCCTATAAAGGTTGAAACCACTACTGGTATAGATAAACAGCAAAGACCTGTCTTCAAAGAGTTAAATTTCACCAGGAAGTTTGAAGTTGCTACACTCTGCAAGTTCTACAGTTACAGGTAGATTGAGTAGCTGCACAGCTCCCAGAGGACTCTGACAGACAGTGAGTTAAATCTGGAATGTCTCAAAGCACTGCAGCTCTACTGAAACCCCTGGTGCTCTGCTAAATAGCTCCAGCTGTCACAGATTTCTCACACACATGTAGACAGGAGCCTGTTCGCAGAGACTGAAAGAGTGGATGCAAAACATACTGCATTATGGCAGCACCCTTGCTGTGCTTTTTTTAGAAATTACTATTTGTTAGATATCATAAAATCTGCCTCAGTTGCCACAGAAGTATTACAGAAACCTTCACGAGAGGTTTCCCTGTGCAGCTCTTAGGACTCCTTGCTGGGGCTGGGTGGCCCTGAACTGCAGCATTACCACATTTTTTTTTTGCATACTATGTGCCCCCAAATAAAATATGCACTTTGTTCTGGAAAGGCAGAATGAAGAAAAAAATATTTTCCCCAGTCATCGCTGAATGCTGACTTCAGGGGGTCCTGACGGCAGTGGCTGTGCCTGTGAGAGGGTTAACACCATTGCTCTAATCCCAAAGTGTGAACCCCGCTCCCTTCCTCCCTCCCTCCCTGAGGGTGGCCAGGAGAGAAACACGGCAGCCATATTGCAGAAGTGTCTTTGTACTTCTATCCCTCCATGTTTCTATTTCAGCAGAAGAGAATAATCAGCTTCCCCACCCCAATTACGGATGGCTAATTTTGGGTGAAAAGATGCGTATGGTGTGTTAAGTACAATGCCAAGACACCGTCACATTGTCACCTGACTCCTAGAACTGGGGATTTCAGTTATACATCCTTGACAGACCTTTATGCAGCCCTGACAGCATAAGGCTGATAGGATAATCCCAGCTGCTGAAGCTCTCAGAGAAACACTGAGGAAGAAATTCTGGCAAGAGCGTGGTGCCCTCCAGCTATTCATGATTATTTGGCAGAGGAAGTCTGATAAGCATAAGCTGGGGCAGCCCCTGGAAGTGCTCTAAACACCAAGCACAGACCTTTCTGATATCTGTTTGCTTAGAGAATCTACCATTGTATACCTAGGTCTCCCACCAGTCTCTTTGGCTCTGGTGAATCCTGCTAACACACAGCCCAGAATCAGGACCTTAGTGTTCTGATTGCCAGTGGGAGGCTTTGAAAGTTGTGGTTTTTCCAAGTCTGTATCATTTTATCTCAATCTTGCATTGTTGGATGGATTTAATAGTGTACAGATGGGGTATTCTTATTAGCCAAACATACCTTTTGTCTGGCTTGATCTTTAACTGCTCTCAGGTGGGCATTTCTGCTCCATTGTATAAACTTATTGTAATGCTGTGGGATCCTATGAGTATTTGTATTCTAGTGTCTTATCTTTTTGCTTGGAGCTGAGTGAGTCAGAAACCTGTGTTTCTGCCTGACTGCATTATTTTATTATCCTTATAATGGTCAGTGTGAATCTTATCACCTGGAATGAGGACTGTGTTCATTCTCTTGCAATAAAACACACTCAAGAGGCAATCAGGCACAAATAATACTTCATCCAATTATTTTACTCTGAACTTCTGTAATTACCCAGAGACTCACTTGGTAGCATTGAGGTTTAGATTGTTTTTTCCCCTATCATTTAATATTTTGGAAGTGTGGATTACCTTTTTACTATACACAATGGTGTCAAAAGTTAATTTTATTCCAGTCATAAGATCTTATAATTTTATGTCCCACATTCCTGTAAGTTATTGCATCAGGGAGACATTATTTTTAATGGAAATAATGCCTCTTGGTATCACAACTCATCACAGGTCTTCTCAGGAACATGACCTATATGTAGCTATCTTTTATGTAACAGAAAAATTATAGCCCAAAGGTAAAAAGAAACTTTCTCCTTTTTCTTCTAAACTTTGTTTTCTATATATCTGAACTTACGCTTTGTGTTTTTTTCCAAGAATTTTTTTCCTTAAGCTGACTTCTGTTTTACGGTCTCACACAGATGCAGAAACTGGAAAATATGTGTCCTAGTCTTGAATGAAGACTAGACAGAACTGCAACTTATCAAGCTAGGCAGAACCAATAAAAATTTTAGTAGTGAGCAGACCTCAGATAGTTCTACTAAACAGCTGTGTTTACCCAAATCTCTTTGATCTATAAATTGGCTCTCTCATAGCAATTCTGGTATGGTACGCAATAATATTAGAGGCCTCTTTAATCTAGTAAATAAAATAAATAACAAGATCTAATGGATGGAAGTTCATGTTCAAATTAGAAGCATAATGCAAGCTTTTAACAGTGAGGTTAATTAACCATGGGAACAGATTACCAGGGAATGTGGTACTTGGGAACCAGGAGCAGAGAGGAGGGGAGGGAACTGGGCACACATGCGTCCCCGCACACACGTGTGCCCCCTTACCTGACCAGTGGCAGAGGCAGATGCAGCAGCAGAGGCAGCAGCAGCGGGAGCAGGTGTAAGCTGAGAGCAATCCTTACTTTTGGAAATGTGCAGAAATGCACTTGTGCCTGTCCCATCTATAGGATGCACAAGAGAAGAGGAGGCTCCTTGTGCTCCCACATTTTCTGTGCTTGTTAAAGGACCAAGCAAAAATATTGTGCAAGCTTCACTAAAGAAATGCAATACTCAGTCATGTTAGGTCCTATCTATGGTGGACCAAATTCAACTATGAACTATTTTATTATTCTGTTTCCTATATTTTATACCTTTAAATATAAGGACTGTGCCTTCTTGCATCTGATTTCTCTGTCTCATGGGCATTTGATATTATTCCCAGGTGGCATTCACTCCTGTACAAAGATAAATGCAACCTATGGGTATAAACTGACCTTAAGTAATGCACTGACTTTGTACAGATGTTCAGCACAGGGGTTTAATTTTACCTTTTCTCCTTTAATCTATAGGATGGAAAATGTATGCCTGTTGTATGTTGGAATGTGACTGCACCCTATAAGGACATGTCTTGGATAGCCACTGTAGATAGATGCAAACAGTATTGAAAAAAAAAGTTTTAAAAGAGCATTTTAGCCTGAAGATGAGTCTCAAAAAGCAATGGCAAGGTTGGCAGTTAGGGCTGAATTTTCAAAAAACATTATCCTCTTAAATGTATGGAGTGGAAAAGTGGTAGAAAATAAAGAGGATAAAGAGTGACACAGCCAGGTACCTGGGGAAAAGGGACAGCGGTCACTTCCAGTTGCCACTGCACCACCAGCAGAATTGCATGGCTGTCAGTGGTAGCCAGTATTTTTTACCCCCCTTCCCCACTCCCTTCCAACATTGACAACCAGCACAGTTGCTCCAATTGCCCATCCCTAGTTATGCCACTGACACCTTATCTAGTATTTAGTGGATAAAAAGGATAGAAGCTTCTACTGTATTAGGAGCAAGGTTCCAGGACGTCCTCCCTTCCAGGGTAACAGCCATATCAGATATCGCTTAGTCACGTTCCCTCTACTTTCTCCTTTTCCACCTGGCCCCACATACCTCCCTCTTTTGGGTGCCCAGAGGGGCAGCTTCAAGAGGGTAGGATAGGGGACCACCTAATGTCTACACTGCAGCCTCATGGTTAGTGTACTATACAGGGAAGCAAGAGACACGCACCAAGCTGGGTAAGGAAGAAGTACTTTAGAAGAGAAGTTCAGGATTCAAAATTCATTAAATTTCAAATTAATTCAATAGCCTGGATAAAATTCAATAAGACCAAGTGCAAAGTACTATATTTAGGAAGGAACAATTACATTCACATATATGAATTTGGGACCTATTGACTAGGTTACAGTACTGCAGAAAAGGATCTGGGGGTTAAAGTGGGACTGCAGGCTGAGTAGGTGTCAACAGTATAATACTGTCACAAGAAAAGCCAATAACATGCTGAGACATAATGACAGGAATGTCACATAGCAATGTCACGTGTGGCATGGCAGGAGGTGTGGTTGTCTGGATCACATATTAGATCCAATCACACTTTTACCTGCACATATAGAGGGGCCTTAAAAATTTTACTCTTTGATTATTTCAATATGAGAAAATATACAGAATGAGAGTGGAGCTGAAATTCAACTCTAGTAGTAAGAGTAAGGTCTACAGTACTGGACTACATCCCCAGATGGAACGCAGGCAGATTGTAGCTGATGAAATCTTGTCCTCCTGCTTTTCATCAACTTGGGGCAACGTCCTACAAAGGAACTTTTTCAGGCTTCCATTTGACAGGAAGTCCTAGAAGCATCTCAGCGCTCATAAATCATCAAAACAAAAAAACAAAAAAAGGATAAAAAGAAAGAAAAGAAGGGAAGAGGCAGAGGCAGTGTATATAAAGAACACAAAGTTCAGCCCAGGTAAAGAAAGCATAAAGTTCCTGGATGTTACTGTATGCTAAAAGGGCTGTATGCAGCATTTCCGACAAACATGGCTTTGCCAGTATAAGAAGGAGCCAGTTTCCTCTTTCAGGCCATTCAGAACAAACAGTGAAGCATTTTGAAAATAACAACTTGTCAAGCTCTCAAGTATCAAAGCTCTAAAAGAGTCAGAATTCTCACTGTGGCCATAAACCTGAATTTTAGCTACCAAGGGAAGGAAAGCTGACTAAAATCTTACTCACTATGACATTGCTTTTGTATTCAGAGATATGAAAGGTGAAGACCATCTTTTAAGAGCAGCTGCCTTTTTTAACTGTGTATACCAATAGCCATATGTAGTGAAACTGGGAAGACCTATGAATACACTGCAGGACAGGAGCACAATTCAGAAAGATCTCAATAGATCTGAAAGCTGGGATGGAAACAACAGGATGAAATTCAAGTAACAGAAAGGCTACTTGTGTAATGCTCCCTGCTTATAAATGCAAGGTTGCTACACATTGGGAAGAATGATCAAAAATACAAACACAAAATGTGTGACTCCTGGAGGGATGGCAGTACTACAGAGAAGGATCTGTGAGTCCTGGTAGATCACATACGCAACGTGAGTCTGCACAAAGGCAAGAACTAATTATCATGTCAAGGACATGCTACTAAATGAGTGTGCCCACACTTGCATATTTTGATTATTATTTTTTTCATAATTCAATGACTGCTATTACCTGAGGGCCATGGTGGGGCACTCCAGTGTCCAGAAGATTTGGATTCTGCTCAGACAGGTTTAGTTCATGATTGAATGAAATTTATTTTACCAGGCAGCAAAATTCACTAGTGGCAATCTGAGGAAAATGTATGTGGGGCTGGATAGTGGGAACAATGTTGTATCATTTCCAGTCTTGTTAATTTACTGACAGATCTAATGGCTCAGTGGCAAAAAAAATCCACCTCTTCCCTGATGATTTTAACCTTTGTTTTGTAGCTGGTGTCCTACCCCTTACTGTTTGCCTGTGGAATAGAATAGACAGTATTATGGGACTTTTTATTTGCTGCTTGATACCAGAAGCAGCTACATCTCACCCTTCTCTTTTATAACCCATCGTGGAACCACTATATCACAGTATGCTGCAGCAAACTCTACCTCCCCCACCTATCTTAGAGCACAACCTTCATGCCTCTTCTCAGGAATAATTGGTACTGTAACAGTCTTTATCCCACCTACTCTGCCAGAAGAATAAGTCGGAAATGTGTCATTTGCAGGAACACCCTGAGCAGAGAAACCCTTCTTTCCCAGAATACTGACTTAAAATCCGGGTGTTTCTGAGACCTGACAACAGTCTGTGGCAGTGTCTGTTCTTCAAAGGACTCTTCCCTTTACTTAACTTGTGCCAAAAGGTACATCCAGATGACCATGCACATGCAGAGTGCAGCACCGCAGACCTGTCTGTGGCACCACACACTGCCCTTGCAGGCATTCCCTGTGCTGCTAATTTGCAGCATAGTGGGGGACGGCTGACGTTGAGAGAGCCTGGTGTCAAAAAAAACCAAACCTAAAAAAAGTGGGGCTGGGCCAGTTTCATGAAGGCAAAATCCAGCCTGGCCCAATGTGCAGCCCCTACAAGCAGTGCCAGGACCCTGGGTGACAAGGGTCTGCCCGATGTGATACAGGCAGCACCCAGTGCCTGGGTGGATGATACAGGCAGCACTGGGTACCAGATGGCTAAGGCCATGCCACGCTGCGCTGTGTGGGGGTTCAGCCAGGAGGACCCTGAGCACCCCAATGGCCGCTGTAGCTGCAGGGGGGCTCTGGGCTGCATGGGGGGTGCACATTGCAGTACCTTGCACTGCCCAAAACTGAAGCCTGGCTGCTGAGGCCACGGTCCAGCTTCTGGCCAGGCTCCCTTCTGCTGGATTGCCACAGCTGCAAGCTCCAGAGCACCGCAATCCCCAGGGGAAGGCTGCTGGGGCCAGCCCAGGTGCTGGCTCCAGCCTCCTCTGCCCCACCCAAGGCAGCACGCCACACTCCAGAGCATGTGCATGGGCATTCCCTGGAGTCAAGTAGTAGTAGCACAAATTGTGCTGCTGCTCTTTGTCCCTGGGGAAATGCACATTCCAGCTCATGCAGACTTGCCTAAAGATGCTAGTGTTTTTCCACACCATGGGTTCATTAATGTGCTGTAATTATGTCGCATTGAGTTCAGTACCTGTAATAACAGGTAGTAACTTAATGTGCCATAATTGGCAATACTGCGCATTAGTGCAGATGAATGCTTTTTAGGTCATGTTAATGAGCATTAGCACAGTTTTTGCCCACTGTACTAATGTGCAGTAGAGTTAGTCATGTAGACACACCCAGTGAATAAAAATACCTTTTCCCTCTTCAAACATGCATTCAGAGAACAGAAACAATGTCATGTGCTTTAAATGACCAATCACATGGCTTGAATTTCAAATTCTGTGTATTAAATTCGCAGTAGTACTTCATGATACATCCATAGGCTGAAATGAATTTGTATGATATATTCACTGAATAAATATGAATAACAAAAACAAACCTGGAAAAAACAAAGGCACCATCTGCTCAGGGACATTCAACAAACAGAAAAAAAATGGGCTGAATTCAACCAAAGCTGTTGTAACAAATAATTCATACAGCTCTGCAGTGGGGAGCGCTAAGCAGCCCTTTGTTCTGCTCTCAGATCTAACTTGTGTGCTACTCTGCCAATGTGAGTCCTGTTTTTTGTCTCTATGTACCTGGGAATTTGCTGAAACAGAACTTATTAAAAAAATACTAATGAGAATTCAGTTTTGACCACAGTAAACATATGGCATTGCTCACGGGCTGCAAAGTTTTTTTCAGCAAATTAAACAACACTGGGAATGGATTGGGTTTATTCCCTTCCCATTCCATTTGTGTAATGTCCCCTGGTCCATGCCAGAGAGGTAATTTTTCTCCCTGTGAAAATGAGAATCTCTCTTGGGAGACAGTGAATCCTGCATAATCAAGGCTAGTATTCATGTTTCTGTGGCTAAGTATGCAGACTGTCAAAAAGCCTCAGGCTGAATTAATTCAATCTTCACAGATGAGTCTAAACTGCGCAGATTGAACCAATAAGCAAATGAACAGATACTCACTTTTGATTCTGGAAATGAAGTCACATGCCTGCAGTGGTTCAGACCAGAAGACAGGGGGTGCTAGAGCACACCTCCCTGCTCAATTTGCAAGGCTACCCTTCCCATTCTGTGAGAGGGGGCTTGCAGGGGAGGTGTAAAGCATCTTGGGATGCTGGGGAACTGTGAGTTAACTTGAATCTGGAGGAGATCTGGGACAGAAGTTCAAAAAACTGATTGAACCTAAATCAGTTAATTCTGATACTACATCCTTCCAGATTTATCTTAAACCAGTTTCAGCCATTTTGAAAGCAGTTTTTGTGCCCTGAATTTCTATTGTATTATAGATTTGAAATGGTTTCCTATCACTTATACTGGTTTATGTGTAATTTCTGTTCCTAACCTATATGTTAAGTCCCCTGAACATCAATGTGTCTAGATCAAGCACTTCACACCAGATTTATCCTGGCCCCGTGGCTGAACCTAATGCAGGATTGGGGGAAAGTAGCTTTTACCCTTTTTGTTTGGGAACTGTCTGGGTGCCACTTCTGTTCCTTGTGTAATGTGGGTAAAGTGCATTGGTTTTCAAAACTGAAGGGCCATGAAAGACAACAGTATTTGTTAGCCATTATTGTTTGACCCTGCTGCCATGAATAGGAATGGCAAAATTCATATTGGTTTGAATGGAGAGAGAACAAGTTCTTGGAAATCTACTACATTATCTTCAGGATGTGTTGATAGAAAAGTGGGTATCTTTAAGAATATATAGGATCCTTCAGAAATAGTAGCCACTTCTTGCCAGCTATGAAACAGTAATCAGCGGTATGGAATAATGTCATCTTTACAGAACTGTTTCTGAATAGCTGCAAACCACAATGATCCCAGGAGCATGATTTGTCTTAAGATTCTATTTCATTATTATGAAAGGTTTATGGCAAATGAAAACAGCAACCCATTGATGATGCCAAAGTCAGGTCACTGGTTTCACAGCCACATTGAACTGAAAGCCCAATTAGTCCTATCTATAGAGAAAGATTGTTGCTTCAGGTCACATAACACCCAATGAGAGACGTCAAGTGCTGAAATGAAGTACTTAGTGACATCAGTGAGAAAAAAGAAGGTACAAATTCACATTAGGAGGTAGCAGACCTTTGAATTTGGGTCTTTCTTTAAATGAGTAAAACAGTGAATTCATTAGGAGTACCTAGGGTTCAGCTTCAGTCCCTGCATATGTGAATGTCAGTTTTTTCCCATGCTGCTTTCTAATCAGACTATAGCTAGACTTCTTTCTTGAATGTGAAAAATGAAAAAGCTCAAATACCCACTGGGCTCAAGGAGCCACATTAGCTTACAAGGATCTTTTACAGGATATTATCTGTGCTTGGATAGGGTTATTTGATGTTTTATTTTTGGCTGGTTGAGCAGATTGATACCTTCAGGTCTTGCAGTGTTGTGGTTTTGTTTTTATTTATTTTTTTCTTTCTGGAGATGGTGATGAAAGGGGCTGTCAGTGTTATGCCGCCTTGCTTCTTACGGCACAGCTTTATAACGGAGGACCATTCTGCTGAGTTCCATCAGCTTCAGCAGCGGGTTCCTGTCACCTCACAGACGATGCTAAATTCCTTATAAAATTGTGCCCCAAAAGCCATTAGGATCCTGTCCTGCTCCTGTTGAAGTTACTGATGGTAGTGCTTTGTGACAGTAGACCTGGACCCTTACTTAGTTCCCATCACTCCCCAGTGATAGGGTGGTTTCTCAATGTGTCTCCAGGGGTGTGAAGCAAAATAAAATGCTTGAACTCTTTCAAATTCAAGTCTTGCTACTATAAACCTGATCTGAGAAGGAAGCTGTCTTGAGAAGAAAACGATGTTTCACTATTCAAAGGTTTCACTATACAGAAGCAGCAGAATAAACACTCATTTTAGGAGTCTGATGTTCTTCACCACAGAAAAAGTAAATGGGGGGAAGGGAAAAATCAAGCCCTAAAAAGAATTTAATAGCAACACTTCCAAGAGGGAACAGAACATTTTGCTGCTCATAAGGGAAAAAAAGTTCTCAAAATTTAATTTGACCTTTAAGTATCTTTGAACAATATTATTATGCATAATTCTTCATCCTCTGCTACCCTTTTTATTTCAGCAACTGCTTGCTCTTGACAGAGTACATTCTTTTTCCAGAGAAGTCTCTACAGCTTGAAATTTCAGTGGTATATTAACATTTACAGAAAGTTTCTTATCATTATTGTAATGAAAGCTTGAATGCCAGAATCTGAACAGGATTAATTAATTAATATTTGCAAAATGCTTTGAAGATGAAAAGCCCTACATGAGAGAAGATCATTATGATTTCAGTTTCTTGGTTTTGATCAAAACCAAAGTTTGATTCTATGGATTTTCAAATTAAGCTAGAGCTATGTAGTATCCAAAGATGCCTCAGTTTAGGAAACCACTTAAACATGCACATGAGTTCCAGTCCATTCAGGTTACAGCTTGTGCACATGTATAAATGCTTCCCTGAACTAGGGCCATTTTTGGTACAACAGAGCCACAACTTGAAGAACTGTACCTCATATGCCAAAAAATCAGTAGGATATTACCCATCATGATAGCCCTTTATTATTAGTCCCACTGATTCGTGTTTTGTTTCAGAACAGAAGTTTAAGTTCCAGTCATAGTCTATAAGGCTGTAACAGGCACTGGGAGGTGAGTATTCCCACTGGTGGGACCCCAACATTGAATATTTTGCCATAAGAGATCAGACTAAGCACAAGCTTGATGCTTTATCTCTACAGAAGCTATAAACCTTTTCAAGAAGTCTTTTCTTTAGGCTTTTTATTTATTCTGAGACTTGGTAATAACAATTCCATAGACAGTAATATTGTCTGTCACATAGCTTTCAGAAAACTCCTTACCCCTTTGGCCTTGACTGAGAAGATAAAAATCTAAGAGGCAAGGATTTCTTAGGATTTTATTGGACCAACTATGTAGTTGGGTTAGTTGGACAAGCTGTTGAATGTAAGACATTCTTCCTCAGGTCCATTTGAAAGCTAGTCTAACTTTATCCCAACTACATAGTTGGTTTAATAAAAGATATCACCTAAGAACTCCTTGCCTCTCACATAATTTCTGGATCATCATGACTATAATATTGCTCTTAAGCTAAGGTATAAATCTGGCATCCTGAAGCAGCTCTTCTTTTGCACTCCTGTTACAGTCTAGAGGAGCTGTGCAGTTCCCCATGTTTTACACATCTTGCACCTATGCTATTCTGACATTTGGGGAAAAGGAGGGAGTAATCCTAACCAGTGATGGCCTTTAACCTGCTCAGCTAAGTGTAACAATCCTGCTGAGCACATTGCTCTGTTAGTCATGTCACGGCAAGGGAAAAAAGAGACAGAGACAACATGATCTGGATTAGTTGGGGGTCCCCTCACAGCAATGCTTGCTCAGAACTGCTTCAGCCTTGTTTGGTCTTGAAGAGTGCCCCATCCTGTAGCCAAACTAGTTGTGACTTACAGAGCAGGGAGGAGCCCTGGTTTCTTTCCACTCTGGGATCCTGGCATTTTCGTCCCTCACCCTTCCTCCTTTTCTTTGGCCCTGACCCAGGAGCTAGCATTCAGTTCAGCTCCTAAGAGATGGGATTTACCTCCTGTTGAGGCGACCCAGCACAACCCAAAGATCTAAGCAGCAAAACAGACAACTCTTCTTGAATAACAGCATTTATTGGAGCAATGGCAAACAAGCCAGAGGTTTTCTCCTCTCCAAAGGGCCAAGGAGTCCCTCTCTCCCCAGTGCTGCCCACACAGCCCTTTCCAGTCTGCTGTCTTCCAAGCCCCCAAAACTGCTTTGCTGGTCTCTGTCTTCAGACTCAGACTCTTTCACCCAGGAGCTGGCTTCCCACTTGTCCAGGCTGCTTGCCTCTTGTCATGCTGATCTCATTCAGCTTTCTTGGAGCCTCCAGGGTGTCACCAGGGATCCCATCTTTGTTGAAGTGCTAGCAAACCTATTTAAATCTTTGTGGATGCTATGGTTCCATTTTTTCATTCCACATGTAGACATCTCTGGGACTTAGCCCTTTATTCCCTGTGCACAGGATAATGAAGTGAACACAACACTATAACAGCCTGAAAACATTTAAAACAGAAATATTGCAATAAAAACCATAGTTCATCAAACCAAGGAGCGGAACTTTGCTAAAAGCTGTGATGCATAGTAAAATCATATCAAACATTCAGTGAGTTTAATATAGACTTTATAAAAGTTATACGTAGTCTTCAGACTACTATGTCTATCTATAAGGATTGAACCTATATGAGGTGGGATTATATTCAGAATCCATGGGAAAGTTAAAGGAGTTTCCTGCAGCAACTAAAGTCACCAGAGAGTAATTTGTAAATTCAAACATTTTTGCTGAGGTTTTAAAATCTGCATAGGAAATGGTGATGCTTAATTTCTATTAATTTTTATGGGAATCAGTTGTCCACATTTCATAGTGGTCTTTGAAAGTGCCAGTATTTCTCTTTAAAATATAAAGTGAAATGAGGTAGTTGACATTTGTGAAAATCGGATATTTGCTTTCTAGGAAACTATTCCTTAGACACAGCTGCAAAAGGGAAAGAAAATTAAATTACCCAAGAAACATTAAGTTTACTATTTGGCTCTCCCTTTCTTAATTGTTTGTTTTAAAGAACCATTCCTTACAATGCTTTTCTTAATAGAATAACTGAAATAAAACATTGCTGGAGTCTAACTGTGGCCAATCAACAATCATACTTCAATTTATAGTTTATCACACTAGTACCGTTCTTAATCTTTCGAATAATTCAATTACCTGCAATTATGCATAGCAACATACTTAAATCTGCAGGTGGAGGCTAGGGCTTATGAGTTTCCCACCAAAGGTCCCCAAAGGGACCAATATCCTCTTACTTAATTGTTGATGCAGTACATTAAATACTGAATTGCTTTCTTCTTCTATGGTAGTTCTTCTACAACTGGGTTCTCATACATTGCTAATCCCATCCCTGAACAGAAGCTATGTAGGTACCAGTTTTAATAAAATGTAAGACTATAACTATTTTTTCAGCATTACAATATCAGTGTTGAGTTTTATTAAAGGATCCAAAAACAGGCAAGAAGATAGGCAATAGTTCAGGTAGAAACTGCTCTCTGCAGAAGTCAGTAGCACTTCACAGAACTCTAATATTGCCTGTATCTGATAACTAGCAGCACTGTGATGAACAGAAGGAGAAAAGAGTGTTAGTTTGTATACAGTGCTTGATTTACTTGCAGTTAACATATCTTTATAACCTCCAGTAGTCTGCAATCAGAGAATCTTCTAGGACTCAGGAGATGCCTAGTCAGCAACATGACAGTTAAAGTTGAACAAGAGAGAAATACTTCTGGAAATTTAAAGTGACCAGATTTGGTCATAAATTCCTGGAAATCTGACTCAGTGCTATGTATTCAAATATAAACTGCTTTTAAAATCAAACTGTTATGGAAAAGAAAAATATTGGGCATGTTTTCTTTTTATTTTCATAAAATCCCTAACAAAAAAGAATAGCTGAATGGAATCTACTTCTTTTAGTGTCCAGAGTTCAATAATGTCTGCTGGAGATATTCCTAGAAACCTCTCTTTCTTAGCCATGGATTGCTGTACGTTTCTTTCATTGAACATTTGCTCCTGATTCTCTTCTCTTGGCATGTCTACACAGTCATTAATGCACTTTTGGTAATCCAAATTAAATTTAATACCCCAATTGTGAGGTACTAGAAAAAGATGCATTACCCTATTTTAATGCACTTTAGTGAAAGCACACAGTTTGTTTGTAATGCTTTAATGCACATTAAAATAGGCTAATGCATATTAAAGTGCATGTGTAGACAGACTTTCTATGGCATTTCATCTCATTCAACTTGTATGTGCCACATTAATCTCAGTCATGATGAAGTGGGGCTTGGCTTGAGGCTTGGACCACTCCTATTTATCTGTGGTGAAAAAGGAAGCTTTGGCAAAATTAAGTAGGCCAAAGGAAAACAACATTTTTGGAGTGTGGAGATTTTATGGGTGTTAGTCTAGAACATGTTGTAAAGGTTAATACTGACTCTGCAGCTGGCAAGATACTAGTTAAATACATTGGGTCAATTTGTTCTATATGTACCACTGGTATAGTCTCATCAGCTTTAATCTATTCCCCTCCTTGCCAGGAAAATTAGGAGCCCTGCACGTGAGGGTTACATAATGTTCCTGATGTGCTTGGATGCTAAGGTCCTTTCTGAGGAACAGTCTGTGGCCTTGAGCTATGACCTTGAGAGTCAGCTTGTGAGGAGAGGGGGAACTATTGATTTCTACTAGGCTTGTTTGCCTTTCTAGCTCACAGCTACATTTTGCTGGTATAAGTATTGTGTCAACGTTCTTCTGCTTATTCTCAAAGAAAGCTCTATTACAGCATTACATTTTTTTTTCTGCTTGATTGGAACAGCAGGCACCAATGTATACGTAATGCATATACTGTAATTGGAGCTCCTTTTAGACAGCCCATTGCGAGCTACCAGAGCCCTTTCCTTTAGTTGTAATTCCATGCTGCAGTGACAAAGAGGTGACCTGCCCTGTAATGCAGTCTACCAAGGGGCTGAATTTAATTTTGAAAGTTTTGGTAGTTCTATAAACAAGACTGTTTCAAAAGGAAAACAGGAATATTGTAGGACATTGTGTAGTTATATTTCCAATCTCCGCTTCTTAGGATTTGTCATAAAAAACCAAAGAACTGGTTTAATAAAATATAAATGAAACACAGACATAGACATCCTGGATAACAGACTACACTGAACCAGACTGTATACCAAAAAGGTTTGGTATAGACTCAGGCCATGAACTAAGTTAAAATGCAACAGTGGCTCTGTGTGCTAGACCTGAAATACCTGGCTTTCATATTGATCCACATTGTTAATTAAAAAACAAAGTTGACCTTGATTCTGTAGAAATGCTTTAACAAAACAAGAAAGGTGTTATTTTAGATTAGACTTAACCAGCCTCCTTTTATGACTTACTTCAGTGGTTAGATTTAGCAATGGGAGGTGTAGAGGTGCACAGACTTTAAAAATATAGATTAAACATGCATGTACTTTGGGGGCTCAGTCTGTCATAAGCAGTTTGAAAAACTGGATGAACTAGCATTTTTATCACTGACTCATGATGTGAAGATCTTTTCATGAAATGTATCTCCAGGTTACTTGGTGATGGATGTTCTTTGAGTTCTGGTGAAGGAAGAGCAGAGAGTCTTTAAAGAAAGCACTTGACATTTACACATGTAGGCCATTCCCATGGTTCCCAAATTTTACTTTTGTTAGATTGCAATAATATATTCATATTCAAACCAATCATTCTGTGCAGGTTACTGTTTCTGCTTTTGTTGCTTATAGCTATTCATCCTTGATCTATAACATTAAGATGACAGTGGGATTCCTCTGTATAAAGGAGTTTTTGTTCTAGATGCTCTCTACACTAATAGTAATGGGAACATTAATATTAAACATATCTTAGTTATGCTGGAAGTTTGATAAGTGCAGCTATTGTAAGAGTTATTTATATCCATTCTGGCAAAGTTTGCCAAACATGGGAGTTTAGTGTCTTGGGCATTATGCATGGTAGTTGTGTGTGATAGTTGTTCCCATAGTTTTAAAATGCTCAATCACAAAATCTGGCCCATGGAGCCATGTAATCCAGTTTATGGATTTTCTCACAGGTCTGGAAATTTGGCAGTGGCGGAGTGGTGACAACTGAAACTATCAGTACACTGTCAAATTTCCAAGCCTCACATGGTTGGAGTTGCTGCAGTTGGGCATTCCTGAATGGTGATATTGGGCCTTGTTCCCATATGTCTGTACTGAGCCAGGGTCCAATGCAGCCTTGCAGAAATGGCTTGGGGCCCTGATGCAGTCACATGGGATCAGGCCCTGGCTAGACTGTTCCCACATAGCTGTATTGGGCCATTTCTGTACAGCTGGATGGGGCACCAACTGGGCCAGCAACATGCACCAGATTGGGCCCAAAGACTAGATCTGGCCTACAGGCACACCTAACCCTATTTGTCTGGCCTTCAGACCAAGAAGGTGGGGCACCACTGGATTAGACAAACACTTGTTTAGGATGGTTTACATTGGGATGATCCTGCCTTAAGCAGGAGATGGGACTTGATCAGGGATTGGCAACCTATGGCCCATGGGTCAGATCTGGCCTATCAAGCCATATTATTTAGCCTAGAGCTGGAGAGCTTCAGTGATGTTTCAGCAGCATGGGCCTTCACCTGGGTGGTGGGGAGAAGTGGCAGTGGTGCCATTGCAGAACAGAGTAGCAGCTTCAGCTCTGACTCTAGTGGTGTTGGCTGGGTTGGAAGTAGACCATGCTCAAAGCTAAACTGTGTTAATGGCTCCCTACTGTCAGATTTTGATCACCTTTGGACATGGGCAATGTGTAGGAGGGGGTTGGGGGGGTATGTGCTCCCCCTGAGATTGTCCACTGCTAAAGCCACCACTGGCTTCTGCAGGCAGTTGCTGCCAGCACCTGCCCCCCCCCACCAACATGGTGGGTGGCAGCTGTAGGCAGTTCCTGCTTGCCACTGCCACTGCCGAAACCACTGACAACAGCTGCAGACAGTTCCCACTCACTGCTGCTGACACCATGGGTGGCAGCAGCAGGTAGTCCCTGCTCGCCACTGCCAACACGTCTTGCTGCTCCTCCCAGCTTGCTGCTCACTGCCATGGTGCCCCCCCAATCACAGGAGGCACCAGTCATTCATGCCCTTGGACTAGATGACTATGTGAGGTCCCTTGCACGACTACTTTTCTATATTGCTGTGATTTGCAATATGTTAGTGACAGCCTAAGAGCAGGACCCTGGTGTGCTACTTGCTATACAACTATGTAGTAAGAAAAATTCTCTTCCACAAAGAGGTCACCATGCAAGTATACAGGAAAGGCCAAGTAAGACTGATTAGCCATATTTTTCAGATAAGCAACTGAGGTACAGTGAGACACAATGGCTTGTCTAAAGTGACACAGGATACCCAGGGGTAGAAGTAAAAATTGGGCTCAAGCTTCAGAGCTTCCAGTCCAAATCTTAAGAACCAAACCAACATACTCTTTTGGTCAAATGCCTTTAAAATTATTATTATAAATTAATACAAAAGTACATTAAGGATGTTGAAATTGCTGGGAACCCCTGAAGTAGGAGAACTTTCTAATATAATGGGACAAATTTAGCCATGGTATGAGTGGGTGCAACTCCTGATGAATAAATAAAACATGTAGCAACTTATCTTAGTGTTGTATTTGGCCTCGTGGTCCTCCATCCTGAGTGCCTATGATTCTCAGAAGAACACATAATTTCCTTGTTATCATAACTGTGGTTTAACAGGCAGCCAACAATATTCTATCACAAACTCACTGTGAGTAACGTTACTGTATATCCACTTATGGTACCATTGGTGACACATAGGGTACATATGCACCCCCTGAGACTGGCCATGCACCCCCTGGAAGCGCCAGCCATGAAACCGGAAGTGCCAATGGAAGTGCAGTTCTGGTTTCATCGTTGGTGGTTCCACACTTGGCGATCAGCCACTGCCTCTCCCCCTACCCCGTTAACAATCTGGTACCCCCCACCAGACTTGGGAGGCACCAGTCACCCATGTCTGATATTGTTTTTCTGTTTAATGATTAAGCAGAGGTATTTGGGGGAGGGTTTTTTTGGCTGCTTAAAGGCATGAAAGTTTTAGCAATAACAAAACAGATTAACTTTGCAAAATAGGATTTTTATTAGGATTTTATTTTGTTTAAAGAATAAAACTTGGGATACTAGTCCTTTTGTTCTCCATGAACATTCTGGAAAGAATTGTAATGCCTGATTCTGCTATTACGGCTATTCTGCTATCCCATCATTTCAGGCTGCATGTGTGTTCTTTGTGGGCCTAACTTCTTGATTAATTGTGGATGAAGCAGATGCCCAGTATGATTCAGTTCGAACTGAATAGATAAAAGAAATTGGAAGCCTCAGATCTGAGGTGCTTGCTCCTCAGTGTCTCTACTGTTTTACTCCTTATCTGAAGGCCTGGAGCCCTGATGAGGCATCAGGAAATAATCAGCATGCTGCTGATCAATTATCTGCTTGCCAGTCTCACAGAATTTGACCTTGACAGAAAGAAAAGCGAGACTAAAAATTATGCCAGTCACCAACCCCTGGTTGACCTGAAACAGAGGGCCAAGTAAAGATTTGAGAGAGCTCAAAGTATGTAAAACATGCAGCATGGCTAGAATATGGAAAGAGGTAGAGGCCAAAAGCTATAAACACAGCTATTTCAAAAATGAACTGAGTGCTTGTATTTGTAGGTAGCACCTGATGGGGGAGAGATAGGTGTGGAGATCCCATGACTGACATGCAGGTGACTGTCAAGAAAATACCTTTTGAAAATAAAGAAACAAGTGTTTCTGAAATGGATTTGTTAAATGGAAGGAATAGAGTCTTTGGAAACAACTTAAATGAGATATTTTCTATAATTAAAAAAAACAATGATTTGTATTGGGATAATGAACCAAGCTGTAATTCAGCTCAGAATCCTGAGTTGTTTAGGCTGCTAATATTCTGGGCTGCCACTGAACAAAGGCATCTAAAATTAACTTATTCTGTAACTGATTTGCCTCATTTATCTTTTAGAAAAAACACCACCTAACCTCCAGAATACCCTTAGCAAAAAGGGGAAAATGACAATGAGGAAAAAGGATGGTGTATCAATTAGTTGAAATTTCAAGGTCTATCTTCCAACTATAGTTATTGTATGTATCATCATTTTCTGGCTTTCAACTTAAAATAGAAATAATAGAATCATAGAAATGTACGTCTTGAAGGGACCTCTGGAAGTGATGGATGAGGCTTTCTTCAAACAGGTAGCAGAAGTTTCCCGATCACAGGCCCTGGTTTTCATGGGGGACTTAAGTCACCCTGACATCTCCTGAGATAGCAATACAGCAGTGAGCAAGCAATCTGCGAAGTTTTTGGTAAGTGTTAGGGACAATTTCCTGGTGCAAGTGCTGGAGCAGCCAACTAAGGGCTGTACTCTTCTTGACCTGATGATCACAAACAGGGAAGAATTGGTGGGAATGTATATTAGATGGCAAACTGGGCAGCAGTGACCATGAGATGATTAAGTTCAGGATCCTGAGGAAAGGAAGGATAGAGAGCAGCAGCGTAAGGACCCTGGATTTCAGAAAAGCAGACTTCAATTCTCTTAGGGCACTCATGGGAAAGATCCCCTGGGAAGCTAGTCTGAGGGGGAGAGGAGTCCAGGAGAGCTGGCTGTACTGGAAAGAAACCGTACAGGAACAAAAAATCCCAATATACAGGAAGACTAGCAAGTATGGCAGAAAATCAGCTTGGCTTAGCAGTGAACTCTTCAGTAAACTAAATCATAAAAAGGAAGCTTATAAGAAGACAAAAATTGCACAAACAACTAGGGAGAAGTATAAGAGCATTGCTTGGGCATGCAGGGATGAAGTCAGGAAGGTCAAAGTGCAATTGGAAGTGAAGCTAGCAAGGGACATGAGGGGAAACAAGAAGGGTTTCTACAAGTAGGTTACTAATGAAAGGAAGATCAGGGAAAGTGTGGGTCCTTTACTGAATGGGGGAGGCAATCTTGTGACAGAGGATGAAGAAAAGGCTGAAGTACTCAATGCCTTTTTCACCTTAGTCTTCACAGGCAAGGTCAGCTCCCAGACTACTGCATGGGGCAGCACAGTTTGGGGAGGAGGTGAGCAACCCTCAGTGGTGAAAGAACAGGTTAGGGAATATTTAGAAATGCTGAACATATACAAGTCCATGGGGCCAGATGGGATGCACCTGAGGGTGCTGAGGGAGTCAGCTGATGTGATTGTAGAGCCACTGGCCTTCATCTTTGAAAACTCGTGGCAATTGGGAGAGGTCCGAGATGATTGGAAAAGGGCAAGCATAATGTCCATATTTAAGAAAGGTGGATCCAGGGAACTACAGACCAGTCAGGCTCACCTCAGTCCCTGGAAAAATAATGAAGCAGATCCTCTAGGAATTGATTTCTAAGCACTTGGAGGAGAAAAAGGTGATTAGCAACATTCAGCCTGGATTCACAAAAGGCAAGTCATGCCTGACCAACTAATTGCCTTCTATGATGAGGTGACTGGATTTGTGGATGTGGGGACACCAGTGGATGTGGCAGGGACAGAGTCCTAGCCCCTACCACAGTCCTGCAGAAACAGCTTGGTTGGCAGGGGAACTCACCTGTCTGGGACCAGACATGCAGCATGGTCAGGCATCCGGGAGAACACAAGTGTTGGTAATCCCAGGAGTGTGGGAACCCATGCTGTGGGGAACTGGCCCTGATTGACCTGCATCAGGCAGTGGGCAGTTTAAAGATAGGATGCCAAGGGAAGTTTGTTGTTCAGCATTCCTAGGAAGAAACCTGACCACAGGCATCAGGGTGGGGAGGAACCTGGAGAAGCAGCCCAGCATGCCGGACCCTCAGGAGCTGCAGAGAGTGAACCAAGCCCTGATGAGAGGCATCAAACCTTTTGCCTGAGAGTGATAAGTAACTGGGGAAAGGAGGGAAGGACAGAAGCCCTGGCTGGTCATCCAGGGAAAGAATCCCTGTAGGAAATGGTTGGGCCAGCCCACCGAGCCAAGACAGAGGCTACCCTGAGGCTGCCAGCATAAAGAATAGAGCGTAGGCTTCTTGCCAGTGAGAGAAGAGCCAAGCAGGGGCTCATTGCCAATGGCAGAATAGACCAAGAAAGGGGGAAATGAGACCTGAGAGAGGTACTGGTTAATATGAGTTAGGAAACAATTTAAGTTAGTGAAAAAGGACCCAGCTGGTGGCCTTACCTTTCGTTTAAATTCCTCCACACTAAGGAGGAGTAATAGCAAGAAGGAGGGAAGGAAAGAACCCTAGCATGTCAATTTGATTAGAGTTAAAGAAAAGGGGGAAGGAATTTACAATCCCAGAGTAAAATTGAAGAGGACTGAGACAGTGGCCTCAGAACCTACAAGGGAAAAACTCCAAGAAATCTTGGTAAGATAATACTTCTTTGATTTCAGGAGAATCTTCATAGAGTAACAGAGCTAAAGAGGAACCAGGATGAGCAACCATGAGCTAAGGGTCAGAGAGAGAGAGAGAGAGAGAGAGAGAGAGAGAGAGAGGCCTGGACTGTCTCCATTCATCATCCACAGAGAACAGTGAGCATCTACCTGAAAGGAAAAGGGCAGGGTATAGGGAAGGTTGGAGCCCTGCAGAAGATCCATGACAAAGATCAGATGAACATGCAAGCCAGAACATTCATCCTCCCAGACATAAATTCCATCAAGGCATGGCAGGAGAGTGTTGGGGGATACCATGTGGTCCGAATCATTCAGCACGGTTCCAAGCAAGAGAATACAACATGCTCACACCTTGATTTTAGCAAGGCTTTTGATATGGTTTCCCACAACATTCTCATAGGCAAGTTAAGGAAGTATGGGCTGGATAAATGGACTGTAAGGTGGATAGACAACTGGCTGGAGAATTGGGCTCAGAGTAGTTATTAATGGCTCAATGTCTAGTTAGCAGCTGGTATAGTGGAGTGCCCCAGGGTCAGTCCTGGGGTCAGTTCTGTTCAATATCTTTAACAATGACCTGGAAGATGGCATAGAGTGCTCCCTCAGCAAGTTTGCAGATGACAAGCTGGGTGGAATAGTAGATAAGCTGGAGGCTAGGATTCAGAGTGACCTAAACAAAATGGAGGATTGAGCCAAAAGAGATCTCATGAGGTTCCACAAGGACAAGTGCAAAGCCCTGCACTTAGGATGGAACAACCCCATGCATTAGTACAGGCTGGGGGCTGACTGGCTGGGCAGCAGCTCTGTAGAAAAGGACCTAGGAGTGATAGTGGACAGTAAGCTGAATATGAGCCAACCGTGTGCCATTGTAGCCAAGAAGACTAATGGAATACTGGGCTGCATTGTTAGGTGTGTTGCCAGCAGATCAAGGGAAATGATTTTCTGCCTCTATTTGGCACTGGTGAGGTGACATCTGGAGTACTGTGTTCAGTTTTGTGCACCCCACTACAAAAAGGATGTAGACAAATTGGAGAGAGTCCAATGGAGAGCAACAAAAATGGTAGTGGACTTTCTGAGCAGAGGCTGAGGGAACTGGGCTTATTTATTTTACAGAAAAGAAGACTGGGAGGGGATTTAATAGCATCCTTCAACTACCTGAAGCGGGGCGGGGGTTGAAAGAGGCTGTTCTCAGTGGTGACAGATGACAGAACAAGGAGCAAGTCTCAAGTTGCAGGAGTTTATGTTAGATATTAGGAAGAGACCTCTGTCTCAGTCCTCTTCAATTTTACTCTGGGGTTGTAGGTTCCTTTTCTGTTTTCTTTTACTCAAATTTAGGTTATATATTAGGAAGAATTTTCTTACTAGGAAGGTAGTAAAATACTGGAACAGAGTACCCAGAAAAGTTGTGGGCTCTTCATCCTTGGAGGTTTTTAAGACCTGGCTAGACAAAGCCTTGGCTGGGATGATCTAGTTGAGTATGGTCCTGTTTTGAGAGGGGGTTGGACTAGATGACCTCCAGAGTTCCATTCCAACCCTAATTTTCTATGATTCTGTGATCTACTCCAGTCCCCTGTTCAAGACAAGGTCATCCCATTCCGGACCATCCCATACAAGTGCTTGCCTTACCTTTTTCCTAAAATTATGCAATCAACCTTGTGGCACAAATACAAAGTACATGCCTCAAAAAAATACCAAGAGCACCCTAGCCTGCCATAGATAAGCAAGTGAACAAAGGCTGTCACTGTACCCCGCCACTGCAAGGGTTGTAAAATACACTTGAGAGATCTAAGGAAAAAAGCCATGCCACTGGCTACAGGCAAAAGCAAAAGCAAAATCCCTCATAGTCCAAGCCAATCTGTCTGTAGAGTAAAATCCTTCCACATCCCAAAGCAGAGGAAGAAAGATTTTTGAACCAGAAACCTCTGGTTTTTTGTCACAGCAGGAATACTAGAACCATTCTAGTGAAATACCCAAGGCTTGGCTGAAGCTAACACACAATGATTCTGAGAAGGGGAACAAAAATATAGCATAATTTAAATGGCGGAGAGAGTTGCTATGAAAGAATTCAAGGACACTTCAATCTTAGGAATTATGACTCAGTTCTGAAGGTTAAAGCACTAAATTGGGATTTAGGACACCTTGGTTTAAATACTAGCTTCACCATAGACTTCATTGCTGAACATGGATAAATTGATTCTGAAAAAATCCATATTGTTCCCTTTGTTGTCTCCAAGGACCATCTCGTATATTACATTTAGGATATGTTAGATGAACTTAAAATGCAAGTGTCCACATTCAAGCAGTAAAACATAAGCTAAATGGAATCATATCACAGCTAGGGATCTACCAAATTCAAGAAGGCAGCTGGCTGATTTCATAGGCAGATCCTGGGGCTGGTCACCATTTCTGTGGGATGAGAGTGGCAGTCCCCCTTCCCCCCACATACCCCTGATTGTCCAAAGGGCCCTGGCAATCCCACCCCTCTCTAGAGATTGCCACATGGCCCCAAAACATAGCTTAATTAACCTAATTAAGACTGGGGAAGCCCTTAATCTATGTGTTATCAAGCTGAGGTTTTGAGCCATCCCCAAGTGGTGGATTCTGGAGGGATTGCTGTGAACCCCACAAAAGCAGGGGAAAAAAAGAAGCAAAGAAGCCCTGTAGTCTTGGAGCATGGTGGGTAGGGTGGAAGGTAGAAATGGGAAGGCAGAAGGAGGGGAGGGGGCAGCAAGCCAAGGGGAGTGCCTGCTGCTAGCTGCCTCCATGTGCACCCCCCAATGGATGGCCAGACAGTGTGGCTAGGATAGACAGCCTGCCGGCAGCTCAGCGCAGTGCAATCCAGCGCAGACTGGGTTCTGCCTCTAGCTCAGCAGCTCCATGCCCTGCTGGACATAGGTATTGCACTTGGCATGGGTTGGGGGCCCCTGTGGCAGGGATGGCTCCTCCTGCACTGCCCTGGCTGTTCTGCATTCTACCTGCTGCTGTGCTCCTGGATGTCACCTGTTGGGAACAAGGTGGGAGCTGGGGTGCTGCCATTTTGCCCCCACTCTGGTTCTACTGCAATTCTGGGGGATGCAGCTGGTCACACCGACTTCTCACCTTTGGCTGGCCAAAGATGAGCTGCTGCTGCCCCATGCCCCTTGCCCCACTCCATGCCACTGCTGCCCTGGCCCAGCCTCACTCAGCACAGCTGTCAAGAACTTGTGGCTCTGCCACGCTCTGTGGCTGGCTCTGCCCACACCCTGCTCCCCATCTCTGCTTTTGCCCTCCCCCACATGCTCTAAGACTGCAGGGCTTCTCTGCTTGCTGGTAAGTTTTTTCTTTTTTTAGCGAGCCTGGCAAAAGTGCAGAGCCAGCACTTTTTTGCAGAGCCCACCTGAATTCCGTTTCCATGAAAATTGTACAATCACAATTTTGGCAAGTCCCTAATCATAGTATTTATGACTTTTTTGTGGGAAGAGTATCTCTAGATTGCATTGAGGAACATCTGTTCAGCTATTGGCAGACTGCTCCACAGAGATAATACTAGTTCAACAATAAGAGTTCACCAATGGCATGTGGGGGCTGGGACTGACAATCAACTGAGAGCACACAGCCAGCTCCAGCCCTGTCCACAGCTGGCTGAGAGCATAGTAAGCACTGCCATGCAACCACTCAAAACATGTTCTAACTTTTAATGTGGCACAGTAATACTTACTACTACCTAAAACAAGTGTGTGCTAATTGTCCCATGTGACAAGACCCCAACGTAAGTACCTAATATTAGAAATTAGATACCTGGGCCTGTGGTAGTGATTCAGCAAGCCCAAATCCTGGACAGGAAGCTACTAAGAACTAGTCAATAGTCACTAAACATAGATATGTGCCTGAACTCCTCTTCGGAGCTTAGATGCCTTAGATGTCTACATAGGTTCCAGTTTGTTTCTGAGGGTTGGACCCTAACTGCTACTACTCTACTGGCTGGTGTTTAGGGCACTTTCCCTGGAAAGGAGGAGATGTGGTTTTTGAGTGCCCACAAGCTAAGGAGGTCCTCTAGCCAAGTTTCATAGATTTCATAGATTTTATAGACATTAAGGCTGGAAGGGACCTCAGAAGATCATCAAGTCCAGCCCCTGCCCCAGGGACAGGAAGTCACCTGGGGTCACAGGATCCCAGCAAGATCCAATTGACTCTTAAAGGAGTCCAGAGTAGGTGCTTCCATCACCTCTGGTGGCAGTCTTTTCCAGGCCTTGGGGGCTTGAACAGTAAAGAAGTTCTTCCTTATGTCCAGCCTGAAACAGTCTTGGAGGAGTTTGTTACCATTTGACCTTGTCATTCCATGGGGCGCTCTGGTGAACAGGCGTTCCCCCAGATCCTGATGTACACCGCTTATATACTTATAGGCAGCCACCAGGTCCCCCTGAGCGTGTGCTTTTCCAGGCTGAAGAATCCAATAGCTCTCAGCCTCTCATCATAAGGCCTGTTTTCCTGCCCTCTGATCATGTATGTGGCTCTCCTCTGGACTCTCTCAAGCTTCTCCACATCCTTTTTGAATTGTGGAGCCCAGAACTGGATGCAGTACTCCAGCTGTGACCTCACCAAAGCTGAATGCAGCAAGAGAATGACATCCTGGGATTTGCTATAGAAGCATCTATGGATGCAAGCCAGAGTTTTGCTTGGTTTGCTGGCTGCAACATCACATTGGTGGCTCATATTCATTTTGTGGTCAATCATGACCCCCAAGTCCCTTTTGGCCATGGAGCTAGCAAGCGTAGCACTGCTGAACCTATAAGCATGCTGCAGGTTTTTCTTCCCAATGTGTAGTATCTTGCATTTTTCAGTGTTGAAGGCCATCAGGTTTTCTTCCACCCATTTTCCAAGTCTGTCAAGGTCGCACTGGATCACCATATCCTGTCCTTGGGTGTGAACGCTTTACCCTAAAGTTTGGTGTCATCAGCAAACTTGGGCAGTCTGCTTCTGATACCAATGTCCACTTCATTAATGAAGATGTTGAAAAGAATAGGCCCAAGGATGGAGCCTTAGGAGACTCCACTGGTCATGGCACACCACAATGATTGACTTCCGTCAACTACCACTCTCTGGGCCCAACCTCAGAACCAATTCCCCAGCCAGTGGACTGTGAGGCCACAGTTGGCCAGTTTTTCTGTGAGATGATTGTGGGACACCGGATTCAAAGCTTTTTCAAATCAAGATATATGAGGTCAATTTGTTCACCACATTGGCCTTCTTCCAGTGTTTATTCTTCCAGTAATTTATTCACCACATTGGCCTTCTTCCAGTGTTTGGGCACTTCGCCTGAGCACCATGAGTTCTCCAAGATCCAAGCCAGTGGCAAAGCTATGATGCTTTCCAGCTCCTTAAGTACTTTGGGGTGTAAGCTGTCTGGTCCAGCTGACTTGAAGGTGTCCAGCCTCTCAAGGTGTTCCTTCACATGGTCAACATTGATGAAGGGTAACAGTTCTCCCTCACCCTGTCCCATATTCAGCAGGGCCGTCCCTTGGAAACATGCTAGGCAGCTCCTGCAGCCAAGAGCCAGGGCCTCCGTCTGTGTGGAGCCTGGAACCTTGAGTTCTGTATGGGTGGAGGCCTCTGAGGTGCCAGAGGGCGAGGCCACCGACTCCGAGGGGATCCTTGGGGTGCAGTGTGTGCCCATCTGCATCGTGCTGTTGGTAGGCCAACTACTGATGGGACTAGCTTCCCTAGGGCTCACTGGCAGGGCCTTGGGCCCTCCTGCTTGCCCTCCTATGCAAACTCCTGCACTAAACTCATGCCGGGCCCAGAAGCACGCCTGTTTGCATGTCCTGTTTGCAATGCTCTGGTCGCGTGGCTCCCTGGGGGGCTGGGCCAAGTAGAAGCTGGTGGGGAGGGGCGTAAACCTTCTCGGATCCACTCAGCTGCCTACCTGCACCTGGACTATGTCCCTCCTACCACAGGCCCCTGCCTACCTGCGGGCAGGCTGGGGCTCACTGGGGATCCTAGGGTCTCTTGAGGGGTCCATGAGCTCACGGGGGTGCAATGGGCTTGCATATGCACATCTTGCACCAGATCCAGCACCTGAGTGCGACTTCTGCTGTTGCTGGGCCCTTTTTAAACTGCACGCGTGTGCGGAAGGGCCCGCCAGCACTGTGTCACTGTGGGGGCAGGCTGGGGCTCATTGGGGCCCTGGGGTCTCTTGGGGGGTCCCTGGGCTCATGGGGGTGCAACGCGCTTGTACCCGTGCACCCGTGCATCTTGCCCCAGAGCTGGGACCTCTACTGTATGTTCTCCCACTGTATGTTGTAACCCTTAGGCAAGATGTGGTATTCTCTTTCTTTTACTCCATTTTTAATGCAAACAGATCATAGCTGCTATGCTTTGTGTTGAACTCAATGCTGCTGATATGAGTTAAGTATGCTCTGGGTACGGTTTTCTCTGGAGTATTAAGCATTGTTCAGGCAATGCCCCACTTCCATTCTGTAGTGCAAAGGAGCTAAGATGGCAGTTAGTTGCTTAGTTGCTTAGGTTGTGGTTCTTGCACATGCTTGGAAGCTTAAGTCTAGGTCCCTATGGATCTTAGCATTCCAAATTATAAGAGCTGGATCTTCCCAGTTATGTAATGGGTTTTCTAGCCTCTGGAGTAAAGTTCTTATGGCTTACTTTAGGATTCTATTTGAGCCCTTCTAGAAACAAGTCTGCCCTTTACTAATCTCTCTTTCTATATTTGACTCTGATGACGGGAAGTAGGGTGCAGAAAGTCCCGAAGTGAAATGCTAATATATTTCCCATGTATTCACCCTTAGTCTAGGTCAAGGATCAGAAACCTATGGCCCAAGGAGCCTTTGGATATGGACTGTGGAGCTGTAACTTCAGCAGCATTCAACAGCTGGGGGGCTGTTATATCATACTGGAGGGGTTGTCAACTGGGGGTGCATGGAAAGGGGCTAGGGGGTATGTGCAGGCAGGGATGGAATGCTGCCACTCACCACCCCATGCCACCATCACCCAGGAGCAGGGACAGATGGGACGAGGGCAGTGACTCCACTCTGCAGGCCACACAGGTGTCTCCCAGCCAGCTGGATGTTGGGGAGGGAGGAGGGCAGGAGCTTGCATGTGGTGGCGACCACAACCCACCACCCTGTACCACCACCAGAAGTGTACTCAGAAGGGGTATACTCCGTAAACAAGGTTGAAAATCTCTGTCATACTGCATCTAGATGTCATAAAGATTTAGTGGAGATGGCTGGGTCCTGCTGCCAGTCAACTTCAGACCCAACTGGGTCATCTTGGCCCACCACCAGAAAACACTGTCAACCCCTGGTCTATCTAAGTTCTGGACACACTGCAAGTGGTGGCAGAAGGAAGCTTACTCTCAGCTTCTGATTCTCAGGAGAGGCTCCAGAGACAGGCTGGATGACTGCCAGAGTTTGTAAACTAAGGAACTTTTAACTGGATAGTCACCAGATATGGAGTGAGAGTAGGTTTGGAAACAGCCATAGGCAGTGGTAAAGATATATCCTTAGGGACCTAAATTTTGCCTATATCCTAATCAGGCACCTAATTTATTAATCTGGGTCTGACCAGACTTCATGGCTAAATACTGGCAGTCAAGATGCCTGAGACAGAAGCACCCAGTTTCAAGCTTTACTTTAAACACCCGAAGTTAGGTTAAGACTGAATACAACAGACATTAGCTCTTCTGTGGAGGTGGGGTTGGAGCCTGCCTGCACTGGCCTAAGTCAGCAGACCAAGGCCAGCAAGTCTGGGCTGAGGCAGGGCGGCTGTCACATACCGCCCAGCATGCCCCTCAGGATCTCTGGGCTGCTGAAGACTCCTGAATGGAGCCAAACGGGCAAGTCATCTCTGATTGGCTGCTGGGTATAGGCCACCACGCCCTCAACCCGTTGAATCAGGTCCTGCTGGTCACCCTGTATGAGTCTCGCTGGAGGCTGCCGGACATTATAGCTGCCCACCTGGACCTGTTGAAGCAGTGGCTCACCCAAAGGTACTCAGGGAGCTGGCGAGCATCATAGCTCAGCCCCTGCCATGGACCTTTGAGAGCTCTTGGTGCTCTGGTGAAGTGCCCGATGATTGCAAGAGGGCCAATGTCGTGCCTATCTTCAAGAAAGGGAGGAAAGTAGATCTGGCAAACTACAGGCCCATCAACCTGACCTCTATCCTGGGGAAGGTCTTGGAAAAGATTATAAAGGAGTCCATCCTTAACAGACTAGCTGAAGGCAATATCCTGAGGGATACCCAGCATGGGTTTGTTGCGGGTAGGTCTTGCTTGACCAATCTCATTTCCTTTTATGATCAGGTGACTTATCACCTGGACAAGGGGGAAGAGATCAACGTCATGTACCTCGACTTTAAAAAAGCCTTCAATCTGGTATTCCACAATCACCTCTTGGCTAAACTGGCTAACTGTGGCCTTGATGTCACCACGATCAGCTGGCTGGGGAATGGCTCCGCGGTAGGACCCAGGGGGTGGTGGTCTACAGGAGCCAATCATCTTGGTGCGCTGTGACCAGTAGGGTCCAACAAGGCTCTGTCCTAGGGCCTATACTGTTTAACATCTTCATCAATGATGTGGACATTGGTATCAGAAGCAGACTGGCCAAGTTCGCTGATGACACCAAACTCTGGGGTAAAGCATCCACACCTGAGGACAGGAGGGTGATCCAGGC
>NW_017729032.1:32980020-32980332 GCF_001723915.1 Gavialis gangeticus
TCCAGTTTTGGGCTCTACAATTCAAAAAGGATGTGGAGAAGCTTGAGAGGGTGCAGAGGAGAGCCATATGCATGATCAGAGGTCAGGAAAACAGACCTTATGATGAGAGGCTGAGAGCCATGGGACTCTTCAGCCTGAAAAAGCGCAGGCTCAGGGGTGATCTGGTAGCCACCTATAAGTTTATCAGGGGTGCTCATCAGGATCTGGGGCAATGACTGTTCACCAGAGCACCCCAGGGGATAACAAGATCAAATGGTCACAAACTCCACTGAGACTGGTTCAGGCTGGACATAAGAAAGAACTTCTTCACTG
>NW_017729032.1:32985332-32990582 GCF_001723915.1 Gavialis gangeticus
AGCTGGCTGGGGAATGGCTCCGCGGTAGGACCCAGGGGGTGGTGGTCTACAGGAGCCAATCATCTTGGTGCGCTGTGACCAGTAGGGTCCAACAAGGCTCTGTCCTAGGGCCTATACTGTTTAACATCTTCATCAATGATGTGGACATTGGTATCAGAAGCAGACTGGCCAAGTTCGCTGATGACACCAAACTCAGGGGTAAAGCATCCACACCTGAGGACAAGAGGGTGATCCAAGTGGATCTGGACAGACTCATGAAATGGGCGGATGAGAACCTGATAGTGTTCAACACCAAAAAATGCAAGGTTCTCCACCTTGGGAGGAAAAACCTGCACCATGCTTATAGGCTTGGTAGTGCTACACTGGTTAGCACTACAGATGAAAGGGACTTGGGGGTCATGGTTGACCACAAGCTTTCAGTGTGATGCTGCCACTAGTAAAGCAAGCAAAACACTCGCTTGCATCCATAGATGCTTCTCAAGCAGATCCCAGGACATCATTCTCCCGCTGTACTCAGCCTTGGTGAGGCTGCAGCTGGAGTACTGCATCCAGTTTTGGGCTCTACAATTCAAAAAGGATGTGGAGAAGCTTGAGAGGGTGCAGAGGAGAGCCATATGCATGATCAGAGGTCAGGAAAACAGACCTTATGATGAGAGGCTGAGAGCCATGGGACTCTTCAGCCTGAAAAAGCGCAGGCTCAGGGGTGATCTGGTAGCCACCTATAAGTTTATCAGGGGTGCTCATCAGGATCTGGGGCAATGACTGTTCACCAGAGCACCCCAGGGGATAACAAGATCAAATGGTCACAAACTCCACTGAGACTGGTTCAGGCTGGACATAAGAAAGAACTTCTTCACTGTCCAGACCCCCAAGGTTTGGAACAGACTGCCACCTGAGGTGGTTCAAGCACCCACTTTGAACGCCTTCAAGACACATTTGGATGCTTATCTTGCTTAGATCTTATGATCCCTGCTGACTTCCTGCCCCTGGGGCAGGGGGGTGGACTCGATGATCCTCTCGGGTCCCTTCCAGCCCAAATGTCTATGCCTATGACTCTATGTAACCATAGCATGCACCCTCATGGTCACAAGCCACCAACCAGCTGTCCCATACATCACCACCCAGTGCACTCTGTGCCTTCCAAACATCCTGGACTGGGACACTTGCACACAGCCAGTGAGGGAAAAGCACACATCTTGTGCAACTCTCTGCTCCCCCGGCTGTTGAAGCCCAGATGCTGTGCTCCTGGCCTCCCCAGTTTCATCATTGCCTCCCCCAGTCCTTGTTGGAACCCAGAATACACACTCCTGCCCTGGCTGATGAAGCCCTATGAGGGACTGCTGGAGCGAGCACTTCAACTCATAGAAGGAGAGACAAAATATTATTTGTGGGGGCTGGGTGCATGCACCCCCCAGCTGGTAAGTCTGTCATGGGGAAGGGGGATGGGAGGGCAGATCCACACCACTACAGTGAAGGAGGGAGTGGGGCAGAGGCAGAGGTGAATGGGGCATCATTTCACTCTTGGGGAAGCAGGAGTGGGACGCAGAACCCAGCCTACATGGGCAACCTGCCTCTGACCTGCACACAAATCCAAATATTCAGCTTCTCCAAATAAAATGTGAGATGCAGCCTTCTGTAGAATGGAAGATATTGGTTTGCAGAACAGTATGAGTGAAGTGGGCATGTACAATGTTATTCACTTTGACAGACCACTTTCATGACTGGAGCACAGGAAAACAAAGGTTGTGTCCTTGTTGGCAACTACAAGTGCCTGAAAAGACTGGATTTCCACTTGCTAAAAATGAATGACTGTTGAGAGCAAAATTAACAAGAGAGATTGGCCAGAAATACCAGTGGAAAGATCTCTGCTGCCATTAAGGTGAAATCTAGCAAAATAATTTTAAAGTCTGGGAAATAAAATTAATGTCCTTAGCAGTGCTAATTTCTTAGCACTGCCAGTTTATTGTGTATGGGATGAGCCCTGTGGAGGTCTAGTTTAAGGGAGCACATGCTTTCCCTTTCTGCAGCCATAGGTGGAAAATGCAACCAAAATATGAATGTATCCTTCCTGTAGTGCAATTCACAGCCTCACAGTCCTTGGTAGTAGCATGGAGGGAGGAGGAGGTAGTTTTAGGGTAGAGGTGAGGGAGAATGAGTTTTAGAAAAACTGTCTTTGCAAAGTCATTGAAAAGACACTAGGGCTTCAAGTTGCTTCCTAAATTTTGTACAGATATTAGGGAATCTGTTCAAAAGGGAAAATCAAATCACAGCTTCTTTTTCAAGCAGCAAATTGGGAAGGCAGGGAAAGAATTTTTTCCCAATGAAGAATGTCAGGTGTTTAGTGTGATTGCTGAGTGGCTCTAAAAAAGCAACTACTTTAAGGCTAGCAAGACCACTGTTTATTCGCAAGGATTCGGGTTTTCCATTAGCCACAGAAAAACGCAGAAAAATGTGGATTTTCTCCTTTAAATGAGCAAAACACAGATTTACTCCTTTAAAGAATTTTCTCTTTCTTCTTAAAAGAAGAAAAATGCAGGAAACAGCAGGCTTCCCATTGCAGCCTGGCAGAGGTCCAACCTGCAAGAGGCTATTGGGGCTGGGGGGAGCAGGAGGAGGTTGATCCAGCAGGGGGCACCACATGTGTGCATACATGCCATAGCAGCCAGGCAGCATGGAAAGCAGCTCCCAGAGCTCCTTCCAGGAAAGTTGGGGGTGGGGGGAACTGAGGCCCCTATGATGAGGGAGGGAAGGAGTGGGGCAGGGCTGGGGCTGGGTATGCTGCCTAGCCAGGGCTGTGTGTTAGGTTCAGGGCTGGGGTGAGAATGCATGGATGCAGGGCCTGACCAGGGAGTGGGATGGATCCATAGGCAGCTCATCCAGTGGGTGGCAGAAGGGCCCCCAGTGCTGAGTGCACTCCCGAGGGCGAATGGGGGGGCATGTGCCCCCCTGCCAGATTTTTCCACAGGGCAGGGGCAGATGCAAGCTGTCCCTGCTGCAGGCTCAGGGCTTCTTGCCCCACTGCCCTTCCCCAGGGGTCTCTGCAGCCCAGCAGGCAGGACCCAGTGTGGCAGGGCAAAGCAGGTGGAGGGGCTTGGTGCCACCACTGGGATCCCCACACTGCATGGTGACACACTCCCTGCCCACCCAGCAACAGGCTGGGGTGCCCTGAGCCTGCAGTGAGGCAGTCCGCATCTACCCCCACCACAGGCTCCAGCAGTGCAACCCAAGGGGGAGGAGTAGCTGGGCCCCATGATCTGCTCTGGCTGCAGCAGCCACTGCCTCCTGTGGGTGGCAGCTGGGGCTCAGGGGCTGCTGCAGGGCTGGAGGGCCAGGGGTAGGAAGGCTGCAGCTCATGAATGAGGGGCACCAGCAGGGCTGGTGGGATGGTGGGCTGTGGGTTGGGAGTGAAGGGTATCTGGGGTGGATGGGGGGTTGCAGGTTGAAAGTGAGGTACACCAGTAGGGCCAGTGGGCTGTGGCATGGGAGTGAGGGGAAACGGCATGGGCAGGGCACCAATATATCAGGGCTGCTCAGCACCACAATGGGGTGGGGGAGAACAGCTGCAGCTGGACCTGCATCCTGGTGAACAAGGGGGGCGGGGGAGCTCTGGTTTTATATAATAGAAAAAAAAACCCAAACAAATGCCAAACTATACAGGTATGTTGAATTTATTTTATTATAATGATTAAGTTGCTGGTAGAATTCCAACTGCTTTAAAATTGTAAATATATCAATAAAACATTGTGTTCAGCTGATACCTGTATATATAGTGGTGTTTCATTTTAATTGCATAAAAATGTGGATTTTGAGGTTTTTGATAAGAGAATTGGGATGTTTATCAGAAGTTTGCAGTTTTTAAACAAAGCAAAACAGCATCCCTGTTTATTGTTATGCATATAGCCAGGAAAAGTGGGTAGTGTAAAAATGGTAACTAATAAAACAAACAGTGTGGGAGCTTGACAAAAAAAGAGTCCCTGGAGCTAGCTGGCCTACTTATCTATCTATGGGACTCCCAGGAGCATACCTCAGACTCTGTAACAGACTGTGTGAAACAGCTTTCTATCAAGTGCACATGGTTGCAAACCATTATTAGAGTAAGCAGAATTATTGGAAATTGGCTTTAAGACATGAGAACAGAGACATAATCTCTGCTTGTTTATGGGCTATTGAATGTATCCAAGGTTTCTGGGATTTTGGATCTGAGAGCTGGACACTTGGGAGTGAGGGGCACTTGGGAGTAAGTATCCAAGTATGCATGGTTTTCTGGTCCTGCACACTGTACTGAGCACAGGCTGTGTAAATACTTCTCACAATCTACATTGTACACATACATTTGGTTTCCCTAGACAAGTTGGAAAATAGAGATACTACATGTATGTATAGGTGTGCTGATGTACATTTGGGCATGTTCAAGTACATTTTTTTAGAGTAATAGGATTTGGGGTCCCTGTCTACTCCAGGGAAGCTGTAACAGCATTTGAAAAGCACAATACAATTTGACAATGTTACAGAACTATTAAGTACCTTGGTAAGAGCTGGGGTTAGAGGGAATTTTCTTTACCAAACTTATATTGGTGTCATTCTGAACCACGTTAAATAGCCAGGTATAAAAATAGAGGCTGTACTGGCGCCCCGTTCAAAGATAGGCTATAATGAACCACTGGAATATAACCAATGCTAACTTTAAACTCACTGAAATATTAGGTCCTTCATCAAATTTCTCATCAACAAAAATCATTTTGAATAATGAGAAACAAATCTCATTAACATGCAGTGTTAGCATCTCAGAGTTGTAACAGATGTCTTGGCCTGTAGGGTGATTTTCTTCAAGTCATTGGTGTTGGAGTCCCTTGAATATGTGAACACCTAAGATGTCATTAGAAATTTCAAGTCCTCAGGTTTGTGGAGAAAAACTTGAAAATCTGAACCCTAAAAGGCTCAAAATCTAGAAAACAACTACAGAGAGCAGAAATAGCTAAAAGGGAGGGGCCATCACCAGGGATGACTATACTGCAGTTGCTCGGGGATGCAGGGGGGCAGTCAGGAAGGCCAAGGTGGAGGTGGAACTGGGACTAGCTTCCCGGATCAAGAACAACAAGAAGTCCTTTTTTAAATACATAGGGGTCAAAAAGAAGGTACCGGGTAATGCGGGGCCCCTGCAAGACATGCTAGGACATTTGGTTGTCACACCGGATGACAAAGCTAACCTGTTTAACAACTTCTTTGCCTTCATTTTCCTGAGCAGGGACC
>NW_017729032.1:32991274-33031468 GCF_001723915.1 Gavialis gangeticus
GAAGTGGTGCTGGCTCCTACCCTGGGGGTCTTTAAGACAAGGCTAGACGAACACCTTGTTGGGGTCGTTTGACCCCACTACTCTTTCCTGCTATGGCAGGGGGTTGGATTTGATGATCTGCTCAGGTCCCTTCCAACCCTACTAACTATGAAACTATGAAATATATACTTTTAAAATATCTTTTAAATCTTCTTATATTTTTTGGAGTCTGACTCATGATTTTTGAACACTTGAGATTGACAATACAGCATAGCTGATTGCTTTTTTTGGCAGAATAATAAAAAATATAAAGGTAGGAGAAAATGCATTCATTGAAATAAAGTTGGATTTTGGTAAAGTACTAATGACAAAGTTTTGCACAACATTAATTTAAACTGGCTTGTGTACAAATACTGTCATATGGGGAAAATGACTGAAAAAATTAGAATTGACAGGTTGGGGTGGTCTGAACTGAGGCAGCTGCCAGGTTTAGTGTTATGGCTCATCATATTTAAGATCCTTGCTGTTTATTTGGAAATGTAGGCAAACAACTAGTTGGTACCCAAATAACATTAAATTGTATAACAGATACCCAGAAGTGTAGTGAAAAAATGAAATAGTACAGAAAACGATTAAGATGCAGCTTGAGAAAAAACTAGCTGATGAAACTAGAGAAAAACAAATCTGGTAAGCAGACAGATGAAAGAAAGAGATTTAGGGACAATTGTAGTAAGGACAATTTTCCATACCAGATGGCAGCAGGAGTTCCATACAGGAGTTTCAGGATGCCTTTACAATTTTTTTCTATGTGGCCTTCTGCCTCTGACCTTACACACTGAGAATACGACTGTGAGTTTGAAATGCCTGAGATTTTTTCCTAGTCTGCTATAAATTTCCAGTTTGCAAAGTCCAATTAAGAGCTAGGCCAGGGATTCTCAACCAGGGTGCCATGAGAGCCACTAAACAGGCAGTGTGAGGAGGTAAGTAAGGTGTGAAGAAATAAACAGATAAAGGAAGGCTCAGGCTTCTGGTGTCAGGAGATAAGCAGATAAGGGCAGACTCAGGCTCTCCCTGCCTGGCTGCTCCACTTTCCCTACTGCCTGTCCCCTCTGTAAGGACATAAGCACTGTAATACCATATTTGTTCAATTCTAAGATGAGCCACCCCCCTCATTTAACATGGAGGAAAAATCCGAAGTCTTAGCATTGAGTATCATGGTGGTGGGGGGCAGGTGGCTGATGTGGTCCAGGCTCCAGCCCTTAACTGTGGTCAGGGCCATAGCTGATGTCTGCCCCTACACCTTCCCTTTGCAGCCTCTTCCTCCTACTCCTCTGCCTCACATAGCCTCTGCTCCCCCATCCTATCCTCATCCCTGTCCCTCCCCACCTTACCCTTGTTCCATGCTGGCAGATCCATCCTTGCTGCAGCCTGAGGCACTGGGCATGGCCCCAGCCCTGTAGCAGGACCATGCAGCCCACACAACTGCTACAAGGACTGTGCTGGGACCATGCTCAGTGCCCCAGGCTAGAATGGGAATGGAGCTTGCTGATGTGGAGCAAAGATAAAAAGGGAGGAGAGGGAGTAGAGGCTGGGGAAAAGCGAGAGCAGAGGCTGGGGGAAAGGAGTAAAGAGTGAGGAGAGGCAGAGGGAGGGCCCAAGGCTGGGGGTGGGGTGAGGGGGAAAAGGCAGTGGGGAAGAGGTGCAGGGGAGCAAGCACAAGCAGGGGGCAATCTGCTTGGCCTCTCCATAACACATGTCCTCCCCCACCCACCCCCCTGCAGCAGTGGCGGAAATGAATTAAAGATGACCCCCCAATAATTAGATTCTGTACACAGGAAATTATAATAAATGTATAGGGTCTAATTATTGGGGTAGTCATCTTAAATACATGATCATCTTAGATTCAAGTAAATACAGGAAATAAATTCTTGCAATGGGTTGCTGCTCAAAATCAAGTTATGGAGGGGTACCTCAAGCCTGATGAGGGGTGACTTGAGACCAAAAACATTGAGAACCACTGCTCTATGTACAATAGACTTTTGTTTATGGGCCCAGATTCAGGGTTTACACAGCATATAATACCATTTCTTTAGCATCATTGTTCTATACAGCCTGAGAAGCAAAGAGAGGAAATTCCTACATAAGGCTTTCTCTTCTCTTCTATGCAAAGAAAAAAAACCTGCAGTGCCTGAGATGAATGCCCTGCCCAACTCTCTCCAGCTACGTCTGGAAATGCTAAGCCTCCAAAACCCAGCTGGGCTAAAATAAACACACTAGAAGACCTAATTGACTAAAACTATAATTGACTGCCATTGTTATCACACTAGGAACAACAGGGGCAAAGAGCTCCGATCACTGGTTCTACCATTCTTTGGCAGTAGAGGAAGAATTTCTACAAAGCTGGAGAAAACATGGAGAGGGTCCAGAGGAGGGTCACTGGCATGATCAGGGGGTGGCAGGTCAGGCCCTACAAGGAGAAGCTAAGGGACCTGAACCTGCTCAGCCTCCACAAGAGAAGGCTGAGGGGGGATCTAGTGGCCTGTTACAAGCTAGTCAGAGGGGACCAGCAGGCATTGGGGGAGTCCCTGTTCCCCCGAGCACTCCCAGGAGTGACTAGAAATAACGGTCACAAGCTGGCAGAGGGTAGATTCAGATTAGACATCAAGAGGCACTACTTCATTGTCAAGGCAGCTAGGATCTGGAACAAACTTCCAAGTGAAGTGGTGCTGGCTCCTACCCTGGGGGTCTTTAAGACAAGGCTTGACAGTCACCCTGCTAGGGTCGTTTGACCCCAGTACTCTTTCCTGCCATGGCAGGGGGTCGGACTTGATGATCTGCTCAGGTCCCTTCCCACCCTACTAACTATGAAACTATAAAACTATGAAAAGACAGTACACCTCTTTCCCCAAAATGGTTACTTCTGTTTCTTTCTTAATGGGCAGGCACATAAGATATTTGTAGAGTTTCTCTAATGCTGTATCAAGAGGGTGTCCAGAAGGGATTCCAGAAGGCGCTGTGCAGAATACAGGGTGGCTGGGTAACAGAATAGAGGTGTCACAATCCAACAGGCCAGCAGCCTAGTCAAGCGAGTCAGTCATGGAGCTGGGGATTTCAAGTGTAAGAGTCAGAATCCACAAGAAGCCAAGGAGCTGGGAATCAGAAACCTAGTTACCAAGTCCAAAGGATCATCCATGGGGTGAAGTCCAAGAGTAAGCCTAGCCACAATCCAAGAGCAAGCTGAAGGCAGGGTGGAGAATCAAGGAAGCCAGAGACATTGCTGTGTCTGGAGCTTAACAAGGGCGAGGGGCAACGTGTAGGGGGTGCACACAGGTGCATGTGCACCCCTGAGCATGGCAGTGCACCCCCTACAAAAAGGTGCGGCTGACGCTGCTGGTGGTGTCTGCAGGTGGTCTCTGACCCTTGGTCAGTACTCTCACCCGCCCCACCACTGTTGACAGTGCCGACAGCGTCTGTGGGAGCTCCCACGCTAACCGCTGCCGCCCTCCTGCCACTGCTGTGCCCCCCCAGCCACCCAGGGAACATGTCGTTCATGACAAGTACTGCAGGGTAGAAGCCTGCCTGAGGCTTACAGAGCTGACGTAAGCCACAGGATGAACCTTATAGGAGGAAAAAGTACTAATGGTATAAATGAACTAGTGAAACTAGATATTATAAAGGTAGAAATAAACAATGGTGTGGGGCCCTCATTGAGCACCTGGGGCAGGATGACAGGCAAAGCACTATTTTGCTCACCTGATTTGTACCTTTCCCCCCAGATACAGTTTGGTGCAGTGCTGATTTGCCTGGATCCTATGGCTGAACAACGGCAGTCTAGAGCTTCCCTTAGCATGTCAGAGACTAACCACAGCAAGAAGTGGGGATCCTGGCACCCAGAGTGGGTGCTTTCCCTCACCTCTGCAGTTGTATAGTAGGAATCCACATTAAAAATATGATAGATTATGGGTGTGTACAGAGGTTACATTTTTTGCACAATGAGGCCCCTGAAAGTGCTTTACAGCCATAACATAACAAACATTCATAGTTGCAGAGTGCTTTTAAAACGGCCAGCTGTGAAAATCTAACCTTCTTTTGATGACCTATCAGATGAAGGCACTCTAGGGCACAGTGGCTTAGTGAACCTGCCTACAGGTTTGCAGCAGGGGTAACTTTTGGGCAATTCTACCTGCATCTATGCACCTTTGTGCAGTGCTGCTGTATCATCAGACAGGCAGAGCTTGTTTCCTCTGCCTGCCCGAGCACCAGACCAGCCCTGCCCCTGAGCTGTCAGTGACAGCCCTTCATCCCAGCCCCACCTCCTTCTTCTGGTGTATAGGAGTTCTCAAAACACTTTACAAAGGAGGTAAGACTCTTGATCTCTGTGTTGGAGATGGACATTGTGAGGCACATGGAGGTGAAGGTGCACATTTAAAATCATAGATCCATAGCTGCTTTGTAAGACCAATGTGAATATTTAAAGTCTTTTACCATTTAAATTAAATCAAAATCTTACTTTATTATTGTAGATTGATAATAGAAATTGAGTCATACCAGTTGCAAATTTAGCAGGAGTTATTTATGAATCCGAGCCCATAACTATAAATTCATTGTATAATGATGTGCAGTCCACTGAGAATAATTGTATGGTAATTGCTCCTATAGACTGTTTCATCTGTCTTAGTGATAAACTTAACTACAAAGACTACTGTTCATTTTAACAAATGTGACTTCATAATAAGTTATGTTGTTGTTATCATTTTAATAACAGGACGCCAAATACCAATAAGATTACCCAGTAAAGCGTATATTAAATACTTTTGATTGAATCCTATCCATTGATTTCTTAGCTTGCAAATATATTCATGTGCTTGAGTGTCAGCAAAATGGCCTAAAAGTAAATAGTAGCCATACGTAGTAGTCAATTCTCTGAAATTTGCAGTGTTTAAAAGTAAGTATGCAAGTGTTTAAAATTAAGTATGCAAGTATGAAGCCCTGCACAAAATTAAGTATGCAAGTAGAAATGTGCAGTGTTTAAATGAGGCATGCAAGCAGGGAGCATAAAATAAAAAGATGCTGATACTGTTGTTATTGAAGCTTTAGGCTAGTACTTAGAGAAGTGGAAAGTGATTTGATCATCTATTATCATCTAGCAGTTATGTATGAATCATATAAAAGAACCAAAAATTATTTACACCCAATTGCTAGTTCAAAGAAAAAAATGTCACTTTTTGATAGAATATCCCACTACGATGTAGGGATATCAGATCCTGGGCTGTTTTGGCTAAGAATTCAATTGAGATTGAATGTAACTTTTAATACATGCAAAACATAAGCAGCCAGGTTTTCAAATCCGACATGACGTGCTTAACTTATACATAAAAAAGTTTAAAAACCTAAGTAAAAAAAAATTCAGCCAGAATTAAAATGTTGTTGAATGTTGTTGAACACAGCATAGAAAAACCCATTCATAGATAGTTGCATTGCTGCAGAAAAGGCAGCAAATGCTACTACAGATCTGATATTTTGAAACTTTCAGATGCATATTCAAATTTAATATGTGACTGTAAATCCTTTAGCGCCCTCAAAGTGTATCTACATGTGATGCTTTATTGGATGTTAGACTAGTCTAAACTTCAGTAAAGCATCGTTATCTACATGTATACAGCAATTACTGCATGGTAATATAGTTTAATGTGTCCTTTTCTAGTGCCTGTAGATACAGATACACTGAAATGCACATGTTGATGCTGATGGGAAGCAAATTGCTCCTGGTCAGCCTAGGCACCAGGGTACCCCAAGGGGTGGAGAGAGCTTTCCTGGCTTGGTGGGACACTGCCTCCCTGCCATATGGAGATTGGGACCCATCTCCACAGGACAGGGTGAGTTGTTGTAGCTGCTGGGCATCTTCCTCCCAGCCATGTGGAAACTGAGACCTATCCCAATCTGCACAGGGCAGGGAGAGCTGTCCTACCTGCTGGGCAGCTGCTTCCTTGCCCTGTGGAGATTGGGACTCACCTGATCTCCACAGGACAGAGAGAGCTGTCCCAGCTGCCAGCAGCTGCCTCCCTGCCCTGTGGACATAGGGACCCATCCCAGTCTCCATGGGGAGGGAGGCACCTGACCAGCAGCTGGGACAGCTCTCCCCCACCACACGGACTGGATTCCATGCCCCTGGCCAGTCTGGGACTGGCACCCTGGGCAACCTGGAATCCCCCCTGGCTGCTGCAGGGGGACAGAAGAGGGAAGGAGAAGTCCTAGACTGAACTGCTCCCCTTGGGAGCGGATTTGCTTCCAGTAGACACACATTCAGATGTGTGTGGGTGCGCAATTTAATGCTCCTGAATTTTCTGCACAGAAAATTCAGGTGCATTAATTGCACAAGTAGACATACCCTCAGATACCTAAACAGAGAATCTTATCACTGAGGAATATCACATGGATTTATACCACTGCTTAAAAACTCTGATAAATGGATTACTGAAAGAAATAAATGTACAACGCTCTAATATTTGTCAGCTTGTTAAACAGAAAATGATATTTTTGTACTACAGTGCTCCAAAATACTTTTTAATTTTTTTAAATTTCCAATAAATTTTACAATGTATTGGTATTGCAAGATTGTTTTTTAACTTCAAAATTTCTGGACAAAGCCAGTCAGGCTACAGTGTTTCTCTAGCTGTTACAGAAACACTTTGAAAGAAAAGTAGGAAGACTTAGCTACAGAAAAAAATTCAGAATATTTTGGTTACTAGTCTTACCAGTCTTGCCTTACCAGTTACATTCATTTATACAAATACTGGAACAGGCTAAGAACATTCATATTATATTCTTCACTATAACTAATTTGTCTGAGTTTTTGAACCCCATAGGTTCAGCAAATGATTTATTTATCTCTCTTTTAGGATAAGATTGTGATCTCTGATCAGATGGGAATAAAGGGTATATACACCCCTTATTCAGTGCATGTTACCAGCCTGGTTGGGCACTATTAGGTGTTCTAGAAAGGACTCAACAGTGTGATGCATATACAATGCAAATACATATATCCTTACAGAAGTTCTGTAGTCTTCATTTTCTCAGTGTGCAAGGCCCCATATTCATGCCACTTTGGGCTACAGTGGAATCCTAAGATATAAATCCTTTTCCACCTCTATATATTTTCTAAGGCTAGCAAAACAAATTATACATCCCGCTTCAGAATTGTGATCCAAATCCATCCAGGGTCATGCATATGCTTCCAATTCTCAAAACAAAGAGTTTGAGGGAGACCACAGACTAATCCTAATCTCCTATGCATAGATTCATAAATCTCCTGTTTTGATAATAGGTAGTCTTTGTCAATCCTAATTCACCCAGGAAAGCTTTTATTCTTTTAACTGGAGACACTTACGTGGCTATATAGTATAGAAACCTAACTCTCTCAGGCTAGGGATCAACATTAAACTTTAACACTATAAGTGACCAGAAACCAGTCTATACCTATAATAGAACAGAAGCTGTGTGTTCTGTTCACTACCCATCTAACTGTGCCACTTACAGAAAACCAAGTAACTTAGATCAATTGGGCCTCAGGCTTTTTGAATGTCTATACCTAGTCTCATATGCCATATAAGAATGCAGCTCACTCTCACAGAGATGTCTACAAGTTGGAAAAGGACGTTACCACCTTTTAGCCCCAGAGACTAATGATTATGGCACTTACCAAGAGAATGAAGAGCACAGTTTTTAGGCTTTCCTCAGCCAAGAAAATCTGAGCTCACATTGTTTCCCTGCAAAGTGCCCTCAACCACCACACCATGGACAAAGCAGGGCCAGGATGCATTTACACATCTTGCTAACAGAGTTGAAGATGACACCAGTTTGGGTGGAGCTGCAAACACTCTGGAAGGTAAAGCTTGGATCCAGAATGACCTAGATAAACTAAAGAAACGTTGTGCAGTTTATCAGAAGAAAGTCAGCAAGGACAAGTGCAAAGTCCTATACACAGAAGAACTGGATGCACAAATATAGACTGGTGGATGATTGGTTAGATTGCATAATTTCAGAGAAGAATGCAGAGATTACAATCAATCAGAAGCTGAATAACAGCATACTGGGTTGTATTAACAGAAGTGTTTATTACAATTCAAGGGAAGTGATTCTTCTGCTCTATTCGGCACTGGTGAGGCCTCATCTGGAGTATGTGTACAGTTTTGTGCTTTGTCCCATACTTAAAGGACACGGACAGATTCTAAAGAGTCCAGTGGAGCATGAAAAAAAATTATTTGAGGCCCAGGAAGCAAGATGTATGAGGAAAGGCTGAAAAAACTAGGGTTATTTAGTGTGGAGAAGTGAAAACTATGGGAGAATTTGATAAAAGCTTTCAAATACCTGAAGGGCAAATTTAGAAAGGATGGAGATGGGCTTTTCTCTGTGACGATAGAGTACAGGTCTTGGAGAAATGGCCTAGGCTACATAGTGACGCTGTGGAATCACCATCCCTGGAAATGTTCAAGATCAGGTTGGACGGACACTTGCCTGGAATGGTTCAGTGAGTGGTAATCCCACCGTCAGCAGGAAACTGGACTAGATGACCTTGTGAGGTCCCTTCCAGGGCACAGGCAATCTTGTCTAGTGGCTAGTTCACTGGGGGAGGGCAGGAGCCAAATCACAAGCTGAGTCCAGGTTCAGGAGTCAGGGACCAAGTTACTAGACCAAAGGGAAATTTCCAAAGAGCCAGAGTCCAGGAACAGAGTAAAGCAGGGAGCACAGGCTCTGGGAAGAACAAACCATCAGAAGAGCTGTTGACTGGCTTGCAGTCTTTGTTGCCACAGGTAGAACTGCATGGGAAGCCTTCTCTCCCCAGCAGCCAATTGGAAAGCTGTAACAGTAGCCAGCTGGATCATTAGCTGGAGTAGGGTTTCCAGTTAAAGACCCAGGCAAGTGCAGCCAACTAGGCAATTAGCCCAGGCTGGGGTGTCAGTTAGCGTCCCTGATAGTTCCAGCCCTACTTTCCTATGATCCTAATAACATCCTCCATCCCTTCTGTTGAACTGGTGCAAGAAGTGAAGAGAAGTTGATTCTGTGGCCCAGGGAGGAGGGTCTTGGCCCAGAAACCAGCTTTTTTTTTTTTAATTTTGTGAATGATAGTCATTGCATGAAATGGACAAATGCTCCCCCCCAATTTAACAAAATCTTTTGTTTGATATCTAGCAAAGTGCTCCAAACCCTCAAAATGAATTATCAGTTTGTATTCTAGGTTTATACTTTTCATTTTGATGAGGCAGCCATAAAAAGTTCTGCAATAAATGATTCCCTTCTAATTTGTTCAGTTCATCTAGCAAATAAAAACTGCAGAGCTCTGGTATAAAGCAGTAAGCCTTCCAATATGTCCCTTAGGACACCATTCTAGAGTTGAATACATCCTACTGCAAAAAGCTGTTTTCTTGATAGTCTGCCTACATTTTCATCCTATGAATATCATCCTATTATAGTTATACCCCATTTACTACCTTAGATAATTGTTGCCTACATGTTCCCAACCCTTTTTGTTTCCCACGTAGGTGTTTTAATCTCTGATCTTTGAATGGTGTTTCAAAGAGTCAAATTGATGTCTCGTTCTTTTGCATTCTTCCTTTTCAGAGGAACTCTCTTCTTTTGTGTATTAGTCTCTTAGGATTCTGCAGTCATCTTCCCTATGGATAGATTTTAATATATTTTTTCCATTACATCCTATTAACTATATTTCTTAATTTCTTCCAGTTGCTTTACTTGAGACTTCACTGGTGGAAAAATGATCTGGGATATGGACTTCTTTCCATATATGTATCAGAATGATATTCATCAATAATTTCTGCTATGTGTGGCTTTTGTGAGCAGGCTTTGGTTAATAGAAAGCATATGCAGCCCATAGATAAAAACCTTTGCAGGTGGGTGGTTCTTACCACTAGTGTTAGATGGAGCATAGTAATTTAGTTTTACATAGAATTTCAGTGTTGTGGAATTTGGAATAAAAATAATAATGGCAACAGAAGTCATTCATTATGTGAGGAAAAACCCAAAGGTCTGCAGCTCTTATGTAGTTTACTTGGCTGTCTGCCATTGGGTCACAGACTGCAATTCCTGGGGGTCCCTGATTGCGTGGTAGTTTGTCTGATTGGCTATTCTAGAGATGCAGGCTTCTGAAGCCCTGGGAGCATGGGTTGCCAAGTGGCCCTGAACCTAGAAACTAGCAATATCAGGGTGCCTGGGATTCTCCAGATATTCCAGAAGCACCAAAACATGGGAGAAATCCATCCTGAGACTTCCAGATACTCTTTCAGGTTGCCTGATAAACTGTAGAGGTGGCAAAGAACCTGAGAATGCTGCACGGCTGCAGCGTACCGGATGAGCTGTGAAGAGCCAAGGAGCTGGCACTCCAGTCTGGTGGAGAACTTCTGCTCAGAGCCCCCTTCTGGGTGCATAAATGCCTCCATTATAGAAAAAGGATCACACTCCAGAAATGTATAGATGTCTCGCCTTTCTTATAATTGATGTGCCGATGCATCCAGAAGAGATGACAAAACAATGCCTATACTTTAGTTCATTGGTTCTCAACCTCGAGGCACAACCCAAATCAGGGTTGTGGCGGGTCCTTAGTAGGGTTGTGAAGTGCCCACACACACATGCACACTCACGTGTGCAGCCCGGGAGCAGCAGGCAGCCGGGTGGGCAGGGCGGGGCCACCATGCACAAAGGGGGCAATGGTTGCTCCCCAACCCCCGCCCCAGGCCACCACTGCTGCCATTGCCACATTCCACTCCCAGCAGCCCCCATGGTACCGGGTCAGGAGGTCTGGTTGGTGGCCAATTTAGGGTCGCACCAGAAAAGGTTGAGAACCACTGCTTTAGTTGGTTATTTCAGAGTTAGTCACAAGTTGCACTTTGGTCATTCAATAGGTGAAATAGAAATCTGCCATGAATTTTTATTATTCATGGCAGTAGGCTTTTAGCTCAGCCTAGGTTGCAAAAATGCAAGACCTTTTTCATCATTGATCATGGTCCTTGGTCCACTTTGGTTCATTCTTAAATACTGCAATGGGTTGAGTATCTTCTACCATTTCCTTATTTCTACAGTCTAACAGGTATCAGCTCCTGATTTTCACCTTTTGATGTATTTGTGTTATTCTTATCTACAGGGTGTGGATCCAGGGAGGGTGCAGTGATGAGGATGCACGTCCATTTCAGTTGACTAGGCTATGGGTGAAGTCCCCCCTTCCTTCTCTTCCATGCTCAGTGGCACATCCTCTTTCCTTCTCATCCCGCCCACCCACTGCTGTTGTTTTTTCTGGTGAGGAGAGGGCAGCCAAGGTGAGGTAGAGCTCGGAAGCCACTCCTGCCCACTCCAGCCAGGCTCTGTGTGAAGCTAGGCTCAGTCAGGGACAGCACTGGCAGCAGTGAATGAGTTCCTTTTCCCTACCTGTTTGCCATCAGCCCAGGAGTAGGCACGGAGGAAGGGAATCCACCTGTTGCTTCTAGCTGAGCTTGGCTCCATGTGCAACTCAGCTTCAGCAGGGAAGGAGCAACTCTGGAGCCCTTCCCCTGCCTCAGCTTAGCTGGGGGCAGCAGCAAAGGACAAGGGTGGGTGGAATGGGGGGCCAGGGAGGGGAAGGAAAATGTCACTGAGCATAGAGGGGAAGGGGAAGGGGAGGGAAGATTCTTACCAGCTTGAAAGACTTAAAAAAATCCCTGGCTGCTGCTTCTGTGGCACAATCTGTTCTGCTCTCCCAGGTGTGTGTGTGTAGGGGAAGCCTGGGAGCCAGCATGCAGTCACCCCATGCAGCACAGGTTGCTGCTCCTGCACCCTCCTTTCCAAAACCCTGGGTCCAACTATGCATACTTGCGGTAATTTTTACTGAAGAGTGATCAATCCATGCTGTTTGCCTGATGTTTGTTGTCATTCTGTCATTTGTTTCTGCAGTCATGTACCATTTCAATCTTTTTGATCGTAACCATTCCCATATTTTGCTTTCACATCCTACTCCTCCTACATTCTTCATTTGTCTTAAAATCATTAAAACTGATACCTGCTGTCTCTTTAAGACTTGTCATCTCTAGTGTCATGCCTACTGCCTGCAGGGCCTGGGGCCTCCTGGTCAGCCTCCTTCTGGCAGGAAGGAGGTTCTGGCTGGGAGGGTCCCTGGGGACTGTGGGGCCATTTTCCTTGGTATGTTACGGTCCCATCACCAAGCACAGCACCACTGGGCAGTAGCCTGTGGTTCTCTGGCTGCATTTGAGAGCCGGTGGGTGCTGTCTGGGGTGCTCTGCTCAGTGTCCCCCGAGGGTGCACTTGTTTTGACTCTCTGACCCACATACACATTCCCTTTTGTCATTTTTTGTTCCTTGCAATCAGTCGGTCCCTTGTTTTTCTATTGCTGCCAAAAAATTGCGGCTGACAGTAAACTAGTGGGCTAAAGCCCACGCAGCAAGGTATCAAATAGGCCTACTGCCTGCAGGCTTCTGATGTCTGCTTCCTTGATGAATTTACAATTTGACGCTAAGAATGATGGATTTAATTCCGTAATTTAATCAATTTCTGTGTAGCATATCTCCTTTTAACCTCATCCATAGTAGAAATATTCTGGGAATCTATTTGTTCTCTGTATTGATACATTGAATGCCCTTTTTCTACAGCCACTTTATCTTCTTGGCATTTATTGTAAGGCCAGGTTGGCTTCACCAACTTCAAAAAATAACAAAAAAGTATTTTCACTGCATCGAATGTGTTTATTGCTTGTGCAGAGTCATCTGCATAGATTAAGAAACTTAACTATTGATCAACCAGTGTCATACTCTGCATCTTATGTAAATGTTCATAATTTCCAGTTTACTCACATGATGAAAAGTAACGAATCCCTTGACTTACACAAAACTTTGAATTAAACAAGTTGCTTAACTCTCCAACAACTTTTAGAGCACTACAAGAATCTTCAGGCATAAGATTTTTGCTATTTTTCAGTATTACTTCATGCAAAAATGAATAAAATACCTTTATAAAAATAAAAATGACAAGAATCCTTTATCTCCATTTTCAGGTTCTTCTCCATCAATTGTTGAGCAAAGAATAGCTGATCAATTTAAGTTCAGCATAATCTGAAACTGAACTTTTCATTCACTACTTCCTCTAAAAGTAGCATGAATCAGTTGACTATTACTGTTATCCTAATTTTTGTTGTACTTTCAATAAACCAATACATTTATAATTATGCAGATTGTCAGGATCTCCTTTTTTTCAAGACTGGTGTGACTGTTGCTTTTGGCCAGTCATCTTGCACCTTCTCTCATTTCCACAATTTCATGTATGCATTTTTTCTGTCTTGTTAAAAGTTGTCCTGCTGGTTTTCTATGGCTCAGCTGTTACATTGTATATTTCTACAGTTTTCCTTTTTTTTAGCAGATTTATTGCTCTTTCTATTTCTTCTCTGGATATTAGTTTAGGGATGACACTCATTCTGCCTTACAAAATGTCCTGTGTGTCTAGTATGTTTAAAATACTTGCATCTGAATAGAGTTAAGGATTACTGAATACTTTATCAAAATGCCCCTTCCATATTTTTATCACCTCTTTGGCATTTATTGTCAGTTCACTATTAGCCTTTTTATTGTACATGTTGTTGTTATGATTGTGTTTTCATGGAATTTAGTTTTTTTGTACTGAGCTTTCATTTGTTCATTTTTGATGCCTCCATTAGAATCATAGGGTTAGGAGTGGTATAAAGGATCATCTGATCTAATCCCCTGAAGGAAGGTTGCTCCTAAATCATCCCTCATCAATTTTTAGTCAACCTCTTAGAAACATCTAGTGAAGGAGATCCCACAACTTCACTGGGAAGTCTATTCCACTGCATCACTTGTATAACACTAAGGAAGTTCTTCTGGATATCCAATCTAAATTTAGTTTGCTGAAGTCTGAAGCCATTGTTTTGCATCCTGCCTTTCACAGCAAGGGATAAAAATTGTACTCCATCTTCTTTACAGCAGCCTTTCAGGTATTTGAAGGCTTCTATCATGTCTGCCCTTAACTTCCTTTTCTGTAAGCTAAACATGCCTGCTTCTATTAGCCCCTCCTCATATTTATCCAATTGTTTTATAATTTTTATCCAGCCTCTAGATCTTCTGTAGGTTCTCCACATCCTTCTTAAAATGTGGACCCTAGAACTGTACACAAAACTCCAGATGAGGCCTAATCAGCACTGTGCATGTCTATACATGCGTTGGACTTTGCAGTTGTTACTTCACAGTACCCACTGCTACTGCATGATCCCAGTACTGCATGGGTCATTTCCAATGCTACTGCACGGTAGCATCAGTGTCACAGTTTGTGCCTACCAATGCTACACTGTAGCCCATCTCTACAGTAACATAGCATGTCAGCTCCCAGGTCTTACATCTAATATTTCTGTTAATATAGCCCAAACTTGCATTTGTTTTTTTAAAAAAACTATTACATTGCTGACTCATGATAAGTAGGGATCCTAGTTTTCTCTGTTTTAAAATTGGAAATTCTCAGATTAAAAAAAAAAATTCTCTGATTAAAACCCCCCAAATCCATATTTTTTGGTGATTGAAATGAAATGCCACTATATATATATATATATAGGTATCAATTGAACACAATGTTTTATTGATATATTTTCAATTTTAAAGCAATGTAGAAGCCTACCAGTGCTTCAAACATTATAATAAAATAAATTCTAAATACCTATATATTTTGTCATTTGATTTGGGTTTTTTTTATTGTAGAAAATCAGACCTCCCCTGCTCCCGTTGTTCACCAGGATGCAAGTCCAGCTGCAGCTATCTTTTCCCCACCACTCTGTGGTGCTGAGCAGCCCTGATATACCAGTGCCCTGCCCATACCATTGCCCCTCACTCCCAAGTCACACACCCCCTCCCCTCCTCCTTGCTCTGCTCCCAAACCACAGCCCGCTGGCCCTGCTGGTACCCCTCACTCCCCACCCACAGCCCACTGGCCCTGCCAATGCTCTGCACTCCTGACCCACAGCACCTCATCCCCTGCCCTCCCAGAGGGGGCCTGCACCTGTCAGGGCTACAGGACCAGGGTTCCAGGTCCACAGCCCTCTGCCCCCCCAGCAGTGCCTGAACTCCAGCTGTCACCCATGGGAGGAGGTGGCTGCTGCAGCCCAAGTGAAGCACAGATCCCAGATCCCACTCCCTCAGAGGTGGTATGACTGGAGTGGAGCTCATTCTGAGGGGTGGATGTGGGCTGGCAGCTGCAAGCTCATCATGCTGCTGCCCTCCTCTTAGGGGCCTCCATGGCCCAGTGGGTGAGACCTAATACAGAAGGGCAAAGAGGGGCAGTGCAGCTTGGTGCTGCCACTGGAAGCCCTGCACTGCCATGGTGTGGTGTTCCCTGCACACCTGGCAGCAGTCAGGGGCACAACTCCATGGCACCACCCACCCTGCTGCTAGGTGAGCAGGGGTTGTGCCTTGTCACGGTGGCATGGAGTGTGGCATGCACAGTAGGGGGCCCTATTATGCAAAGCCACCCACCTCACTGTACCAGGCCCAAAAACACTGCTGCTTTGGGAGTCTCCCTCAGGGAGCCTACAGCTGGCTGTCCTGCTTCCTGGAGAACACCCACAAGCCTGGGGTAATGTTGCCACCACCCAGGCACTGGTTTCTGGTATAGCTCTGTGCAGGCAGGATCTCGCCCATTGGACTGTGGAGACCCCCAGGAAGAGGGCATGTTCACTCTTTTCCTGTAGCATTCTTATTCTCATCCCAGCTTATTCAGTTTTTATTTGTTTCTTTTCTTTGTATAGACCTATCCTTTAACCTATCCAGATCCAATTTGGCTTTAGATATAAACATCTTTTCTTGGACTTTACTTAACTTTCATTTATCCCATAAGTAATTCAGGATCACTGACTCCTTCAGAATTTCAACAGCTTTCAATGTCCAACAGTGACCATTTATGTCTTTAATTGATAGTAATAGTCAATTTATTTGGCACGTCTGTTTAGGAAACAATTTTCACCAATATTCAAAGTCCATATCGTATCAAGTTCTCAACCTCTTTCTTTTATTAGTCATCACCTTGATACTAAATGGTCAAATGTTTTTCATTTGCTTAATATGTTCATTTCTCACCTTTGCACTCATAACTCTCATTATCAAAATCATATCACGATCTGGAATATCATGCACAATATTACCCATAGTTGATGCAAACAATGTATTTTTCTTTGCTGTTTCTGTTGGTGTGTCACAAAAGATCACAGTTCTACCTAGTTATACGGCTAGTTTATTAAATCCTGCTTTGACCATATGCTCAGGCCCTGCCATACATTACATATATTAGGGAACTAACTGGTTAATCACAGAATAAATTTAGACTAGCCACACATGCAAAATAAGACTGGCCGCAAGCGCAAGCTAATTATCACACAATTAACTAGCTAATTGCAGAATAAATTTAGACCAGCCACATGTGCAAAGTAATTATCACATGATAAAAATGACTACCCAACTATAAAAGGAGGCAACCAGTGATTAAGTTGAAATTGTGTAACAATCCTATAACTGGTTTCTATCCAACTTTGATTTGAACAAGTAGCAGGTCCCTCAGACCCCGATTTTCAGCTGTACATTGAAATAACTGTCCTCAAAACCATCACTCTGTTTCATTTTTCTACTTGAATGCCCAGAGAAAAAGAAGGTATAATTTCCAGCTGTCATCTCTCCTGTCCCCAACCACTCTGTCCCTTTAGGACAGAAAGTGAGACTTTGCTTAGCTACTCTGCTACAAGTTCAGTCTGGCTTGGATCTGAAGAGAGTTCTATCATTCCAATTCACAATATGTACAGTATGTTTAGCTATTAGCTTCAATCATTAGACCTATGTTCCTTTTTTGCATACAATAGGCCTGGGTCAACATATGTATAAATTAGCTTCCTTGTCTGCTTGTATAACAAATTAGATTTGGATGTAATGACTTATTAAGTGACTACAACCTATCCAGTTTATGAGAATATTTTATCATAGCCTGCTAGACTATTAGCAACAAGTATCTGCAAATCTGCCCTAATCCAGTTTCCTTATGTGACTAATAAATTTGAACTACTTGGTTTTGAAATCTTGGTTTTGTAATCTTAGCCAAAGGATATATCTTGGAAGAATACATGTGTGGACAGTGAAAGGCTGATTCCAGCTACAGTGGAAATACCCCTTAATTGTCATTGTTCATGACAGATGGCACTCCAGAGTGAAAAGGTTGTCTGTTATGTCATAAGGCAGCTTGCAAAGGAGTTTTGACACTTTTCTTAATGATAGTGATGTCAGATGGAAATCACAACAGTCCACATACTGATTAGAACTCAAATACAACATTTTAGGAAGTTTTCCAAAGAAAACATTTTAAATCTGTGCTATTTTTAAAAGTCCAACCATGGTAGTGCATGAATTCTGGTGTTCTTCTCTGCCACCTCTTCTTCTTTTAAATACATTGATAAATATTGCTAAATTGTAAATTGTTTATTTATTTTGATCTGTATCTGAGCTCTACTACCTGGAACACTAAGAAATTATGCAGCCAGAGGAATATGTCAATAGTTTCTCAGCTGAATCAGTAAAAGGAAACTTTTTTTTAGATTCCCATTCTTCTTCTGAATCCTAGGTAAGTCAGTAAAAACAGTCCCTTTTCAGTTTTCTGGAACATAAGTCACATGGGCTACAAACTTGGAACATGATGACTCGGACAGATCCATGTACCTGTACAAAGTCCCACAGAAGTCAACAGATCTCCATGGTAGCACAAACATTGTGAAGACCCATAGAGCAGTCTAAGGTGACTGCAACATGAGCTCTCGAGTATCATATTGCAGCACTGACACTTTTTTTGTTTAAGAACCTAAATAGTACTGTTTATTTCCACTGAGGCAGACCCTAGGGGTGTTTATAGGTGTGCTCCAGGGGTGTGAGATTTAATTAAAACACCCCACCTCTGGGGGGTGCTTTAATTAAAGTGGCTCCAAGAGCTGCTCTAAAGCATCCAGAGCATCATGTGTATCAGCATCCCTGCTCTAAAAAATGGTGGCGGGGGCCCTTTAACTAAAGCTTGTTGGACGCATGCTAACTCTAAGGAATGTTAGTCAGTGTTAAAGTCAGCATGTGCTATGAGCAGTCACACATTAAGGGTTAATACCCTCTCTAATGCCATTAGAGGGCTGGAGAGCAGGGGCACTGGCTAAGAGCTGCCACATCTGCTCCATGCGTGCCCTGTTCATTGGCTCTCTAGGGCAGTGTAGGCTTCAAGATTGGTGTTCCTCCAGTCCATAATGGCCAAGATCAGGTTCTATGTCACCCTGCCAGCCTGGATCAGGCCCCCGTGAGCCCCTGCCAGTCCCCACTCACTTGGATCAGAGCCTCACCACCCTCCACCCTGGGGCCAGGTGGGGGTGGGGGGGTAGTGATCCCCAAGGGACAGAGGAATAAGTGTAAATCCTGAGGGGTAGAGGGAGTACAGGGCACCCATAATCAGAGCAGGAACTGAGGGGATGTACACCGCATAGAGGTGAAGGGGAGGATTACTACATTTAAAACTTCCCTAGTGCTAGCTCTCCCCTCTGTCACTCTGGAACAGGATAGAGTGTCCATATAGGGAGACTGTGACCAGTGACTCCTAGGATGCTGGAGGACCTCTCACAACTCAAGTTGGCCCCAGGGAGCAATCTAAGGCATCCGTACATGTGCACAAAACTACTAAACTATGAGCCAGATTAGTATTTGTAAATAAGAGTACTAGCCTCCTCCAGAGTTTTTTTGTGCATGGCAGCACACATGTAGATACTGCCCAACTGGCTGGGGCACAAGCCTGCTTCAGTGCAGGGGCTGCATGCCAGCTAGCCCTGCAGTGAAGCACCCTTGATCCCCAGCCAGCCCCTCCACAGCACATTGAGCCTGGTCAGAGCAACATGGAGCTGCTGCCAGCCAGGGCTGGTCTGACTGGGTTCAATATGCTGTGCATGAAAAAACTCCAGATCAGTATGTTCCAGAGTTTGTTCGTGCACATTAATTGCACATGTAGATGCACCCTCTGAAAGCAACTAAATCATTTGTGCTGTTTTGTGGCCTATGGCCTGTGGGCTGGATCTGGCCCACCAAGCCGCTGTATCCAATCAGGATGCAAGTGGCAATTAGGTGGCAGATCAGCAGCAATGCATATGTGGGGAAATGGCAGCAGGTCACTGGTAAAGTAGGGGGTATGGGGAGGGAGGAAAATTTTGGATCAGAATTTGGCATCTTATCGTCAGACAAAGCTCCATTAATTTGGCCCACTCTTCCTAACAGGTTGCCAACCCTGTAACCTATGGGAGTTAGCAAGAATCTAGAATTCTTCATGTAGAAATTTAAAACAGCTTGTATTTACGATACAACAAAACAATTTGACTATACTAAAATATGTGAGATCTGACAAAGAATGCCTTGCATTTGAAAGCTTGTCTAACTATCCCAATTACATAGCAGATCCAATAAAAGATACCACCCTAAGAAATTCTTGCCTCTAGAGTACAAGTTATGTGAATTCACAGTTAAAGTACCAAAACAGCTTTAACTTTGCCCTAGAATGAAACAATATATGAAGAAAGCTAATCCACATTTCTAATCTATTCTAGGGGCCCAAATACTGTGCCTTAGTCATAAAGCCATTGCATAGTGTCAGGAGCTGGCAGAATTTTAGTTAAGAAATAGAGGGTTCTGATATCATCACCACTGCTCTGTTTACTGTCCTTTGGGGATTCTTGTCCCAACTATATCCATTTATTCACTAGCTTCCTCCTTCTTTTTAAAAGTATAAATAGAATTGCAGAAAATCAAGGCTATAAGTCACCTCAGGTCACAGAAAATATTTTATTGCCATCCTTTTATATAGGAACACTTCAGGTAGTTTAAGGCTGCTATCAAATTTCCTCTCAGGGTATAGACACACACACATTTGAAACCATTTCAAAAAGGGAATATTTCAAAAGGGCATTGACTGTTACATTCTAACTGCTATGTGAGGAAATGCTAGGAATGATAGAAATGTAGCAAATCTACTTCAGCTTTAACGCAGCTTCATGCCCAGCTCATGGCCTCGTGATTAGGGGACTCTGCTGAAAAGTAGATGTGATTGCAACCTTCATGGCTGAGGAGGCTCTAGAAGCTGGTTTTCCCCCTTCCTAGTCAAGTGCCCTGAATGTTAGTCTAGTGGACTAAAAGATGAGTGGGACTGCCTCCTCCTCTTCCTCCATCCATGTAGATATCTCCCTGTTCCCTATATGAAGTAGGTGCCTGATCCTTATATGATATAGGTGCATTCAGTTTCCCTATAGAAAGAATAAGAGAGGGCGATGTATTTTCCCTGGTTAGATTGGGACCAGCAAAGCTTGTCATTATCAGATTAGGAGACGTATACATCTGTGCAGGGAGCATTAGGCTCAGAGTGTGGGTGTTCAGTAGGATTCCTACTGAAAGCATGGAAGAGCTTTGCATCTTCCTTGGATGGATGAGAATTGCCTTCCTGTAATGAGGCACATTATTTTTGCTCTAGCCACAGAAAAGTATTAGGGAGAAAACAAGATCTGAGCCATAGACTTCTGGTCAAATTGCTATATTGTGATGTAAATACTAGTTGGTTTAAATTTCCAGATGTATAAAAGTACCCCAAACCCCTGACTAGCCAGTCACTCCTAAATGTCAGTTTACAGCACCAGAAAGCATAGTTTTATAGCTCAATTTCTTCAGTTACAAGGCACAGTGTCTCAATAGTCTACCACGTTTCACTCTGAAGTGCAATGCCAGAGCAAGTCCATTCTGCAAGCTAATGTAGCATTCCCCTCAAGGACTGCTTTTGCCTCTTGAAAACGAGCAACAGGATTGTCTCTCTATAAAAATCACCATTTGTATTCCTAGCCCTAAATAAGCAAAGTGCTGTGCAGAATTTTAGCCATACAATATCCATTAAAACTCCTGAATTGTAAAACTTCCACATATCGTCAAAAAATGTCTTCTGTTGAGTCACTGTCCTGGGAATACCCACCTGTCACTCAGGTTCTGTTATCTCATGTACAGGCAGTCTTCGGAACTACGACACAACTGGTTCCTGAAAACCGCGTCTCAAGTCGAAATGTTGTAACTCAGAACCAATTTTCTCATGAGAAATAATGTTATAAATGGGGGATTGATTCCTGAACCGAGGCCCGATACCCTATTTTGACTAAAAATACCCCAGAATTGTGTACTCGATCAATTATAGATGAGTAATGTAGCTACATTAATGTGTTTATATTGTAAATAACAATCGTATTGAGTTGGAAGGACTTCTTTGAGGTGACTTTGCTGGACTTTTTGAAGGGTTCTTGGCTGGAGTCTTATCAGGAGTCTTGGCTGAAGGTTTTTCTTGAGTCTTGGCTGCTTTCTTAAAGAAAGTGTCCAAGGAAGTTTGGACAGATGTTCTCCAGGGAGATGAGTGACACAGTGAACTTGTTCACTAGCATGGCATCTCATCGTATCAAGCGTTGTAAAGTCAAAACTGACGTCAAAAAGTTGAAACAAGGTGTCCATTTATAAACGTTGTAAGCATGAAATGTTGTAACTTGAAACATTGTAAGTCGAGGACTGCCTGTATTAAAATTGCTCAAAACTTAAAATGCTGACACAGAAGATGTCCCTTATCTCCTCCTCCCTGACAACTTCAGAGCTGGTCAATGTCTCTTCAAGGTATGGAGGCAGTGGGTAGGATGGAGAACAACCAAGTAAAGATGGCTGGTGATATTCTGCTTATAAGCATGTGGTTTGATTATATAGGTTATTGATTTCCCCTAGCTCCCACTGATGTCACTGAAATCCACAGGTGATTAGTGCAGTGTACGGAGTTCGAAGAATCTTTGAGAATGTGGTGCATGCTTTCAATTTTCTCTAGTTCATAGAGGAGTAATAATGCCTATTCCTTTCAGCATCAAACAACCAAACAATATGACTGGCTCAAAATCAAACAGTATGACTGGCTCAAAATTATGGGATATATTGAAAAAAATACATTTAGGAATCTCTTCTTTTGCCTTTTGGTATCTAAACTTCTAAGTTTCAAGCTTCCCTGCTTATTTCTGCAATTCTGAAGATAAGATTTATTTTTAAAGGACATTTGAAATTATCACATGACTCCTAGAGCTGGGGTTTTAAGAAAAAAAGATTAAATATTGAACAATTTGAGAAAAAATCATGACAGCTTCTGAGTCTGCAAGAAGCTTGGCCTGCCTGACTACCACTTCTGGTGGCTCTAACATTCCTCATCTTTCATTCAGAACACCAGCAGGCAGATTTTACTATGCAACAACAGTTCATAATGCCCCATGTCTTTCTCCTTGAACTGCTTTACAACTGGGAATAGAATCAGTCTCATAATAAGGCATCCATTGTGAAACTCATATCATTATGTATTTTACATTACAAGGTTCTTTAGAAAAGCAGGAGCTGTTATACTTAATTATAATCTGGTACCAACTGCAGCTCAATTCCATTGATTTTATAACACATACTGTCCAGAAGGGGGAAGGGAAAAATAAATAAATAAAAATACCCAACAAGCTATGTTAAGCTGCAGTTAAGGGTGAGATCATCAAATCATATTAAAGAATATTACCTCAGGGCCAAAATTATCTCCAGAATGTTGTAACTGTGCTAGAAGCAAACATTAAGAACCCACAAAACTGAGTTTAGGGAAACCTAAATGGTAATTCGGACATGTTAAAGGAGGGAAATCTACAATTAAGGCATCCAAACAACCTGAAGTTTTCCTTTTTAATAACACTACGAGGAGCATGGTTTCCTTAAGCTGCTGGGTGGTTTTTTTGCTTTCTACTCCCTAGCTGTACAAATCAATGTTGGTAGTATCCTTTCTCTCTGCAAACATCCTTCTGTTTCCTTATGGATGTGGGAAAGAGCTTTGCAAGCCCCCTGCTGAAACCCTGATTGTCTGCTAGGACAGATGATCAGCCAGTCATCCAGGCAGGGCTGAAATTGGCCAGAAGGGAGAAGTGTCCTGACTGGCTAACAAGATTGACTGCTATGTCAACCAAAACTGTCTTACTCTGTGAAAAAGAATACAAGAGCTGACAACACTGAGTGAATGCTGTCACATCTAGATGTGCATTTTAATGCACAGTAGCTTATTTTACTGGGCATTAGTGTTGAATAAAAACCTGTGCAAATATGCTAATGTGCAGTAAAATAGCTTACTTTGCATTAAGCATCCCTTTAAAAAGTGCACTCTCTCAACTGTGCATTAGGGCAGCCTAATGCATATTTATTTAGTACCTCACATTGGAGGTACTAAATGTAATGCACATTAGGTAAAGTGCATTAATGCATGTGTAGACATGCCACTGATATATTTAGGACAGTCACATTTGCAGCTTCTTCCGTATGCAGCACCAGCAAAACTACTTTGCCACCTATAAAAGGAATATTTCTGACTGCAGAATATTGTTTATGCTATTTATCATTTACAAGCAGGGCAGTATCAGAAAAGGTGGATAGAAAACTGGCTGGAACATTGGGCTCAGAGGGTAATAACCAATGCTCTATGTCTAGTTGGCAGCCGGTATTAAGTGGAGTGCCCCAGGGGTCAGTTGTGAGGCCAGTTTTGTTCACTGTCTTCATCAAAGACTGGGAAAATGGGATGGAGTGCACCTTCAGCAAGTCTGCAGATGACACTAAGCTTTGGGGAGTAGTAAATACTTTGGAGAGTAAGGCTAGCATTTAGAGAGACCTAGGCAATTTGGAGTATTGGGCCAAAAGAAATCTTATGAGGTTCAACAAAGACAAGTGCACAGTCTTGCACTTAGGACAGAACAATCCCATGTACTGGTACAGGCTGGGGGCTGACTGACTGGGCAGCAACTGTGCAGAAAAGTACCTGGGGGTTTGTTACAGGCTAGCTGGGCACAGTCAGTATATTAATTTAGTTGCAGGCTAATTAAGTACTGTAAATTATATTAGTCACTGGGCTTTTTTGGTTTGGGATTGAGGAGGTGATGTTGGGAGGAAAGCAATGACAAGTTTTACTTATAAAAAAGAATGAATTGTATTTATAACAGCAAAAGATATAGTTTGTACATATGACAGTTAATAAAAAAGTTAATAAACAGATAACGTAACACTATAAGTTAAAATTGACAGTGATAATAAAAACAGACAGAGAAATAAACCAAGAGTTCTTACTTGGTTAGCAACTTATTGATAGTCTTTCAGTCTGGTACATGTTAAGTTGATTTAGCAAAGTCAGGCATCTTCAATTAACGCTGTTGGAGGGAAAACTGGGGAAAGATTTCTCAGTTAGGATTTGGTCCTTGCTTATACAGGGAGTAAGAGATCCGTGGAGGTATGGGACAGTAATGACTATTCTGTTCCATCTTTCCTGTTGGTTACTTAATGTGCATGTTCTTTTATATTTTGTTTATCCTAATTTGTTGGCTTTTTAGCCATTTATAATCTTATTTTATAGCTGTTATTCTATGGGGTTAAAAGGTGTTAGAAATTATTATAATAAGTTATTGCCTAAGCTTGGATTTACCCAATAAGCAAAACACATCATATTACTTTGGGGTCTGAGATTAACAAGTTCCCACTTAAGTTTAACTCACTATGTTAATTATACCTTGTGGTTAGATTTGTTAATTTTGATGACTTTAAGAAAAAATTATTAAATCAGCTAGATTTGCAGTTTTATTCTTTAGTTCTGTTTTTAAAAACTCATGCTGCTTTAAGACTAGTGTAAACAGCTATATATAATTCTTACAGGTTATACTCCAGACAGACAGGAAACAGTTTCAGAAGCTTTATTTCAGATATCTGCAAAAAACATTTTCTTTTTGCTATAAGTTGCTTGTTAACCCTTTTGGTTTTGGCCATCACAGGGTTACAGGGAACAATAAGCTGAATATGAGCCAGCAGTGTGTCCTTGTTGCCAAGAAGGCTAATGGCATACTGGACTGCACTGGTAGGTGTGTTGCCAGTAGATTCAGGGAAGTGATTATTCCCCTCTATTAAGCACTGGTGAGGCCACATCTGGAGTATTGTGTTCAGTTTTGGCCCCCCAACTCCAGAAAGGATGTGAACAAATTGGAGTAATTCGAGCAGAGCACAACAGAAATGGTGAGGGGGTTGGGGGACATGACTTCTGAGGAGAGGCTGAGGAAACTGGGCTTATTTATTCTGGAGAAGAGAAGATTGAGGGGGAATTTAATAGCAGCCTTCAAGTACCTGAAGGGGGGATTGAAAGAGGATGGAGCTGGACTGTTCTCAGTGGAGGCAGATGACAGAACAAGGAGCAACAGTCTCAAATTGCAGGAAGGAAAGTTTAGGTTAAATATTGGGAAGTATTTTCTCACTAGGTGGGTAGTAAAACACTAGAACAGGTTACCCACTGAGGTGGTGGAATCTCCATCCTTGGAGACTTTTAAGATCCGGCTAGACAAATCCTTGGCTGGGATGATCTAGTTGGAGATGACCTCCTGAGATCCCTTCCAACCCTAATTTTCTATGATTCTCTGATTCTAAAATCTGCACTTTCACTGTGTTTTCTTCTGCCTGAACTGTACTTGTCTTGCTGATAAACAGAGAAGAACCCTCAATCCAGTAAGTGGCTGAATTCACTTACAATTTAAAAATAAAAAAAGATAACATGTTGCACTTGATGTAAGCTAAGCTGATGAAGAAATACAATTTACTTGGTATTTGGTACTATAATAACATATTTCAAATTACTATATCAGGGTAAAAATAAGTTAGAATAAATTAAATCAGCCCATCTATGGAGGAAGTGGAATCTATAAGAAACACTCTCATGTATTTATTAAGCATAAGTTTTTCCTTCCTATTTGGTGACATGCTATAAGAGAAAGCAAGTGATAACAGACAGGTCCCAGTGAACCATCCTCCTAGCACAGGGCTGGATGAAATGGATTATTGATGTAAAGCAGACTATGAATTTTCTAATAAAACATTTTTTCACTGGAAAATGTTTTGCAGAAATACAAGTTACAAAGAAGCTTTGTTTTGAAACTCCTAGATCCAGAATGGATTTCTCATCCAAGCTAAAGCAGGACAGTTAGATACCAAAATAGCCTATAGCTATGCTTAGAGTTACTTGGCTGGGGTGGGAAATTTTGGTCCAAATCCCTGTTTTGTCTCTACTGGACTAACTACATACTGGATTATTTGCTGTTCTGGGTAGTAGGGGAGGGAATTGTCTTGCTTTTGTGTTTCAGGGAAGGAAACGACTTTGTCCCGCTGTGGAATGAGAACATTCTTTGAATTCACAACAAGTTCCTGGGGGTAGGAAACCATTTCCTAATTGCTGTTCTCCTTTTGCCCAAACATGCTGGCCTGGGGAGTGCCATTATAGCATGGTGCAGGGCTTGATTCTTACCTTTTGACTACGGTTGTATTTTTTCATGATTTGTTGATCATAACAATTTTATTCATTATTAATGTGACTCTAATATTTACTGCCACTGAAGTTTTTAGTCAACTTGTAGTGACTTACCTACCATTTACAATTATTCTTAAAACTTGTACTCAGTTCTGCAAAAGTTTTGTATTTTTCTACAGCCAACACTTTGTAGACTTTGTCTGTTACATAGATTAGTGAAAACAGAAAGTCTAGGAGTCAGGTGAATCCCAGATCTTTGAATTCAGAGGCAAAGCAGATGATGAGCATAATAACTTCAGTTCAGGTGGCAAGCAGTAAACACAAGTCTATTATTCAACCCAGAAGAAAATCTTCACATTTAGAGAATTACCCAGAGAGTGTAACAGAGCTAGTGGGGAATGCAGGAAGGTTAATAGACTGAAAGATCCATCTGTGGGGATCTCTCATCAAAGGAAATCTGGGGAAAATGAATTTACCAAGAAGATAAACCTGCTTACCACATGGGAATTATTTTAATCATAAATAACTAAAATACATAAAGGATATTTCATAATACATGTTGGTTTTCTTCTCAAAAAAGACACTGGGGTAAATGTCCTTATCCAAGCAGATTTTCTTCATGTTGAGTAATCCCCTATTCAAGGGTAAACCTATAGTGAAATGCAACTATTCAAAAGGAAGGGAAAGAGTTTTGAAGCTTCACGGGGTCAAAAATATAAGATCTTTTATAATATCATAAAAAATGATCTCCACCTTTACATGAGTCTGATCCAAAACTCTTTTAAGGCATACAGACATCAAATGAATTCAGCAAGCTTTTGATTAGGACTTATCTGCCCGTGGTCCTGTTATTAAAATTAGATGTGTACAAATGCAAGCAGATTTTGCAGTCAAATAAATGCATGTATTGTAATGATTTAGAGCAGTCTCAGAAATATTTCCTTTTGAATATCATTCCTAGTTATAATTGCACTTACCTTCACACTGAATTTATTTCTTCTATAGCAGCCATATCCATGGCAACCCTAAATTACACAAACATATATACATTTTTAGTTACCTCTTATTAAAGAAGAATTAGAAAATAATATAGTGAGGAATACAGGTTTAGACTGATGCGTTTGTTATACAGGTTCAACAAACATTTGTCTGGGATGCTTTAGACAGGGATGATTCTGTTTTTGAGCAGGGACTTGGATTACATGACCTCTTGAGGTCTTTTCCAGCTCTATTTGTCTATGTTTTTGTAGTTTTACAATACTTGTCTTGGCATGCACCCCAGGTTTGATCTGACTCAGGTTAATAAAAGAACTTTTCCCTTAGGTTATTATGGTAATAACATGCAGTTATAATCATATTTAGAATAAACATGGATAGCTTGGCTGTAGTCACTGGCAGAACTGAGCTTGAACATTGCTATTCATTCAGCTGAGGAATCAAAGTTGTAAACTTGCTTCCTGAAACAATAATGGATCTAGACACAAGTGACAGGGTGTGAAAGGTTAAATAAATGGGCATGTAGCCACTCATCGTCCCTTCAGTGGAGAGAGCTGGGGGAATGGGATGTGAAAGGAAATGGCCACCCATAGGAGGGTACCCATGAATGTGTAAAGGCAGAGGAATTGCAAGGAATTATGAGGAAGCAACCCCCAGGCACAGCTGTTTTGCCTGCTTTCTGCTAAGCCAGGGGTGGACAATTATTTGCCCCAAGAGCCACACAGGGAGTTTTGATGAAGTGTTGGGAGTCAGGTCAACACCTCCCCTCTCCCCGCACAACTCACCAAACTTTGGATGGGTGGGGAGCCGTGTTTGGGAGTGAGACAGGTGGGCAAGGCTGGGATCCTGGGACTGGGTCATTCATGGTGATTCTGGGGTGGTGACAGATCAGGGCCAGGGCCCAGACTGAGCCATGATCTGCTCCCTGAAAACCCTTCCCTGGGGGGGGCATGTATGAGGTCGTGGAGGGGGGCACTGCCTGGGTGCTAGGTCCCAGGAGCCAGGTGGGGTTGAGAAGAGAGAGGTGGAGGCAGGGGATGCATGCAGCACAGCCCATCAGGGCTGTGCAGTCTGCAGCTGCCCCCATGGCACTCCACATGGGGCTGAGCCGTATGGGCGCCCTTCAGCCCATTCCCAGCCCTGGTCCTGACCAGTTCACAGCTTCTGATGAGGCTGTTCCCAGTGTGGCTGCAGCCAGCTGGGTGCTGCTCTACTTCCCTCACCTCCAGTGGGGACTCCCTCTCCTGCTCCTGCTCCTGCTGCACCACTCCAGGCAAGAAGGCGAAGGAGCCACCCGGCTGAAACTCCCCCCACCACCTGCCCACTGAACAGTAGAACAGGGCTGTTCCTGGTGCGGCTGCAGCTGGTCAGGTGCTGCTCTGCACCCCTCACCTCCAGTGGCAGCTTCTCCTCCCACTCCTGCCCTGGCTGTGCTGGTCCAGGAAGGAAGGCAGGTGGGAATCTTCAGCCAGGCAGCTCCTGCAGAGCAGCACCCAGCTGGCTGCAGTCACACCAGGAACAGCCCCACCAGAAGCCTCACATGCTAGTCAGGGCCCAGGCCAGTGGACACAGGCCAGAGCGCAGCATGAGCTGCCCCAGAAGGAGCGGGTGGGGATCAGGCCCATGCTGAGTGCTGCGTGGGCAGCCATGGGCTAGATCCGGTCATCTGGCAGTCTGGGTTCAGCCTGTGGGCTGTATTTTGCCCACCCCTATATAATAGTGTGACCATTGGCCATGAGAAATTTATGTGACACCCTCAGAGCTAACTAGAAGTGATGCTGTGGTGAACAGCATTAACCTGGCTCCACCTGAACCCTTTCTAAAGGTCCCAGTGGAGAAGCACTTCAGCACAGGACCTTCTGTGGGACTGGAAAGATACATAATGAACTGACACACCATCCTGGATGGGTATGGAAAGACCTGTAAACATGTTGCCTCCTCCATTTGCAGAAGTGGAGAGGATAATGTCAACTGGAATTTCGTAAGAATCACTTATATGTGTTTAAAAGGTCGCTTTTATTGCTCTGTGGAAAGTGGAAATGTTGACCTTTCTTTCCATCTGGTTGGTGAAAGCCAATTTTATTTGACTCAATGAAATGACTAAACAGCAAACAAGAGTGTGTTATTGTATACCAAGGCGGGCAAAAATCAAATACTGAGCACAAAATCCTCTGAGCAAACAAATGAAAGACCCTCTTTTAATGCATGCAAGAAGCTAAAGGTAAGGTTTCCATGGAAACCTTAATTCTGATTGTTCTGTGTTTCATTCAATTACACACACAGTCTCATCATTCTGTTAAAATCCTCATCATTGTACTGAAATCAGTGGGAGCTTTGCATCCCATCAGTTGCTCTGTTTTTTCCCTATTGAGCACATAATATTATAAGATGCCTTCTTGGGCATCATTCATGCTATTTATAGGAGAAATAGAAAATCTAAAGCAACACATCTCAACATTCAAAGGAGAAAATGTTCGTGGGAAATTTAAACTACAGTGTCCTCATGAGAGTAAAACGACATCAGTTACAGTTAAAAAAAATCATCCTAATAATTTTATGTTGTTGGGTTTGAGCACCATTTGCATGCTATACCAGCATATGATCCTTATTATCTAGGACTTCTATTCAGCTTGAAGAGGTCTGTTTTCTGTCAAGCCATTCTTACTGAAGCACTGATAACTCAAAAATTAAGTTGCATTACTTGGTTCTGAATGGAGACCATTTGTAGGAATTATTCTTAATAAATACTTTAGAATGCATTGAGGGGAAAAAAACAGTTTCATAAATAGGATTTGTCTTTTTATTTATCAAACCTACTTTCTTTGACATGTCTTAATTTAGAAAAACAATGATCTCCCTGTAAACCTACTATTCCGTAAAAGCCTCTCTGTGTGATTTTTTTAAATACTAACGGAAGACGTCTGATGGCTTAAACAGTAATCCTTCTTTACAAAGAAATGAAATATTCTTGAAACTAATGAACAGAAAATAACTGGGACTGTGAGAAACACAGACTGTCTGAGGTCATACACTGGCAGTTCATCTTCAATAATCAATTTATCACAAACCACATTACTGGCTGAAAGCCTGCATTCACTTTGCACAGTTAAAGTATTTACCAGGAGAGGTAAATAGGGTTATTTAGCACCTGATACTCTGAAGCACATTGGCTTTGTTCAGGTCCCAAGGGCAGATTTGATAAATAACCATGGGGATAAGACCTGGCATTTTGTTAACTCCAGCTACAGAACTTCTGTAGGTACAGTAGGTATAACAGTGTGGAATATCCCTTATATGCACTCTATCATGATAATTTCACAGGCATTTAAAGGCTCATTTCAGTTCTTTCATTAGGGACCAAATCCAAGTATTTCAGCAAAGCAAGTATTATGCAACAGGTCTTAACGGGAGTTAAGGGAGCAAAATGCATTGGGACCCAATATGACCCCAATCTGTATCAGCAACAGCGGTCCCTGGACTTTTCCTAAAAGAGGTTTTAGTCACCATCAGAAAAGGATACAGAACATATATTTAATTCAGAAAGATACATTTAATTCAGAAATTCATCATGGAGAATGTTTCTTAAAGCAAAGAAAAAGGAGCAAGTCAAGTTATTGAAAACTGACCATGTTTTTTCACCCTTTAATCCAATCACTGATTTTAAAATCAAGGGTAAAAGCTCATTCTCCAATCCCGGGTAGGGAGCACATACAAGCTTCTGTTAGGCCCTCTGTATAGAGGCATATTTAGTATTTCTAAAATGTCCTCAGATCTAAGTGGCCAAATCCTGTTTACCCCAATTGGAATTGTCCGTAGGCATCTGAAGTCTGAGTCTATACTTGAACAGCATCTGATGACATGAGCTTCGGCCCATATAACTTGTTCTCACTCTATATGTTTACTTAGACTATAAAGGTGCATATCTACTCTGCCTTCTAATTGACTTAAAACTAACATGGGTAATTATCTACCTTGCTTTGAAAAGACCTAACATGCTTTCCCAGCCAGTTGGTTGGCTTCTGACCCCATTATTTAAATTGGATCTGGGTAATAATAGTATACATCATTACTGAGACTACTGAAAATAAATGTTTAGGCTGTTAAGCGTCCACAGTAAACCATTTTGAACCTCATCATTATGTCCCTTGTTTTGTATAATTTACTTCCATAAATTAGCATGTCTGAAGTGCCTTTCTTCATAAAATTTAAAACCGATTCTTCTATTAGGTCTATGCTTATTGATACATTGAATGGTAGGGCTTTTTATTACATTATAGTAGCTGAGGTTTTTCTTTTCCCCTTTCAAATAGGTTGGAGCTTTAAATCAAGGGATGTGTCATCAGCTAACTCAATCTCATTAAAAGCTTCTCTAAGGATTGCTTTGTTCAGGGTAACACGTTTTGTTTTCCATGTTCATTAGCAAACTGATAAATATTTTATTTGGTCATAAGACTAGAATATATAAACAGCTGCACCATTCTTATTTTTTAATAGGATATGATTATCTTCAAGAAAAATCCAGGAGTCATTTCATTAATTTATTATAAATGGCTGGCAAACTGGTAATAATGACTGCAGCAAAAATGAAAGCTATATTATATGGGCATGATGCTGCATTGAGAATTACAAAACTAGGAAAAACTAGATTGATCTTCTGTTAATTGGCCCTTGATTCAGTGACTCTGATATTCCCAGAAATGAACAACTATTCCCCAGCAAGCTAAAACAGTGGGTATTCCTCTCTTCCTGGGCTTTAAAAAAAAAAAGAAGAAGAACTGATTCATCGATTGTTGCTATATTTCCTAACTTGCCACTTGCCATATAACTCATTCACTTGGAGGTCTATAATCCAGTAAGTTAGTCAACTGCTGGCGTTTGAGGTGGTAGTTATATATTTTTTTGTGAAATATAAAATAAAGGATGCTAGACTAGACTCTGTCCAACTCCCAAACTAAAGCTGACAGTAGTATATTAGTTGGCTCTAATGAAAGGTATATCAATCTCTTATAAACCACTAAGAAATGTAGTCCATTCCCTAAAAGAGAGCAAGTGTCATATTTTATAAAGCCATGGTAATCCCAACTCTTCTCTATGGCTGTGAAGCTTGGGTGACCTACAGGGACCACCTGAAAAGCCATGGAGGCAGAAAAATCACCAGAACAGAAGAAAAGAAAACAAGGTGGAGAAATCTGTGGTCTGACCCTCCCTTTAGCCACTACCTGTGGCATTTGCCAGAGAGTCTGTGGCTCTAGGATTGGCCTTCTTAGCCATCAATGGATTCAGCTACAACCCTTTACTTGTCCCATGAAAGTGATCATTTTCAACCGTGATGGATTGCCACTGCCACCAAGTACTGCATATGCACTGATTAATCTTATGATAGCCAAATACAGAATTACCAGTTTGTGATTATGTACTTACGTGAATCTAGGCATGATTCAAGAAGGCACTTATATACTTGTCTGACTTACAGTCTGTGAGCAGTCCTGTTGTTTAGTTTCATGGAGCTACTTACATGTTTGAAGTTAGGCATGTAGTGAAGATGACAAACTAGAACCTCGTGGAATATAGGTCCTAGTTTGTGTTTCTGTCCCAATGTGTTTTCCAGGGTAACATAAGTGAGTTGACTGATTTAATTATATATTAAGGGATTCTATGGCGACATCTAGACCTCAGTCAGCTGGTGCCGAACCTCAGCAACCACAAGCACATTGTGCTGCTGTATGTGGGTTATTTTGCCCAACCTGGAAGTAATGTGGCTGCATCTAGATGGCATTGAGCATGGGCAAATGAGCACTGTTAATTTATCTATTTATTAGCCTGCCCCCCATGCCATGTAGACAGACGTCCCCATGGGAGATAAGTTGTGTGTGCAAAGCATCACAGCATGTTTGATAGCTCGATGACTAGGCACATTAAGTTGGATGTGCAGATACGGCCTCTATCCATTTTGCTAATACCACTTCACTGTCACCCCTTTTTTTCTGTTGCATGTGACACCACTAGTAGACTATGGCCACTGATTCTCTTTGTCTCTCCACAGTATTTATACTCATATACTTGCAATCTGTCTTAAGTGCTTTGGAAAAAGTACATGCCTACTATAAAGGACCTCTCCTCAGTTTGCAGATAGAAATTTTAAATAAGAACTGCAAAAAAAACCCCAAAACTTCACAAAGTGAGTGTTTATCCCCAAATGTTATTAAATGTTGATGCTGCAAAGAAATTAGCTTTCACTTCACTGTCAAGAGTTTAGGCTGATGTGGGTAATGTTAGCATGATTATACATAGTCTTATACATAGTTATATATACTATATGAGTCTTAAATAGTCTAAATCAGGGGTTGGCATCATGTTCCATGGAGCCACTAGATCCAGCCCACAGGGTCTGAAGGCTTTGCCTGTGCTGGAGTTGGGCAAATTCCAACTGCACCCTAGCTGCTGCTGCTACTTCCCCTGATCCACTAGGCTACCCCTGACTGTAATATGGGTCCACCTTCTAGCTGGGACAAGGAAGCTGGAAACCATGGTGCTGCCTCTTCTCCTTTCTCTTTCCCAGCCAGTTGCTTGGTGAAGCAGAAGCAGCAGCAGCATTGACACAGCTTTCAGGTTCCCAACCTCACCATAGCTCCTCATCAGCTGGAAGCTGCACCTGCACCACAGCTGGGAATTGAAGGGGGCTGGAAGAAGCAGCAGCAGCAGCATGGACACAGCTCCCAGCTTCCTGATCCCAGCATGGACATAGGGAAAGCCCTCTGCCACTGACACATCATGGAAGCCACCTGATCCACATCAGACTGGACCTAGTTTGTTTTGTCCCTTAATTTGAGAAGGTAATCAGCCACTGGTCTAAATAAAAACACTTTCTCTAACAATTGCTCAGGCTTTATTATCTTAGAATCATAGAAAATTAGGGTTGGAAGGGACTTCAGGAGGTCATCTACTCCAATCTCCTGCTCAAAGTTATATAGATATATATAGCTATATTAGTGGTGTTTCATTTTAATCATGTAAAAATGTGGATTTGGGGTTACTTTTTGAAAACTGAAAATTCTTTTTTATCATAGAAAACCAGGATCCCTGCTGAGTACTTTGTTCTGCTCTAGGTGCTTCACAATAGATTCCAGTTGTCAAGATCAGGCTGAGTATTCTGTAGTTCCCTGGATCTTCCTTTTTTCCCTTTCTTACAGATGGGAACTATGTTTGCCCTTTTTCAGTCATCCAGGATCTCACCTGTCCTCCAAGAGTTCTCAGAGCGGATAGCCAATGGCTCTGAAATTACCCCAATTTCAGTCAATTCCTTCAGTAATGTAAGGGTCATCTCATCTGGCCCTGGTGACTTGAAAACCTCTAGCTTCTTTAAGTTATACATAACCTGTTTTGGCATTACCCTAGGCTGTTTGTCTTCTTCCCTATTTTTGCTGCCAATTGCATATATGAGCTGGTAGCTGCCCCTAAAAATAAGCCTCCATTTGATAGCAATGAAACAATCTGTCAGGCCACAATCACAGCCTCAGTCTGACCAACATAGATTTCTACTCTAAAAGTGATTAATCACTTAATACAGTCAGTTAATTTGGAGGGCAACCTGGGAGCACATGAAGGTGACCTGGAAAAGAAATGCCTGAGCCCTTCTTTATTATGTTTTGAGATCACCAGACAATATTTGTTGTCTTGCTTCCTCTTTTCTCTTCCCACTCATTTTTCTGCTGTTATTTGCTATGAGAAATTCATCTCTTTTCTATCCTATATTTACTGGAAGGTAGCATAGGCTACAAAGGAAACATTACCTATATCTATATACCTAGATATAGAAACATAGATATATAGACATATCTATATCTAGCTATATATATCCACATTTTTCCATGATTAAAATGAAACGTCACTAATATTTTTATATCTATCTATCTATCTATCTATAGCTATAGATAGATAGATAGATAGCTATAGATATATATAGATATAAAAATATTAGTGGTGTTTCATTTTAATCATGGAAAAATGTGGATTTTAGGTTATTTTTTTAAATTGAAAAATTGGGGATTTTTTTTTTTTATCAGAGAAAACCAGGATCCCTAGTGATGAGGAACAGCCAGCATGGAATTTCTGAGAGCAAGTAATGCCTGAACAGTCTGATTTCTTTCTATGGTAAGGAGATAGGCTCTGTGGATGGAGGAAGAGCAGTGGATGGGATATACCTTACTTTAGCAAGGTTTTTGACACTGTCTCCCATGACATTCCCATTAAGCTAAGGAAATGCAGACTAGATGAAAGTAGTGTAAAGTGGATATGTAACTGTTCTGATCATCATAGCTGATGAATAGTCCTCAGTAGCTCAATGTTCAGTAGGGAAGAAATTCGCCAGGGGACTATCCTGGGTCCAGTTTTGTTTAAGGTAACACTGATTGTACCTCTTCCATCACATGCAGATTGATTCAGCCTCAGCCCTTCTAATATGCTTATTCTACTAGCTTTTCTCTGTGGTGGCTGCTGTTTTGAGAATAAAAGGAGAGAGTTTGGGGATACTAATTTATGATTCCTAAGTTATTCAAAGGAACCAGAGAAGCCATTTTCTCCTATTTGCTAATCGATCTGTATTGTTATCACCCAGCTCTGAAGCAATGGTTGTTGCAAAGAGAAGCAGGTAGTATAAAAAGTGGAGCACAAAGAGCGGTAAAGTGTATTGAGCTGTTAAATTACATCCCGACAACCTTCTTGGAAGAGGCTTCAGAACTCTATGGGCTATATATTGAAACCTGAAGGGCAGATTCTCAGCTGACCAGCGGAGTTCTAATGTCTTCAAAGGAAGCACAGCGATTGATGTAAGCTGAGAATCTGTCCAATAACTACATCCTGCTTTCTCAGGATTTTTCAGTTTTCAGGTAATAAAATGTGTGTAATAAATCTTGTTCAGTAACTAAAATAATCACTCTCTCTATTTTTCATTCATTTCAACATACTCTAGACCTAAAGGATTCTCCTTTTTCTGCCCCCCTCTCTCCACCTTACCAATACCTTGCAAATATGGGGCTGATCATTCTGTTTAATTCTGAATTTTTCTGGTTCACTCTGTTGCTTTGGAAGGTCCTTGATTTTGTTTTGGTCCAAACAGATGTTGAGCTTTACATGGGCACCTATACACAAGCCCAGAAGCTGCTCCAATGCACTGTAATTACAGCACGTTGGAGCGGACACGATTAATCAAGTCTGCTGGAATGTGGTAATTACTACACTCCAGCCAGCCTCTACATCTCATGTATCAGCATCCCTGCACTTCAAAATGGCAGTGGGGGGTGCTTTATGTAAAGCTCATATGACAGGCACCTTAATTAGAGTGGCTTTAAGAGCCACTTTAATTAAAGTGCACCATCCCCCCACCCCCAGAGCATATGTAAAAATGCCCTACATGATCAAAAGTTTTGCCAAATTGCCTAAGAATTATGTACATAAAAGAGGCATGTAAATAGGGTTATTGAGTCCAGTTCCCTAATGTTTCATAGGTACCCATGTCACATAGCAGGTGGCATGGAGATCCTAGCCAGCCTCTGTGTGTGGCTTGTGGTAGATCAGGGAAGGGCAAGCAGTACAGAAGCAGACAGGGTAGGAGGCAGAAAGCAAAACAGCAGATCAGGAGGGAGGACAGTCAAGGATGCAGAAAGCAGAGAAAGTCAGGCAGGGACCACAGGGCTGTGAGCAGAATGTAGAATAGCAGATTGGGCAGGGGAAGGAGATTAGAGTGGCACTTTGGAAGAGTGTGGGCTAATTTGTGGCATGCCTCCTGAAAAGGTTGGAGCCCAGTCATATAGTTCCTTTCATAAACAGAGCCAGCACCATTTTAAAGTCCCTACGGTACTATCAGCTCTTTGAATTCAGATAGCTGGTTTACTTCTATGGAAGACCCAATAATCGAATCTTTACACTGGTTTAACGCTGCACCTTTTTGTTTTCAGGCTGACACACTTGCCCATAGGAATGAATTTATTTTGAAGGTCTGAGTCAGACTGCAGAAAGAGCTTGACTGCAGTAGAGGGGAAGGAGGCTGCAAGATTCTGGTGTCTATGCTGTAATCCTTTTCACCCATCCATGGCACTCCTAGAACTACAATGAGCTGCTTACATCAGTAGAGAATTGGGTGTAATGAAGCTCCATCTCTCATGTCTCTCCCCAGCCACCACTTCACAGCCCTTCCTCACAGTGTCCTATTCTACCTTTGGGACTGAGTGTGGAGGAGAATCTGGCTGGCCAGAGATACAGTAGAGGCAGATATTTGCAGCAGAGATCCCCAAAGGAGGGGGAATACCCCACCAGTCACTTTATGCATTAGAAATTATCCTAATGCACTGGTGAATCTGACTCAAAACTTTTACCCTTTTAGTTCTGCTAGAGGGACGGTAAAAGTGAAGCGGCAACTGCCGGAATCCCAGTTCATATAAAGCTTTCTTTGTTTTGCCACATACATCTATCCAGACCTCTACAAGGCCCCAGTGACTCTAATATCAGCTGTGTGTAGTTCAGGCCTACTTCTTTTTAGTTTTCTATTGACCAAGATACCAGCCAGTAACAACCCATGCTTCATTGATGTCATTGGCAACTTAACAGTAGTAAATACAGATTTTGGTGCTATAAAAGAATACTCAAAATCACCTGGATATCCAAAGCCACAAATGAAGAGGGGCTAAGACAGATGTAAAATTCCATGTAACACCTTAGAAATCATTGTATACCTAGATTTCCAAAAGGAATGTGTATATCTAGTATCCCACAATGTCCTCACGAGAGAATTGGAGGATTGTGGACTTAACTTCAAGAAAGTCAGGTGGATGAGAAACTGGCTGCTGGATAGGACTCAGAGAACTGTAGTGAATGGATCTGTCTCATCCTGGTGAGAAGTGGGCAGCAGTGTCCTGCAGGGGTCAGTGCTCAGTCCAGTACTTTTCAACATCTTTATTAACGATTTGGATGTGGGGGTGAAGAACTGACTGGCCAAGTTCATGGACGACACCAAGTTATGGGGGAGTGTGATCATGCTTGAAGAGAGGCTACAGATACAGGCGGACCTAGACGGGCTGGCCAGTTGGTAAATTGGAACCCATGAATGATGCGTGCCCCTGGCGGCTGGGGGGCATGATGGCAGTGGGAGTCAGTGGCAGGAGCACAGCAGCAGCAAGCAGGAGCTCTTGCAGATGCCACTGGTGCTGTCAGTGGTGGGGCGGAGGGGTGGTGAGCTGACGGTGGCAGGGATTGCTGACTGCTCACAGATGCCACCAGCTGTGTCAGCGGCTGGGGCAGGGGGGAGGTTAGCAAGCAGTGACTGCTGACAGTGTTGGCAGTGCCTTTTTGTAGGGGGTGCACCTCCAAGGTTAGGGGGTGCACGTGCACCCGCATGCACCCCCTATGTGTTGCCCCTGTTGGAACCTGATGAAGTTCAATGTTGAGAAATGTAAAGTGCTCCAGCTTGGGATGAGAAACCCCCAACATACCTATAGGCTTGGTGACTGACTAGCATCACAAATGAAAGGGACCTCAGGTAATAATAGACCACTGTATGAATATGGGCCGGTAGTGTGATGGTGTAGCCAGTAGAGCAAATGATACTCTGGCATGCATCCATCACTGCATCTCCAACGAAGCCAAGGAGGTGATTCTTCCGCACTACTCAGCACTGATGAGACTGCAACTAGAGTACTGCGTTCAGTTCTGGGCACCACATTTTAACAAGGACATGGACAAGCTTGAGATTGTCCAAAGAAAAGCCACCCATATGATCAGAGTCTTACATGGCAAGCCATATGAGGAAAGGCTGAGGGATCTGGGACTCTTCAGTCTGAGGAAAAGAAGGCTGAGAGGGGACCTGGTAGCAGCTTACCACAACACTAGGGGAGAACATCAAGGATTCGGTGAGTAAGTGTTCACCAGGGCATGAAAGTGGAAAACCAGGAGTAAAGACCTAAACTCCTGGAAGACTAATTTAGGCTCGACATTAGGAAAAACTTATTCACAGTCAGGGTGCCCAGACTGTGGAATAAGTTCTGTCCAGAGGTGGTGAAATCACCTACCCTGGAAATCTTCAAAGGGAGACTAGACAGTCACCTTGCTGGGGTCACCTGACTCCCAATTATCTTTCCTGCTTGGTGCAGGGGGCTGGACCCAATGATCTTAAAGGTCCCTTCCGACCTTACAATCTATGAATTTATTAATCACTATCCTTGTGCTAACAACAGAAGTCCTTCTAAAAACTAGAACTTCCCCTTATATTGATGATCAGGTTTGGAATATGCTGTCCCAGCAGTTCTATGCTGATACCTCATCTTCAGCAAGAGTTTTGATGATCACACTTCCATAAAAAGGTATATTAGCCCTCCTCCAGCCCACAGACCACTATCCTATGCTCCTTATTCATGTGGGCACCAATGACACAGCTCTGAGCACTCCTAGCTGGGTCATGAGGCACTACAGGGATTTGGGAGTGGGTCTAAAAGGTCTGGGGGCACAGGTGGTGTTCTCGTCAATCCTCCCAGTCTTGGGGTATGGGCTGAGGAGGGAGAGGAGGATCCACCTAGTCAACCAAAGACTCTGGCGCTGGTGCCATTGGGAAGGCTTTGGCTTCCATGACCACAGCCCGCTCTTTAACAAGAGAGGTAGTGAGCTGCTGGGAAGAGATGGCTTCCACCTCTCTCCCCTGGGGAGGAGGCTCTTCTCAGCCAGACTGGCTGACCTGCTCCACCGGGCTTTAAACTAAGCCCGCTGAGGGATGGGGGGACTACT
>NW_017729032.1:33031608-33031951 GCF_001723915.1 Gavialis gangeticus
CAAGGCACTTAAGCGAGCCCACCCCTGCCCCAGCCCTGGTACAATTTGTGGGCAAGGCAAGAGCCCCCAAGGGGACACTTTCCTGCCTGTACACAAATGCCAGGAGCTTGGGGAATAAGCAGGAGAAGCTCGTCCTCCTGCTCAATGTAAATAATTATGATGTCATAGGGATAATGGAGACTTGGTGGGACTCCACCCATGACTGAACCACAGGTATAGATGGCTATACCCTGTACACGAGGGACTGTGTAGATAAAAGGGGCAGGAGTGTAGATCTCTCTCTCAAGAAAAGATACATGTCCCTGCAAGCTGATATTGGCGACCAGAGTGGATGACTGGAGAC
>NW_017729032.1:33032191-33032576 GCF_001723915.1 Gavialis gangeticus
AGGGTACTCAAGAAGCTGGCGAGCATCATAGCCCCAGCCTCTGGCACGGATCTTTGAGAACTCGTGGAGCTCTGGTGTAGTGCCTGAAGAATGGAAGAAGGCCAATGTGGTGCCTATCTTCAAGAAAGGGAGGAAAGTGGATCCAGCAAACTACAGGCCCATCAGCCTGACTGCTATCCCAGGGAAGATCTTAGAAAAGTTTATTAAAGAGGCCATCCCTATTGGACTGGCTGACGCCAACATCCTAAAGGATAGCCAGCATGGGTTTGCTGTGGGTAAGTCTTGCTTTACCAATCTTATTTCCTTCTATGACCAGGTGACCTATCACCTGGACAAGGGAAAAGAGATTGATGTCATATATCTTGACTTCAAAAAAGCCTTTGAT
>NW_017729032.1:33032842-33033192 GCF_001723915.1 Gavialis gangeticus
AATCTTATTTCTCTCTATGACCAGGTGACCTATCACCTGGACAAGGGGGAAGAGATTGATGTCATATATCTTGACTTCAAAAAAGCCTTCGATCTGGTATCCCATGATCACCTCTTGCTGAAACTGGCCAATTGTGGCCTTGGGTCCACCACGATCTGCTGGCTGGGAAATTGGCTCCGTGGGCAGACCCAGAGGGTAGTAAATGATGAAAGTCACTCATCATGGTGCCCTGTGACCACTGGGGTTCCCTGAGGCTCTGTCCTTGGACCCATATTGTTCAACATCTTCATTAATGATGTGGACATTGGAGTCAGAAGTGGACTGGCCAAGTTCACTGATAACACCAAACT
>NW_017729032.1:33033528-33034037 GCF_001723915.1 Gavialis gangeticus
TGATCGGAGGTCAGGAAAACAGACCTTATGATGACAGGCTGAGAGCCATGGGGCTCTTTAGCCTGGAAAAGCACAGGCTCAGGGGTGATCTGATGGCCACCTATAAGTTTATCAGGGGTGACCAGGATCTGGGGGAATGTTTGTTCACCAGAGCGCCCCAAGGGATGATGAGGTCGAACAGTCATAAACTACTACAAGACTGTATCAGGCTGGACATAAGGAAGAATTATTTTGCTGTCCGAACCCCCAAGGTCTGGAACAGCCTGCCATTGGAGGTGGTTCAAGCACCTACATCGAACACCTTCAAGAGCAAATTGGGTGCTTATTTTGCTGGGATCCTATGACCCCAGCTGACTTCCTGCCCTTTGGGCGGGGGGCTGGACTCGATCTTCCAAGGTCCCTTCCAGCCCTAATGTCTATGAAATCTATGAAATGTGAAATTAAACAGCTTACCAGCTGACCTGTTGATTAGGTCCCAAAAGCCCTAAGCAAACACTGTTCTGTCTGCC
>NW_017729032.1:33039037-33044566 GCF_001723915.1 Gavialis gangeticus
ACCTCCCTCTTAAAATGAGATAAAGAGCTCTCATACATTTGCTATGTAGTTACTGACGTGCTGGCCTACCTTCCTCTACCTCATGGTAATGTCTGTGTTTCTACGCTCTATCTGAGCAGTGAAACTGAGGAGGCTGACCATGGCAACAATCCTGGGAGCTGCCCCTGGTTTAGGATAAGGGGCGGAGGGGGGGCGGGGCAGGGCAGTAAATAATTGCCTAGGGCCCAGAAATACTTTGTTACACCACTCCTCTATCTTCTTTTATTTTGCTGGTTAAGGGACAGCATATGGAAAAAATCAGAAATGAAGGGAAAGAAGCAGCTGAAATATCGTTGGGATGGGAATTGTACATTATTGCTTCTGGGAGTGGAAAGTGCTCAATATATTGTGGACATTAGTTGCTGCTGGAAAGATATGTGATGCCTTTTCATTGCTTGCAAAATTCCCTTTGTTTACCCAGTGCCATTAGTGAGTCTCAAGCTTTATCACCTCATTTTCTGAGGGAAAAAAAGCTATTTTCATGAGTACAAAATTATCATTTCCTAGACTAATCACAACAGGTACATTTTGTTTTAGGTTTCCTAATGTCTGCTATTGCAAAAAAATAGCTCTCCATTTTTGCAGATAAATTCTCATGGCAAACTCACGAACATTAGAAAAAATCTTCAAGAAACCTTTCCATCAAACTCAAGAGTGTGGGATGTTGGTATCTTCCCATCTTCTTGCTAAATGTTGACTAGTGTGTGGATAGATTCAATTGCTGCAATAAATCATAGTCTCACTTTATCTGGCTCAGTTTTCATTTGCATAGTATCTCAAACCTGCTTGTCACAAGATTGTTTCTTTTAAAAAATCTTCTATGAGTGGAAAATACGCAGCATTCAAATTAAATTTTTCATTTTTATGCAATAAATCTGGGCTGTGCAACTGCTAAGTGACTGTAAGCCAAACAATAGACTTCATACTCTACATATTTATTATACTTACTCCCTGATAGGTGTTTATGGTAAATTTGTGCATATATAATTGTTATATGGAAGAAAAGGCCACCCACTTGTTGTCTCCTCTCTATTATATTTATTTCATTTTATTATTTCAGCATTTTAGTACAGTATATTAATAACCTCCAGTCTGCCATGCCTTTTTTTGCATGTAATAAGATTGTATCCCATTTTATCATGGTATCTTGCTACATTTCTATATTTAATTTTTCTTATGTCATTTGCATTGATTAAACATTTCCTACCATTCTAATACAGGCAGGATCTTTTAAACAGCTAGTTTAATTTAATTTCCATTCCATTCTTTAATTTCCTACAGATTGTATTTTTTAGGATTTCGCTAGCAGTTCAGTATATTGGAGTATTTTATTTTCAAAACCTAGGCATTCTGCTGAAACAGAGCCTTTCTTTTGTGGGGTACTTTCATCCTAGGCTCAGTTATCAGCAAGTAGCAGCATCTAACACATAATAAGTTAAGCTTCCTAGACTAGTATATAACAGAGAGCATCTTCTAATATATTGTAACAGAATGTGGAGTAAAATTGAATTAGTTCTGGTTTGAAAGATTATTTCTGGGTAGGATTTTGGTAGTGACATAATTACTCAATGCTTTTTCTTCGTCACTCTTTACCAAAAATGTGATCAGGTATTTAAAATTATTTTTAACGAGCAGGTAACATCACAGTATAGATTCTGGAAAGAACAAGTTAAAAATGTGTATGATACAAGTTCACACATGCAGACTCATGAACTTTCAGCAGCTCAAATAGCAAGGGCAAAAATTGGTGCCGGAGATTTTTACCTTAGCACACATGCCTAATCGTGCATTTTTGTGTGGGACAAATAGTGCCACACGGAACAAACTGATCCTGCCCAGATCCTCTCAGATCTTCAGCCAGGGGGAGCTAGAGGTTGGGGCCAGCATCTGTACTGGCCCCAGCAATATAAAAAGCTGCTCTGGTCAGAAGCTATGGGCTACTTGCACTCAGGAGCTTCTGGGGACAGGAGTGGGTGGACCCCGCTATGCTGGTTCGGCGCATGGGCCTACCCATGACACGTGCGACCTGCCATCTGGTCAAGGAAGTGAAATCTGCCCTAGCCTTTCTTGACCAGGTCCTGTGTGGCGGCGATCCCCGCTCCCCCATGTCCTCCAGCCCACCAGAATTTGCGCCTCGCAAATCTTCACAGAGCTCCCCACTCCACCACCCGAGCCAGCTGGAGGACACTAGACCAGTCTGCTTTTCCACTGTCCATCGTCACCACCTCTACACGCTCATGTGCCGCACTGTTCATCATGCCACCCTCCTGTCCCTCCCAGACACCTAATGGCAGGACTTGCTTGGCAAGGGCATGGCTGGAGCACACCAGTGGCAGAGTCTGTACTCCACCCTCATCCCACGATCTACTGGGGACCTCAGCTGGCATCTCCTCCATGTGTCCATCGCCATGGGCATGTATGTGGTGAGCTTCACAGATACCCCGGTCTCCTGTCCTTTCTGTGGGCAGAGGTAGACCCTGGCACACGTGACCCTCGAGTGCACCAGGCTGCATCCCCTCCACCTCCAGAGTCTCCTCTTGAGGTTCTGGTTGTATTTCAACCCCCACCTTTTTGTTTTTGGTCACCCCATCCATGGCCCCACCAAGTCCCGGAACCTCCTGGTCAACCTCCTCCTGGCCCTGGCCAAGTGCACCCTGTGCTTGACTAGAAAGGAGGCTCTGGCCAGGAAGGTGCCCAGAGACTGCAGGGCTACTTTCCTCTCACATGTCTGAGCACCTTTCTGGGCAAAACACCAGTGGGTGGCATCCACTGGTGACTTGGGTACATTTGAGGACTACTGAGTGCAGCCCAGGGGGTTCTGCTTGTTGTCCCCCTCTGGAGAATTTATTTTCACATTTTTACCCTTTGACTCCCACATCACTCTTATCCTGTTTTTGCTTTTGTTGTCCCAAGAAATAAGTTGTATCTTTCTCTGTTTGGCCCCAAAAAGGGGATTTTAGTTAGCTGGGTGGGCCTTAAAACCCACATTAATATGGAAGGTACAAATAGGCAGGAGTTTCTGGGGGAGGAGCCTCTCGGAGGAAATTGGTTACACTCCTTCCTGTCTCAGGCTGCTGCTGTTGCTGCAAGCTTCTTCTCAGGAGCTTCTGGGGAGAAGATGGCCAGACCCTTTCCTGGCTACTGCTAGCTTATTCTCAGAGCTTTGGGGGTAAATTGGCTGCACCCCTTCCTGCCTTGGGCTGCTGCTGTTGCACAGGGGGTTTCCTCTGCTGCACGCTGCATGCCATTGCTCCCCCTTGGGGGGGGTACCATACTGCACCGCACCCCAGTTTCTGCATGCCTGTTCCAGCCTGCTACCCAGCCTTCCACCATGCCGCAGTCAGGGGACAGACCGGGAAGGAAGCCTTTACTGCTTGTGGGCCCCGCCCCTACCATCACTGCTAGAGCCTAAATATACCTTGCCTGCCACAGCTGCCTTATCAGACCACCCCCAACCTTCACCTCCACTTTCACCTGAAGCACACCCTGAGTGGCTGAACTGGATGGCTACTACTACCACCACTACTGCTGTTGCTGCTGCTGCCTAATTTATCTTAGGAGAGAGGGAGATTCGCTGCTTACACCACCTTGCACAAGACAACACCACACCTGCACTGGATTACTCCCTAATTGACTGATTGCTCCTGCTCTCCCCCACAGCTGCCTTTCTGCATCTGATCCTACTTTGTTTTCCTGCCTATTGCTCTACTGCTGAGTGCCTGGCTGGAGGCCTAAGGGGCTCCTGGACTGAGCTTCAACAAACAAAGCCCCTCCACCACTCTAGCTATCTTTTACATCTACCTCAGCAGCCTTCCCTGTGTGCTTTTGCCCTTGTGTGGTAAGTCCTGTGGTCCATTCCCCCTACCCTGGTGTTTGTTTTGTGGCTGAGTAAGCCAGCTCAAGTTTTCCCAGCCCTTGTGTGTGTGTTTCCCCCTCCCTCACATTCCCCAAGCATAGCCTTCCCAGGTTTTTTCCTGTGGGGCTGCAGCTCAGTGAGCTTCAGTTGTCCAATGCCAGTCCTTCTCCGAGTTGTCCTCCTCAGACTTGTCACAAAAATTGCTTATAACAGTATAGCTGCTCAGTCACTATGAGAAGTCCCTTTAATGAAATCCCCAAAGAGGAAGGGGTGATAAAACATCTGTTTTATCAGATGTTTTATCATCCCTTCCTTCTCCATGGGGTCTGAAAACCACTGGAGAAAATATTAGTGCTGTTACAGTTATTTTCTTACAGTTCTAACATGTGCTACTGTGCTTTTTGTAATTTTGGTGCTGAAAAAGCTCCACATAGGTTAAATCCAAACTACATAAGACATTCTGTTTTCTTCATCATCACTAAAGCAATTGCTAATTTGTATTGATGTTCTCAAGCTGGAAACTCAGTATAATTTTCAAAATGTAGGTTCTTGAGGCAGAAAGTTCTTAGTTGAAGTACCCTGCCTATGAAATTAATAGCCAGATTTTGTTAGCTTTTAAGGCATGAAGCAAAATTGCTCTGTTTACTCAGGTTATTTCTCAAGATAGGTTTGTAGAGACTAGAAGTATTTTAAGAATGGTTCTGCTGTTTGCTCAGGCCGTCTAGTACAGAAGCATTAAGCAGATAAGGAAACAGTTTGGAGTGTTACTAGAGGAACATATTAGAAACAACAAGATTAAGCAAAAGAAAATTTTCCTGAACAAAAGGAAAGCATGCCTGATGGGGAGATCTATCAAATTGTGGAATAGTCTCCCCTGGGAAGCATTGTTAGTCCTAATGCTTTTGTCACTGAAATCAGATTTGACAAAAAAAAAAATCATTAGAAATGTACTGTATGGATCAATTCTTCTCCAGCCGTGGGAGATGAAGTAAATAATTTATCACCCCTTTTGTATTGCTATAGTTCTATGAGGAAGAGCTAATTTCTGTCTAGTTCCTCCCTCCCCCTTTGGGTTTCTAATTTGGGATGCTGGATGTTGTTAGAATTGAAAAGGTTTCTCTCAATCTATCTCCAACTTCGGGCTTTTTTGCAGGGAGTACGGACAGTGTGAAAATTTCTTATATTTGTATGGCACCCTTCATCCCCCAGGCCTATTATGAACTGTGTACACAGGGATGAATCATTTCAGACACCCACAGAAGTGGTGCAACATCTGAAATGGGTAAAGGCATGAAGATAACACACAACATACTGCATTAGTGGGGGGGGAAGGACATAGTAGTAAGTAAAAAGCAGAACACATACTTGTGCTTGTGGAATGATGTCATGGGTGCTTTTTCATTTTTAGTCAGTATCACCTCAAATTTCAAGGGGACAGTATCCTGCTCTATTCTATTTCCATTCTTTTATTACTACATCCTTTACTGCAGGGCTTCCCAACCTTTTCCTCAACATGACCCAATTTAAACAATGGAAATGTTTTTTGACTTCAAAATGCTGTAGACAAGATCAACATGCCATAAATATGGCATTACAATGTTTATGGTCTTTATAAACATGAAAAATAATTTTAA
>NW_017729032.1:33049566-33050953 GCF_001723915.1 Gavialis gangeticus
AATTTCAAGGGGACAGTATCCTGCTCTATTCTATTTCCATTCTTTTATTACTACATCCTTTACTGCAGGGCTTCCCAACCTTTTCCTCAACATGACCCAATTTAAACAATGGAAATGTTTTTTGACTTCAAAATGCTGTAGACAAGATCAACATGCCATAAATATGGCATTACAATGTTTATGGTCTTTATAAACATGAAAAATAATTTTAACTTTTTTAGATTTAAAAAACCAACATTGAATACGAAGTCTAAAAACAGTATTAAAAGCATTTATTTGACATTTCAATTGCTCTAACTGTGAATTATATTTACTGTGCTGCTATGTTGGGTTTCTCTGTCATGTTAAATGTATTTTAGCCAGCCAATATCAACATACTGATTTTTACGTCGGCTTCCTGTAACATATGAGTGCCTTGCATCAGAGCTGCAACTTTCATGTGTGGATGAATAGCTGCTGTGCACAGGAGTTTCATATTTATCAACAGAAAGTATATTCATCATAATCAGTCAACATTGTTGAGAGACTTTGCAACCCCATTTTTTTCACTGAGACCCCAAAAGGGGTCACAACCCCAAGGTTGGGAACAGCTGCTTTACTTTGATATGTTAATCTAAAACAAATCACATTGCAAATAAGAGTCTCTGAAAGCTCTTTTTCCACAAGCTTGTTAAAAAAAAAAAAAGAACACCCTCAACGTTGCTTATAAGCAGCTTTACTTTTAGGTTATTCATGATGTCCAGTTGGGCTACTAAAAGGGAAGGGAAGTGTTTTGTGAAAAATTCTCTTTCCCTACTTAAATAAAAAAAAAAAAAAAGAAAGAAAAACTTTTTTGTGTGTCAGGCATAAATGCACTTCTTTATAACAGTTAAACTTTGAGCCATGTTTCAGGATGGTCCCCATCCCTCTCCCCCTCTTTATGGTCATGAGAGAGAAGAACGACCTATCTAAAAGTCAAGGAAATGTGAAATTGGACTTCAGTTGGTCTAATAAAAGATATCACATCTACCCAAAGAACCTTGTCTGCCCATGTCCTCAGACCAACACAGCTACAACCAACAGCAAAAAAATGAGAGGCTTTTTTGCAGTCAAGAATCTTCCTGGTGATGCCTGGCCCACCCTGGGAACAGAACTATTCCCTAATGTTCTCAGATCACTGGTTCCTTGGGAACATTAAAGAGTTATTACATATTCACCTTATAGCAGATAGAGGAAGAAGAACAATCTAAAAGTCATGCCTCTTTCTAAATACATCCTGTTGAGTTTTTCATATATTCATCTCAGCACATATCTTGTCACTATTTGAAGGAAAGCCAATTACTGGCTGTCTCGAAATATGGCTATATGGAACATAGATTCATAGATTAAGGGTCGGAAGGGACCTAGT
>NW_017729032.1:33050964-33051399 GCF_001723915.1 Gavialis gangeticus
TCTTCTGGCAGCCCCCTCCCCCGGCGAGTCTAGTTTAAATGAACAAAGATATTAATGAACAAAGCATATTTCATTTCATTTTTTTGATGAGACAACAGGCTTAATTGCTAAAGATAACTGAGTGGATGTTATAGACTATAGAGTTTGCCCGAGAACTGATAGAGGCATGGGACATTGTCGTCATGGGTGACTTCAATTATCTGGACATCTCTTGGGAGGAGCACTTGGCCAATTCAGACCAGTCACATTCATTTCTGACCTGCACTGAAGAGCTCTTCCTGGCTCAGGTGGTGCACAAGCCAACCAGAGGTAACACTCTCCTAGACTTGGTCCTGGTCAAAGGAGATGACCTGACGACTGACTTAAATATACAGGGTAGCCTGGGCAACAATGACCATTAAACCATCATGTTCACTGTCCATCACCAGGCAGACA
>NW_017729032.1:33061539-33071141 GCF_001723915.1 Gavialis gangeticus
TCAAAAATGCAAATTTCAACAAGTTCAGGTCACTAGTAGGGGAAGTGCTGTGCAACCAGGGACTAAAGGTGAAAGGTGTTCATGAAGAGTTGTTGTTTCTTAAGGACATGATCCTTGAAGCATAAAGGAAGGTATGTAGGGAACAAGAAGGAAAACAAATGGGAGTGTGGGGCCACTGCTTAACTCAAGACAGTTGGTTACTGACACTTCGGAGAAAACTGATTTCCTGAATGACTATTTTGCCTCAGTATTTCACTGGGCCAAGATGAAAATGATGGAACAGGGGCTGGCTTCCTGGATTAAGGACAACAAGAAGTCCTTTTTTAAATACATCGGGAGTAGAAAGAAGGCCCCAGGAAATGTGGGGCCCTTGCAGGACAAGACGGGGAATCTGGTTGTCACGCCAGACGACAAAGCCAACATATTTAATAACTTCTTTGCCTCTGTCTTCCTCAGTAAGGACCAGAACTGCCACCTCCCTGCTGGGCCCCCTTCGGGCCCCGGGGGAGGCTCACCTGGGCCTAGAGTGAGTGAGGATTTAGTTAGGGAACTTCTGGAGGGGCTGGACGTTTTTAAGTCAGCCGGCCCGGATGATCTTCACCCTAGAGTCCTAAAGGAACTGGCTGGGGTCATTGCAAGTCCCCTGGCACGGCTTTATGAACACTCGTGGTGCTCTGGAGAGGTGCCGGAGGACTGGAAGAGGGCCAACGTGGTTCCCATCTACAAAAAGGGGAGGAAAGAGGACCCGGGGAACTACAGGCCAGTCAGCCTTACCTCGATCCTGGGCAAGCTGTTCGAGAAAATTATTCTGGCACACATCCAGGAGGGGCCAGCAGGGAACTGCATGCTCAGGGGCAACCAGCACGGGTTCATCAGCGGCAGGTCCTGTCAGACCAACCTGGTGGCCTTTTACGACCAGGTCACTAAATCATTGGATGCAGGGGTGGCAGTGGATATAGTTTTCCTAGACTTCAGGAAGGCTTTTGACACTGTCTCTCACCCCATTCTCATTAGGAAGCTGGGGGACTGTGGCGTAGACACCCATACAGTCCAATGGGTCTCCAGTACTCTTTCTTGCCATGGCAGGGGGTCGGACTAGATGATCTGCTCAGGTCTCTTCCGACCCTAGAAACTATGAAAATCATGCCAGATAGGGTACAGAATGAGCAGGGCAGGAATGATTGCATTCCTACTGTTGCCATAGAACTGGTGTGCGATCAGTTAAAGGAACTGGATTTATGTAAGTCAACAGGAGCAGATGAACTCCATCCAAGAGTGCTGAAGGAGCTGGCCAAAGTGATCATGGAGTCCCCAGCAAAACTGTTTCAAAACTTAGGGTGCTCTGGAGAGGTCCCTGAGGACTGGAAGATGGCCAATGTTGTGCCCATCTTCAAGAAGGGGAGGAAGGACGGACCCGGGTAACTATAGGCCGATTAGCCTAACTTCTTAATGAATTTTTCCAGGATTTTCCCTGGGATAGAAGTCTATGTGCAATAAGCTTGCAGAAAGTAGGATTCTGAATGACAGCCAGCATAGCTTTGTCACGGGCAGGTCTTGTCTTACCAACCTCATCTTTTATGATCAGGTAATTTGCCACCTGGATAAGAGAGAGGAGGTTGACATTATAGTTTCATAGTAGCTAGGGTCAGGAGGGACCTGAACAGATCATCTAGCCTCCCCCCCTGCCACAGGCAGGAATGAATGCTGGGTTCACAAGACCCCAGGCAAGTGATCATCTAACCTCTTTTTGAATTTACCCAAGGTAGGGGCAAGGACCACTTTCCTAGGAAGTTGGTTCCAGATTCTGGCCACCCTAACTGTAAAGTATTACCTCATGATCTCTAACCTAAACCTATTCTCCATCAGCTTTTTACCATTGTTCCTCATCACCCTAGGTGGTGCTAGGGAGAATAGGGCTCTTCTTATTTGCTGATGATCTCCCTTGATGAGTTTGTAGGCAGCCGCCAGGTCCTCCCCCAGCCTCCTCTTGCCGAGGCTGAACAGGCTCAGGTCCCTCAGTCTCTCTTCATAGGGCCTGTCCTGCTGCCCTCTCACCAAATGTGTGGCCCTTCTCCGAACTCTCTCCAGGCTGAGAGAAGTATAACTTGTATACTTTGACTTCCAAAAAGCCTTTGATTTGGTATCCCACAATTTTCTCATGAGAAAATTGGAGGATTGTGGGCTTAACTGGGAGACAGTTAGGTGGCTACAAAGCTGGCTGTGGGATAGAACCCAGGGAATCCTAATCAGTCGATCCGTGTTGTCCTGGTGAGAAGTGACCTGGTGTCCCATCATGGTCAGTGTTTGGTCCACTACCTTTCAACATCTTTATCAATGATTTGGAAGTGGGGGTGAAGAGCTCACTGGCCAAGTTCACAGATGACACCAAGTTATCAGGAAGTGTGTTCCCACTTGAAGATAGGATACAAATACAAGTAGATCTAGACAGGCTAGCAAGTTGGGTGAGTTGGAACCAGATGAAGGTCAACATTAAGAAATGTAAAGTACTGTACCTGGGGCAAACAACCCCCTACACACCTACAGACTTGGCACCACCAAACTGACCAGCACCACAAACGAAAGGGATCTGGGGGCAATAATAGACCACAGTATGTATATAAGCTGGCAGTGATACACTGTTGCCAGCAGGGCAAATAATACTCTGGCATACCTCATTTGATGCATCTCCAGCAAAACCAAGGAAGTGATTTTTTCCACCCTACTCAGCATTTGAGAGACCTGAACTGGAGTACTGCATCCAGTTCTGGGTGCTGCACTTTAACAAGGATGTGGTAAAACTTGAGAGAGTTCAAAGAAGGGTCGCCATGCAAGTCTCTAATTATATGGGTAAGACACACGAGGAAAGGCTGAGGCACCTGGGACTCTTCAACCTGAAAAAGAGAAGTCTGAGAGGGGACTTGGTAGGAGCTTACCACTACATCAGGAGAGTACATCAAGGGCTCAGCGAACAACTGTTCACCAGGGCACCCTCAGGGAAAGCCAGACAGCTTGAAGACTGTTTCAGGCTCAGCATTAGGAAAACTTCTTCACAGTCAAGGTGTCCAGACTGTGCAATAAGCTCTCTCCAGAGGTGGTGCAATTGCCTACCCTGGCAATCTTCAAGAGGAGACTGAACAGTCATCTTGCTGGGGTCACCTGACCCCAGCTTTCTTTCCTGCCTGGTGTGGGGGGCCGGACCTGATGATCTTCTGAGGTTCCTTCCAGCCTTACAGTCTATGAACCTATGGTCTCAGAGCTGGTGCTGGGAGATAAGGTTCTCCCAGCATTGACCCCATGGTGTAGAGCTGGTGCTGGGAGCTTCCTGCTGGTGGGGGCTGGGGACCTTGTTCCCTACCCAGGTCCATTAGCATGAAGCTGGGTGGGGAACAGGCTTTGGAGCTTGTTCCCTGCTCAGCTCCACGCTCATGGAGCTCAGCGGGGAACAAGCTCCCCAAGCTGTTCCCCACCCAGCTCCACACACAGAGCTAAGCAGGGAATAGGCTCTCCAGACTCCATCCCACAATCATGGAGCAGGGACTAGGAACTGTCCTGATCAGAAGCAAGTCCCAGCTTGTGCCTTGATTGGGTGATCAAGGCACAGGGCTTGGAAAGAGCTGCAGGGGTGGGGTAGGTCTCAGTCCCCTGCCCTGATCTGCTGGACTTAAAGAATTAAATGTTTAATTTATCAGAAAGGATACTGAAACATGCAATGGTGATGCACAAGCACCTTCAATAGCAACAAAATATCAGATATTAATGAGCTCTTTAGCTGAGAAAAAAGTATCAAGAAATAGTACGTACCAAGAAACAGTAGTTGAAAGCTCATGTCAGACAAATTCTAATTAGAAATCTTACACATGCATCCCAGCCCACCACCACTTCAGAATATGGTGATAAATCCATGGCTAAGATGAGGAACTATGTAGATGTTTTTCTACACAGCTTCAGCTATCCCTTGATATGAGGATAATGTCTGCTGGGGCTGGATTTTTGGCGAGTTTTAAGATGGCTGACAAGTCCAATCTGTGTTCTGCAAGTTTTTGCACAGATATGACAGGTGGTGCCTTAGGGAGAGGTGGTGCCTTGCGGGGCACAACTGTTGAACAGGATGTTGTGTACTTTTCTTCCTCCTCTTCTGCTATTTCTTGGCTTCCTGAATAAGACAGTTCTCTTTGAAGTAGACTGTAGCTTGATGAATGGTGCAGCATCATTGAGACCTGCTACCAGCCAGCATTTCCCAGTTTGTAAGGATGATGCCACCCTTCTTAAGGTATGATTTCAGGGTGTCCTTGTAGTGCTTCCTGTGTCCTTGACAGATCCTCTTACCATGACTGAGTTGAGAGAAGTATTGTTTCAGAAGAGAGTGTCAGCCATCCACACACAGTGGCCAGCCCAGAAGAGTCAATGTTTCATGATCTTTGCCTCATCGCTGGTTATGTTAGCTAGAGAGGATGCTGGCATTGGTGCAATGGTCTTCCCTTTTAATGTGAAAGATCTCCCTGAGGCAATGCTGATGGAACAATTCCAGGAACTTAAGATGGCTTTGGTATGTCACCCACATCTCACACCCATAGAGGAGTGTGGGGATAAGCACTGCATTGTAGACCAGGATCTTAGTTTTCATCTGCAGATCTCAGTTGGCAAAAACATGGCAAAGCAACTTTCTGAAGTTTATGCTGGCAGTGAATCCTATGTTTGATTTCTACATCAGGACTGACTGACTGGGAGAGGTGGCTGCCAAAGTATGGGAAATGCTCGACATTTTCCAGGGGCCAGTGGTAATTTGGGGGCAAGGGGGAATGTGTGATTTGTTCTGGGGCAGGCTGCTGATGGAGCACCTTGGTCTTCTCAATAAGAAGGAAGAGTCCCAGGCTATGATAGGCACCTGAGAAAAGGTCAAGGGTGGACTTCAGCTTGGTCTCAGTGTGTGCGAGGATAAACACAGTCATCAGTATACCGAAGGTCAGTGATGTCAGTCCTGCTAACTTGTTTTGCTGTGAAGGTGCCGCAGGTTGAAAAGCTGACCGTCCATTCAATACTCAACTCCAGTTCTGGGAGAAAGGTGGTCATGGATGAGAATCAAAATCACAGCAAGATAGATGGAGAAAAGGGTAGGGGCCCTGCTTTATACCAGTATGGATGGTAAATGGGTCTGTCTCTGATCCTTTGCAAAAGATTTTGACAGTCATCCCATCATGGAGTAGCCTGAGGATGCCAATAAACTTCAATGGACAGTCAAATCTAACCAGCACCTTCCATAAGGCTTCATGATTGACGGAGTTGAAGGCCTTGGTTAGGTCAATGAATGCCATAAACAGCTCTTGGTGTTGCTCTCTACACTTCTTCTACATCTGCTGTGTAACAAAAATCATGTCAATGGTACCCCAAGATGGTCTAAAGCCACACTGGGATTCTGAAAGGACATCTTTGGCAAGAGGGAGGAGATGATCCAGAAGGGTTTGAGTACAAATCTTCCCAGCAATAGGGAGGAGGGCAATGCCTCAGTAGTTCCCACATGCTGACTTGTCCCCTTTCTTGAAGATGGTCACAATGTTGGCATTATTTAAGTCAGGTTGAGCTTCCTCATTAACCCATATTTTAATGAGAAATTGGTGAAGTTTTTCTGCTAGTGCTGTTCCACCAGCTTTGAAGACCTCTGCAGGAGTGCCATCTGGTCCTGGTACTTTATTGTTCTTGGTCTTAGTGATGGCACTCAGACTTCCTTGAAGGCTGGGGGAATCAGCAAGAGATTTAATTACTGGCTGTTCAGGGATGGACTTGTTGGTGGCAGCTGAGACCTCAGATTCATGGTTGAGTAGAATCTTGAAGTGCTTCTTCCAGCGTTGTTTGATGGATACATTTTCTACAAGAAGAGTGGAGCCAGCCTGGCATTGCAAGGGGGTTGGGCCATTAGAACATGGCCCATGAATGGCTTTTACTGCTTGAAAGAAGCTTCTCTGCATGTTGATCAGGAAAACTCTGGATCTCCACAGCCTTCACTTGCCACCACTGGTTCTTGATGTCCCGTAGCCTCCTCTGAACTACAGCTTTAAGCAAGTGGTAAGCCTCTCATTTTTCCTTGTTGGAGGGTTCACTTTGCCAACTGCAGAATGCGGTTCTCTTCTGATTGATAAATGCTAGGATTTGATTCTCATCAAACTAATCTTGGTGATAGTAAGTGCAGTATTTAATTGATTCAGTGCATGCCTTGGGAATAACTTTATTAATTTCCTCCCATTGTCTTTGCTGCCATCAGGTAGGTCAGAGAGCCTCTCAGTTAGATGTTGCTGAAGAGCCTCATATCTAGCATGACCTTGGAGTGCCTTGATATTAAATCTGTTTCTCATTCCTTTTGGTTTTTTATAGTGTTGTGGTGCAAGCTGTATGTCTCTGATTGACCTGACTAAATGGTGGTCCATCCAACAGTCATCTGTACCTCTCAGGACTCAAGTGATATGGACATCAATATGACCATGGGCTCTGACAATAATATAGTCAATAAGTTGCCAGTGATTAGAGCTTGAGCATTTCCAAGTGGTCCTATATTTGTCACTAAGTCTGAAGATAGTATTCATGGTGAGCAAGTCATGCTCTACACATTTTCTGAGGAGAAGGATACCACTGTAGTTGACTTTCCCCACCCTCTTTTTCCAATGATGCCACTCCAGAGTTCAGTATCAGCCAACTCTGACCAGAGAGCCAGCGAACAGGGACTGCCAACAGAGGAAGTACTTCACAGGGCAGTTCAAGGGTAGGACTGGCACAGAAAGTAAGACAGAGGAGAAGAGGAAGAGCCTTCAATCTTCAACCATGGTAAACACATGGTGTGCAGCCAGGGACCCTGCCCCAGTGATGCCTCCCACCCAGGGCTCCTCTGAGGCCTCCACCTAGACATAGCTCTCAGGAGGGTTGGAGGCACCCTGCCCCCCTGTCTACAGGGGTTGCCTGGCAGGGCCTCTGAGGCCTGAGGGAGGTGGGGGGGAACAGGAGACCCCTTACCTGTCCTACATGTGCACAACTTGAGGCCCTGGAGGGGCAGGTGAGGGAACTCCAGGCAGAGATTAGCAGGTTGCAGGGGATAAGGGCTGCAGAGAATGAGATTGATGGGTACTTTCATTCTCTGCAGGAGCAGACACCTAGTGGAGAAACAACATGGGAGGGACCTAATGCAGCTGAATGGAAAAAGGTCACCTCCAAGGCCAGTCATCGTACTGCTGAGACAACTTCCCCAGTGCAACTGGGGAAACAGATATGAGGCCCTAGCAGCACTGGAGGAGAATGCAGCAGGGGAAGATGTATCCACAATAACCACCATGCAGGCTGAGGGACAAGCAGGCAGCCAGAGGAACAGACGTCGAGTCATTGTGGTGGAAACTCCCTCCTGAGAGAAATGGAGGGACCCACCTGTCACCCATCTGTCCCACAGTGCAGGAGGTATGCTGTCTGCCCAGAGCCCAGATCCGGGATATCACTGCGAGGATTCCTGACCTCATCTGGCCCTTTGACTACTATCCCATGGTCCTCATCCATCTTGGCACAAACGATGCAGCCAGGAGTAGTCTGGACTGTATCATGAGTGACTACAGGGCTCTGAGGGGCAGGTTTAGGAAGTCAGGGGTGCAGATGGTCTTCTTATCAATCCTTCTGGTCAGTGGTCATCGTCAGCATCAAGGTACCTGCATCAGAGAAGTCAACCTGTGGCTCCAGAGTTGGTGCCATGGTGTGGTTTTTGGCTTCTTTGACCAAGATCTGCACTTCCATGAAAGGGGCATCCTGGGATGTGATGGTCTTCATCTCTCTTTGAAAGGTAAGATTCCATTCTCTTATGTAGGGCTTTAAACTAGGTTCCCTGGGGGAAAGGGATGCAGAGGACAAAGAGATCCAAGAATCAGCAAGCCACAAGCCATGGGCTGGAACAGCCCAGGTGAGTACTAAGGGGCTCAATAGGCATCAGGACAGAGGAATACCAAGGGTACACATTGGGGGCCTTAAATGTCTCTACACTAATGCTAGGAGCATGGGGAACAAGCAGGAGGAACTTGCATTCCTGCTTGCAAGCAATAACTTCAACCTGGTTGGGCCAACTGAAATCTGGTGGGACCCTACTCATGACTGGGAAGTAAGCATTGAGGGCTATAGGTTGTACAGACATGATAAAGTGGGGGGGAAAGTGTGTTGGGGGGGTGTTACTCTTTATGTTAAGGAGCAATACACATCTTCTATAATCAAGATGGGATCAGAGGAGGGGCAAATTTTGGTACTGTGGGTTAGAATACAAGGAGGTTGGGGGGAAAGGAATTTTAGTACTGGGGGTCTACTACAGACCATCACACCAGGAGGATGAGCTAGACCTGGAATTCTCAAGGCAGGTATCAGAGGCTGTACAGTCAAGGGACATGGTTGTCATGGGTGACCTAAACTATGCTGGCATCTGTTGAGAGGAGCAGTCAGCCAGATCTAACTGCTCACATAGGTTCTTAACCTGCATACAGGACCTTCACCTAATGCGGGAGGTATACGGTCCCACTAGGGGAAATGTCTTGGTGGACTTGGTGCTAGCTACAGGGGATGACCTGGTGTGGGATCTGCAGGTATAAGCTAATCTAGGGGGTAGTGACCATCAATTGATTGAATTCACTATCTGGTGTGTGATGGGAAAAGTAACCAGCAGGGCAGAAAGGCTTAGTTCAATGTGCTCAGGAGATTAGTTAGTGAGGCACTGAAGATCAAGAGCATTGGCAAAATGGGAGTCCAAGAAGGAAGGTTGTTCCTCAAGGAAGCAATCCTTTGGATGCAGAAGGAGACAATCCCATTGCACACAGAAGGGGGAAAAGGGGCCAGGAAACCCTCTTGGCTGAACAGGGAAATCCAGGAAAGCCTAGGAACAAAGAAAGGGGCATATAGGCTGTGGAAGCAGGGGGTAGCAAGGAGGAGTATACTTCCTTGGCTCACACTTGCAGGGAGTCAGTTAGGAAGTAGGAAGGCCAAAGCAGCAATGGAACTCAGGCTGGCAACAAAAATTAAAGTGAACAAAAAGTCCTTCTTCAAGTATATAGGGAGAAAAAGATGATGCAGGGTAACATAGGACCTCTACAAGACAGGCTAGGGCAACTGGTGACAGATAGGGGGGACAAGACTGAACTCTTCAATGAGTTTTTTGCCTCTGTATTCCAGAACACGGATCAAGACAAATCTCCCAACTGCATTATAGATAGGCACAGAAGGAACACCTGTGGTCAGCTTCGATCTAGTAAAGGGAAACTTGGAGGGGCTGAATGTGTTTAAGTCAGCAGGCCTGGATGATCTTCATCCAAGGGTACTGAAGGAATTGGCCAGTGTCATAGCAAAGCCACTGGCATGGCTGTTTGAGCACTCATGATGCTCAGGTCAGGTCTCAGATGATTGGAAAAGGGCCAGTGTGGTCCCTATTTTCAAGAAGGGGAGGAGGAAGGATCTGGGTAATTATAGGCTGGTTAGTTTCACCTCTATCCTTGGGAAAACCTTTGGAAAAATTATCAAGGATCATGTTTGTGGGAGCCTAGCAGGAAAAATAATGCTGAAGGGCAACCAGCAGGGTTCATAGCAGGTGGACCCTGCCCGAC
>NW_017729032.1:33076141-33080308 GCF_001723915.1 Gavialis gangeticus
AAGGGTACACATTGGGGGCCTTAAATGTCTCTACACTAATGCTAGGAGCATGGGGAACAAGCAGGAGGAACTTGCATTCCTGCTTGCAAGCAATAACTTCAACCTGGTTGGGCCAACTGAAATCTGGTGGGACCCTACTCATGACTGGGAAGTAAGCATTGAGGGCTATAGGTTGTACAGACATGATAAAGTGGGGGGGAAAGTGTGTTGGGGGGGTGTTACTCTTTATGTTAAGGAGCAATACACATCTTCTATAATCAAGATGGGATCAGAGGAGGGGCAAATTTTGGTACTGTGGGTTAGAATACAAGGAGGTTGGGGGGAAAGGAATTTTAGTACTGGGGGTCTACTACAGACCATCACACCAGGAGGATGAGCTAGACCTGGAATTCTCAAGGCAGGTATCAGAGGCTGTACAGTCAAGGGACATGGTTGTCATGGGTGACCTAAACTATGCTGGCATCTGTTGAGAGGAGCAGTCAGCCAGATCTAACTGCTCACATAGGTTCTTAACCTGCATACAGGACCTTCACCTAATGCGGGAGGTATACGGTCCCACTAGGGGAAATGTCTTGGTGGACTTGGTGCTAGCTACAGGGGATGACCTGGTGTGGGATCTGCAGGTATAAGCTAATCTAGGGGGTAGTGACCATCAATTGATTGAATTCACTATCTGGTGTGTGATGGGAAAAGTAACCAGCAGGGCAGAAAGGCTTAGTTCAATGTGCTCAGGAGATTAGTTAGTGAGGCACTGAAGATCAAGAGCATTGGCAAAATGGGAGTCCAAGAAGGAAGGTTGTTCCTCAAGGAAGCAATCCTTTGGATGCAGAAGGAGACAATCCCATTGCACACAGAAGGGGGAAAAGGGGCCAGGAAACCCTCTTGGCTGAACAGGGAAATCCAGGAAAGCCTAGGAACAAAGAAAGGGGCATATAGGCTGTGGAAGCAGGGGGTAGCAAGGAGGAGTATACTTCCTTGGCTCACACTTGCAGGGAGTCAGTTAGGAAGTAGGAAGGCCAAAGCAGCAATGGAACTCAGGCTGGCAACAAAAATTAAAGTGAACAAAAAGTCCTTCTTCAAGTATATAGGGAGAAAAAGATGATGCAGGGTAACATAGGACCTCTACAAGACAGGCTAGGGCAACTGGTGACAGATAGGGGGGACAAGACTGAACTCTTCAATGAGTTTTTTGCCTCTGTATTCCAGAACACGGATCAAGACAAATCTCCCAACTGCATTATAGATAGGCACAGAAGGAACACCTGTGGTCAGCTTCGATCTAGTAAAGGGAAACTTGGAGGGGCTGAATGTGTTTAAGTCAGCAGGCCTGGATGATCTTCATCCAAGGGTACTGAAGGAATTGGCCAGTGTCATAGCAAAGCCACTGGCATGGCTGTTTGAGCACTCATGATGCTCAGGTCAGGTCTCAGATGATTGGAAAAGGGCCAGTGTGGTCCCTATTTTCAAGAAGGGGAGGAGGAAGGATCTGGGTAATTATAGGCTGGTTAGTTTCACCTCTATCCTTGGGAAAACCTTTGGAAAAATTATCAAGGATCATGTTTGTGGGAGCCTAGCAGGAAAAATAATGCTGAAGGGCAACCAGCAGGGTTCATAGCAGGTGGACCCTGCCCGACTAACCTTGTTTCTTTTTATGATCAGGTCACAAAATGCTTAGAAGCAGCAGTCGAGGTAGATGTCATCTACTTGGATTTTAAGAAGGCCTTTGATATGGTATCTCACACTATTCTCATAAACAAACTAACTGAGTGGCTGTGACATAAATGATTACACGGTCAGGTGGGTGGCAAATTGGCTTATCGGTCACACCCAGAGAGTGGTGGTGGATGGGTCAGTATCTACCTGGAAAGACCAAGGCTTGATTCTTGGACCTGTGCTATTCAGTGTCTTCATCAGTGACTTGGATGAGGGCGTGGAGACCACCCTGTCCAAATTTGTGGATGACACAAAATTATGGGGTAAAGTTAACACACTAGTGGGAAGGGATCAAATCCAGGTGGGCCTAGACAGGTTTGAAAAGTGGGCAGAAAAGAACAGGATGCAGTTCAACAAAGACAAGTGCAAAGTCCTACAACTAGGAAGAAGGAATCACCAGCATACCTTTAGGCTAGGGGATGACCCTCTCATCAGCACAGTGGCAGAAAGGGGTCTTGGAGTCATAGTTGACTTCAAGATGAACATGTGTCATCAATGTAATGAAGTAATCAGTAAAGCTAACCAATCTATCATGCTTTACCAGGTGCAACACAAACAGGTCCAGGGAGGTGATACTCCCCCTCTATGTGGCATTGCTCAGGCTGCAGTTGGAGTACTGCATCCAGTTCTAGGCACCACTCTTAAAGAGGTGGATAACCTTGAAAGGGTCCAGAAGAGAGCCACTCATATGGTTAGGGACCTGCAGGGAAGGCCCTGTGAGGAGAGTCTGAGAGACCTGGATCTCTTCAGCCTCCACAAGAGAAGGCTGAGAGGGGATCTTGTGGCTGTTTACAAATTCCTTCGGGGGGGCAGCAAGAAATTGGAGATGCTCTGTTTACCAAGGCGCTAGGCCTGTGTGAAGTGGATAGTATTCGCTTCAGATTTGGACTTGGCCGATTCAGGGGACGGTGATTCGATTTGGTGATTTGAGTCACTGTCCTGAATCAATTCAGACGAATCTGATTCAGAGATTCGGCTGCTGCTTAATCAGCCAAATCTCCAAATCATGCAGGCCCCATCCCCTGTCCCCTTTCCCAGCCCTGGCAATGACTGCCCCACCCACCCCAGCTCCCAGCACTTTGAAAAAAAAGCCTTAACTCACCGAGTGCTGCTTGGGCAGGGGGAGCAATCACCACTGGCCCTCACTGCCCCACAAGCTCTCCAACCCCCGCCCGCTCTCCCAGCCCTTCCCCCCCCATGGCTGCCCCACCCACCCCAGCTCCGGCCCTTTAAGAAAACAAAAACCAAAAAACTACTGGTCTCACTGGTTCCTTCCTGGGGGAGGGGGGTGATCTACTGCTGCCCCTCACTGCCCCACACAGTACAGGGGGCTCTGCACAAGCCCTTTGAAGCCCCGAGGTTGCTGCAGGTGCTGGTGAGCCCTGCATTTTGGGGGGGGGTTCTTAAAGGCCCGGAGCTGGGGTAGGCTGGCCAGCTGTGAGGGATGGCTGGGACAGCGGGGGGGGGGTCAAGGGACTCATGTAGAGCCCCCCCATGCAGCATAGGGTAGTGGGGGACAGCAGGGATTGCCCCCAAGCCTGGCAGCACCCAGTGAGTAGAGGCTTTTTTTTAAAGCACCTGGAGCTGGGGCCGTGCGGGGCAGCCATGGGGGGGTTGGGGCAGTGGATGGGGCCTGGAGGGGGTCCCCCCATGGTCCCCTCCCCTCCCTCCAGTCTCCCCTCCCCTGCCCCCTACTTCCCAGCTCTGTGTCCAGCTCCTGCTCCCTGCTGCAGTGGGTGGGGACTGCCCAAATCATTGAAGCTCTCCGAATCTTTTCTAACTTCAATTCAGATTTGGAGATTCAGCCACCAAATCAAGCCAAATCTCCTCTGAATTGAATCAGCATTGCACAACCCTATAGGGCACCCCTTGTAATAACTAGGAAAAATGGCCATAAACAGACAGAGAGCAGATTTAGGTTGAATACCAGGAAGAGCTTCATGGTAAGGGTTGCCAGAACCTGGAATGGGCTTCCCTATCTTGACAGTCTTTAAGAGGAGACTAGACAATCACCTGGGTAGGGTCATATGACTCCAGCACTCTTTCCTGCCCAGGGCACAGGGTCAGACTCAATGATCCATTAAGGTCCCTTCCAACCCTAACAACTATATAACTGTGAACTTTTGCATTGAAATCACCCATGAGGATGAGCTTGTCTTCCTTGGCAGTGGCAGCAAGGACTATGTCAAGAGCACAGTAGAACTGTTCCTTGTTGACTTCATCATCAAGTGTAGGGGCATACATATTGATGATCATAGCATACTGGTTGGTACTGAGCTTGAGGCAGAGAATCATAACGTGTTTGCCTACAGTGAGTTCTGAAAGCTGACTGACAATCTTGTTCTTGATGGCAAAGCCAACCCTGTGAATGCACCTCTCTTCAGATGACTTTCCTTTCCAAATAAAGCTGTAGCCAATCCTTCTTCCTTCAGAAAGCTTTAATCTTCCCAGTGG
>NW_017729032.1:33085308-33086087 GCF_001723915.1 Gavialis gangeticus
AATGTAATGAAGTAATCAGTAAAGCTAACCAATCTATCATGCTTTACCAGGTGCAACACAAACAGGTCCAGGGAGGTGATACTCCCCCTCTATGTGGCATTGCTCAGGCTGCAGTTGGAGTACTGCATCCAGTTCTAGGCACCACTCTTAAAGAGGTGGATAACCTTGAAAGGGTCCAGAAGAGAGCCACTCATATGGTTAGGGACCTGCAGGGAAGGCCCTGTGAGGAGAGTCTGAGAGACCTGGATCTCTTCAGCCTCCACAAGAGAAGGCTGAGAGGGGATCTTGTGGCTGTTTACAAATTCCTTCGGGGGGGCAGCAAGAAATTGGAGATGCTCTGTTTACCAAGGCGCTAGGCCTGTGTGAAGTGGATAGTATTCGCTTCAGATTTGGACTTGGCCGATTCAGGGGACGGTGATTCGATTTGGTGATTTGAGTCACTGTCCTGAATCAATTCAGACGAATCTGATTCAGAGATTCGGCTGCTGCTTAATCAGCCAAATCTCCAAATCATGCAGGCCCCATCCCCTGTCCCCTTTCCCAGCCCTGGCAATGACTGCCCCACCCACCCCAGCTCCCAGCACTTTGAAAAAAAAGCCTTAACTCACCGAGTGCTGCTTGGGCAGGGGGAGCAATCACCACTGGCCCTCACTGCCCCACAAGCTCTCCAACCCCCGCCCGCTCTCCCAGCCCTTCCCCCCCCATGGCTGCCCCACCCACCCCAGCTCCGGCCCTTTAAGGAAAAAAAAACCCCAAAACTACTGGTCTCACTGGTTCCT
>NW_017729032.1:33086887-33095153 GCF_001723915.1 Gavialis gangeticus
GTGGATGGGGCCTGGAGGGGGTCCCCCCATGGTCCCCTCCCCTCCCTCCAGTCTCCCCTCCCCTGCCCCCTACTTCCCAGCTCTGTGTCCAGCTCCTGCTCCCTGCTGCAGTGGGTGGGGACTGCCCAAATCATTGAAGCTCTCCGAATCTTTTCTAAATTCAATTCAGATTTGGAGATTCAGCCACCAAATCAAGCCAAATCTCCTCTGAATTGAATCAGCATTGCACAACCCTATAGGGCACCCCTTGTAATAACTAGGAAAAATGGCCATAAACAGACAGAGAGCAGATTTAGGTTGAATACCAGGAAGAGCTTCATGGTAAGGGTTGCCAGAACCTGGAATGGGCTTCCCTATCTTGACAGTCTTTAAGAGGAGACTAGACAATCACCTGGGTAGGGTCATATGACTCCAGCACTCTTTCCTGCCCAGGGCACAGGGTCAGACTCAATGATCCATTAAGGTCCCTTCCAACCCTAACAACTATATAACTGTGAACTTTTGCATTGAAATCACCCATGAGGATGAGCTTGTCTTCCTTGGCAGTGGCAGCAAGGACTATGTCAAGAGCACAGTAGAACTGTTCCTTGTTGACTTCATCATCAAGTGTAGGGGCATACATATTGATGATCATAGCATACTGGTTGGTACTGAGCTTGAGGCAGAGAATCATAACGTGTTTGCCTACAGTGAGTTCTGAAAGCTGACTGACAATCTTGTTCTTGATGGCAAAGCCAACCCTGTGAATGCACCTCTCTTCAGATGACTTTCCTTTCCAAATAAAGCTGTAGCCAATCCTTCTTCCTTCAGAAAGCTTTAATCTTCCCAGTGGGTCTCACTTAGGGCAGCAATATCGATGTAATATCTTGCAAATTCTCTAGCTACTATGCCAGTTCTTTTTTCAGGATACTCACTGTTTGGGGAATTCATTAGAGTGTGGACATTCCATGTGGCAAATTTCAGTATTTTATTTTGTTGGTTTAGGTCACAAATAGAGTGACCTAAACCCCCTGGGGGAGGAGGGGGGGTGTTGAGACAGGCTACGCTTAAGGCACTTTTTCTAGCCCCTTCCCCATTCAGGTTGAGCAGAGGAGATCCCAAAAAGGAATCCTCAGTCATGGCTGCAGCTGCTGAATTCTATTTCTGTCTTGGCTGGTGCAAAACAACCATCACACAAATGCGACCCATGTGCAGATTTGTGACTGGGGACTCCCAGAGATCACTGTTCCTGTCTCCACCACCACTTGCCTGTCACCACAGGACTTGGTTTATGGAAAATTTAACAACCCTGGTAGAGGTCTGTGCATGACAACTTTTAACATGGGGAAGTGGGTACACAAGCAACAGCCGCACAAATTTGACAGGAAGGAGCCCTGAACCCAGTGGCAAGGATGTCCAAAATAACTGGAGACCTCCATTCTGCTGCAACCTTCATCCTCCTTCACACCTGCAGAGAATCAGCAGGTCCTCAAATATACCTGTTCCACCACTGGGGTCTTCAGGAGTTTGGACAATGCTTATTCTGGGACCTCGCCTCAAACCTGTTCACTAGGGGAGACCCCACCAGGAGTACAAGGCTCCAGGTAACATAGCTCTGAGGGTCATTGGAACGCAAACCTCTCCACTATGGCAAGGTTATGGTCCAAGGAGAGGACCATAACCTTTTCTATACAGTGCTTCAGGGAATATTGACGCTTTTATTTTCGGTAGTATTATACCTGTAAGTGAGATTTACCACTTCCAGCAGGTAAAGTCCATAAGCAACTTGTCTAGTAACTCACAGCAGAAACATATTTTGGAATCACTGATCTCAGAAGCGGTGACTATGGGTGCATAAAGTTCCCTTTCCTTATGCAGCCTTTTGAAGTGGCATTTTTCATGGGAAATTCCTCTCATTAGAGACTCAATACATAAGTCAAAGGATGGAGGTTGTGGTTCTACCTACTGAAGTGTGAAGCATTTGCCTGCTGTCACTAGCACAGTATGAATGATTTTAGTGTTCTCTCTTCCCCTATTTCATGGTACAGAGAGAGAGATTAATGTGTTTCCTTTGGAAATAAATTCTTCTAGAAACTCAGTAATAACAAGCAAGCAGAAATGTTTGATCTTTCCTCAGCCTTACTGCATAACAGGCTAAAAATCGTCACTTAAAAGGTGCATTAAAACATTCAGTAAAGGAAAATAGATTTTTACTTGTATCCTTGCATCAGTCCCCTTCTTTCTTTAATGAGGATGAACTTTAATAGGTTTCAGTTTTATCTCACCAGAAAAGAAACAGAGTTGGCTTGGCATCTGCCAACAAAATATATACAGGGGCTAAGCAAAGCAGAAAAAGTGCTTTAAGGTATTATTTTATCTTTTGTGGTCCAAATGTTCCTATAAAAGTTTCCCTAAATATAAAACCAGAACCAAGTTTGTTTATTTTGGTACCTTCCTAGCAGTCTGTTTACTCATGGAGTTACTCTACCAGTACTCTGCCTAAGTTAATACATCCTTAGGGACCTCTTATTTGTGCTTGGTTAAGCAAATTATCTCTAAGTAAGAACTATAGTATCTAGATCTAAATGAGAATGTACAATTTAAGTGACCTTTCTCACCCTTGTGGTTAGTGATATTTCTCTTCAGATGTCAGCATAAGTCTATGGCTACATGAACAAGTTAATGTGAGGTAAGCTAGAGTGTGAGCTGACAGCACGTTACCTACTCTGAGCAGTATTTGTCCATGGACCTGCTGCTAGCCAGCGGTAATTGCTAAGTAGCTTACTTCTCAATGAAAGTGGTATACATTTACAGCTGGGTAAGAGCATGTACAAGAAAAGGTACTATGGAGTACTATGGAGTATGGAGCTAAGAACTGTAATTTCATACCCTAGTTTACCTCATGGTAACTCATTTGTGTTGCTATGCTCTAAGTGCTGCTGTCATTTCCAGTCTCACACTTGAACTAAATCAATCTGTCTTTTTAAATGATTTAGACATGAATGACCAACTTGTGAGACTAGCTCCTAGTACAAGTGAGTTAGAATGATCAGAATAGGGATGTAGGAAAGAATAAACTGTTTCCCAAGACAAAGAACTTAAGCACAGTCTATTTCATCCTCCACAAACCCAAACACAGTCCCCTGTCTATTTGTGTCTTCCAGGCCCACCTAGTTAACTAATAGCCCCAACTTTTTTTTTTTTTGGTGGGACAACTAAGGAATAAAAAGATAGGAGTGATGTGGGGGTCAAAGGGTCAAAATGTGAAAGTAAGTACTCTGGAGTGGGTCACAGAGCAGAGCCCCCTAGGCCACATCCACCTGTCCTCAAAGGCATCCAAGGAGCCAGTGGACAACGCCCACTGGTGCTCTGCCCAGAAATGTGCATGGACAAGTGAGAGGAAAGCAGCCCCAGTCTCTGGGCACCTTCCTGGCCAGAGCCTCCTTGGTCAAGTACAGGGCCCACTTGGTCAGGGCCAGGAGGAGGTTGACCAGGAGATCCCAGACCTTGGTGGGGCCATGAATGGGGTGACCAAAAACAAGAAGGTGGGGGGGTGAAATTCAACCAGAACCTCAGGAGTAGGTTCTGGAGGTGGAGGTAAAGGGGCTGCAACCTGGCACACTCAAGGGTCATTTGTGCCAACATACAGTCCCCTGAGAGGTGGAGATTAGAGGTGGCATGGGTGACACACAAAGTTCCAAGGCAACCATGCATAAATTCCTTTAACTCCCTTCAAACTGCTACACAAGTAGTATGTGTGCTGGAGGACTTTTGTTCCATCCTTGTGTGGCTTTTCTCCATTCACCCTCACTTTGTAGAGAAGAGCCACATTGAATCCACTGACATGAAAGAGAGGCATGGATTTGTTTCCAAGGATCCAATCCTAAGAGGTACAGAGTGTTGCCTAGGAGGTGCTGAGAGTCATCAACTCCATTTCACTTTAGTGCTTTGCATAATATTGCCCTAAAACATGGTAAATAGTCATTTGGGAAGGAGGCAGTATTTATTCCATTACTATCAGAATTACCTATGAGTTTCCAGGATTTCAAGGACAGGGTTGGTAATGGGAAATGGGTGTTAGAGAAGTATGGTTCCCTCTGCTCAGGGTGTCTGCTCAGAACTCTTCCTACTAATAATCATTCTTTTTTTACCTCCACTAGCCATGCCTGTTTCCAGAATAAACCTTGCACAAAGCAGAAAATTTTTTTTGCTCACTCCACCAGTCTTAGAAACCACTATCCCTTGCCTCTCATTCTTTCATCTTCAAATTGCTCTCAGCTTTGAAGGAAAAAGAACCTTTGTCAAAATCCTATGTTTTAACCCAGCCAACTAAATAATCAGAGGAATACATAAAGTAGTGACTGCAACTTCATACTTGAGGTGAGTAGATACCACTTGATAACAGAAACCAAATAAAATGAAATTATATTGCTGCTATGGGTAGCTGGACATGGTGCCCGGCACAATACTCTGCTCATTTGGTCAGTGGACATCTCTGTGGTAGGCCAGAAGGGGGTGCTTCTGTATTGAGCCACCCACCTCACTGTGCCTGACCATCTTCCAGGCTCTGAGTGCCTTCCTAGGGGTGCCTTACATCTAGCCAACCCCCTTCCTGGAGCACACCCACAAGCCTGGGGGTAATGCTGCCATCACCCAGAGTCTGGACGGATCTTGGATCTGCACTTTCTGGGAAACACAGGCCTAGTAATCCTTGAGGATACTTGACCCATTGTAAGAACTTGGGGTGCTTCCCTCAGCCTGAAGCGCAAATAATGATCTCCCCTAGCCAGCCAAACCAAGGGGACCCCAAGGCATAATCTAGACCCTCTTCCAATAAATCTCCCACGTTAGGTACAGCAGAGAACCTTATTGCTTACAAGGAGTAGGTTTGGAATAGGATACAGGGTACAGCAATATTGGATAAATACCTTACAGCAAACAGTGGCATGGTAGCCTTTGATTACACATCTGTGTTACTGCAAGCTATAGATCTAGTTAGATCTCAAGCAGCTTACTCACAAGTATCATCCAGAGGCAGGTGAAGATTTCCTCTGGAGGTAAACAGTTCATTGACCATAAGTTTTGAAAGAGAGTTTCAGATGGTACAGATTCTGTTTGAGTTCTCTTCATAGCTGCTTCTCCTCCTCCTGGGCAGTCCTTAATTTATATAGACCTTATGACCTCATTTACCTGATCCAATGAAGGCCAACAACTGTTGGCTGCTAGCCAACCAATTCGAAATACATCATTGGTTGCTGTGTAGACTGGCAGGGTCTCTAACCCCCTCCCACTGCTTAGAACAATAGGTAGTTTAAGCCCCCACCCAGGTATGTGAAGCCAGTCACATAGGCAGAGGAAGCAGGTTTCCCCCTCCCTCAGGAATGTATCCAGCTGAGGTTACAACTCAGGGTTACCTGAAGCCAATGGAGCAAAAGGTGTCTGTCCTCTGCAGTGGCCATGGTAACTGTAACAGGGAGCCAGTGACCCTGTTACAGAGCCACCTGAGAGAAGTGTTAATTGCCAATAAGCACACCCAGACCAGCCAGGGAGCTGAGCTGATACTTGTTAATTGTCAATTAAGGTTTCACAGACTGGTGTCAAGGCCAGCCAGGAGGTGTTTATTATTGCCTAAAGGCTTTGTATAATAAGACCTGAGGCTTATTAGAGACTTCCTCCAGAAGGGGAACCCAAGCAGTGGCTGAAAGCCAGCTACAGTGATGGAGCAGTTTTACCTGCATGGAGGCTCAGACATGAGGGAGGAAGCAGGGAAGCTTTCTCTCACAGAAAGCAGATGGTGGGACCTGTGGAGAGTTGCAAGCAATGCCGGCACAGCAGTCTCCAGGACAGGTACTTTGGGTTAATGAGAGACTGTGGCTGGGGGAAGCCGGCACGGTTATCCCCAGTATTCTGTGAGACTGTGAATAAGCAAGGTGGAGACCAGATGTGGATGCAGAGTTCCCAGTGACTGTTTCTTATTAAAGAGCCCTGCTTATTCCAGATAGCATTGAGGGGAGAGGGGCTTGCAAGCCACTGTAAGTAGTATTAGCACGGCAAGCAGCTGTTTATTTGCAGGAGTGGAAGCACAAGAGCTGACCTTTGTGTCTCTTGAATATAGAGAGACTGCTGCCCAGGCTTACATTTGTATCATACTAGTGAGAGCCAAATCCCGTGTTAGCAACTGAACATGGTGGCAGGACAGGGTGTGGCATGTTAGAGCATTTATTAAATCAGAAGCTTCCCACCTGAGAGCTCTTTATTGTTTCTTTTTTTTACTCCTATCAAGGTGTGGCAGGCGAGAACCAGCTCAGGCATGGGAAGTGGGTCCTAACATGCCCCTTTAATTGATCCAGGCATCCCGTTCATAATAACCAAATTGTCAGATAGCAGAGTTTGGGGAGAGACAGAGATGGTATTCTGCCACAGTCTCCATTCTTCTTTAAAACCAAATCTGATCAGTCTATTTTCCATTAATCAAATCCCAAGGTCTTTACTCTGGTATTCATTGTATTTTTAAAGGAAGTCTTGTATTTGGGTGTCATGAAGACTTACTGACTCCAGGGGAGCACCATGAAACTGGATAAATCCCAGAACAACTTGAGACTCAGAAGGAACATGCCCTTTGCTGTGATTACTACACACACCACCAGCAGAAAATACTGCTACTCTGCAGGCTGGTAGAGAAGGAGGTAGGAAGCAGAGGGAGTAGTACTGTCCATTCACTATATTCCACAATTATATGTCAAACCCCCAAATCATGAGATTTTTCTTAAATCTTTTTTTTTCTCTTCCCATCCTTGAACTTCCCCTGCCTTTTCCTGGAATATGTGACAGCTACATTACTGTCAGCTCTCATCAGTATCTACTGAGTAATGCAGTTTCCCTTTCTCCTTACTCCATTCCCCTTCACAGAAATACAGGAAAGGAGATCATCTTCTTTCTGTTCCTAGGCCTAGTTGCACAGGCAGATCAATCTATTGTTCATAGACTAGGACAATGATTCTCAACCAAGTTGCCATGGTACCCTGGGGTGCCTTGAGATCCCTTCAAGGGTGCCTCAGGGTGTCATGTAACATGAGTATTGTTAGGTGTGCAAACATGATGCACAAGATAAACCCAGATATTTCAAATAGGAATTCATAGTGTTAAAGTATTCTCACCTATTGTGGTCTTTCCAAGTTTTTTGTAACAGAATTGCTCTTTTTTTCTGTAGTTCAAAGAAGAAAAATGAAAAGCTGGCAGTTTCTGAGGGGTGCCTTGAGTCTAACAAGGAGTGCCTTGGTCTAAAATAGTTGAGAACCACTGGGCTAGGAAGAAAAAAGGGAACAGAATCACCCTGCATTGCTGCCACTTTTTGCTTGCTCTCCTTCTGCTGTGAAGCTGGTATTGGCTGCTCTCTCTCTCCCATGCAAAAACTTCTTAGCTAGTGTGAGGTGGGAAAGAAGACTGTTTCTACTCCTTCCAAGAACCTTGAGGGTTGTTTTCTTTAGGAGGAAGAGACATGGAAAGGATAGCCAAAAACAGAAAGGTAGCAGGACTGGAAAGTGGGTGGAAGATGGAGTGTGGAACCAACCCACAAAGCATCTAGCAGGGGCCAAAATTGTATGACTTGCCAAACCTGGCAATGCTAATGGAGTACCTGAGTACAGATACTTTAATTACACTTTTCATAGGTAGTACAGGAGGGGGTTGTTCCTTTGGCTGCACATGCTTGCCCAGGAGCTAGGTATGACAATCAGGGATAATCTGACCTGGAGCAGCAGTTTAAACTAGATGACTTTGTGAGGTCCCTTCCAGTCCTACTTTCCTATGACATGGCCGAATCTCCTGCTTATATCATGCATCCCACATTTGATCGTGGTTTTTGTGCAAGCACCAGCTGCTTGGCTCATGAGAAACATGACAATTTCTGCTTTCATTTTTAAAATGAGTAATGGGAACAATTCCTCCCTCACATACAGAGGGTCAGGGTCCTTTGTTCCGATGCAAGTTGAGATAGTGACCCGATTTATACCAGCAGAGATTCTGGCTCTTTTAAGACATTTTCAAGGGAGACCTTTAATCCTTATTACTTGAGACTACTGACAAGATGACAATAACTGGTACTGGCCTTGGTGAAGAAAGGGGAATCGACTGTTTTACTGGAGACAATTGAGTTTTTCCCTGATGATAAGGCTGGAGGAAATGAGAAAATTCTAGGAATATTAGAGCACCAACTGCCTTCCTATACCTAACAACTCACCATCTTGATGGGGATGGTTTTTATTTATCTTTTTTTTTTTTTTTTTTT
>NW_017729032.1:33095222-33112185 GCF_001723915.1 Gavialis gangeticus
ACTGCCTTCCTATACCTAACAACTCCCCCTCTTGATGGGGATGGTTTTTTTTTTTTTTTTTTTTTTTTTTTTTTTTCTTTTAAGGAAAAAAAAATGTCCACTGAAAATGAAGAATATACAACTTGCTCTTCCATCTGAGAGATAAAGATGAACTCTGCCTTCCCTTCATAAAAGGTCCTGACTCCACATTTCAAGGAAATCAGCCCTGCTCCCTAGCATTTACCCTGAAAGTGCCATTTTTCTTTCAGCATTACAATCATCTATTACTGTGTAATATCTGCAGCATATGGCTAGCATTGCCCATTAGCAAGCAATACAACAGGAGGTATCTCATCTATCCAGATGACACCTGTTTGTCTCTGTTTCAGGCATGCAGATCTCATCTTCTGTAATGACATTCTGATCTTGTAAATACATACTAGAAGCTAAGTGCACGCATGAGTAAGTTGCCTTATTGCGCCTACTTAAGCAAGCAAGTAAGTACTTCTTGCGATAAAGCCTCAGTTCTTAAATTTATTATACAAAATATTTTTGCCTTATATATAGGCAGTAGTAGTTTATAAACCTCTAGTCTAGGATTACAAGCCATTAGTTAGCTGGGCTGCTTGGATCCAGTGCATTAAAATGAAACTGGTTCCACTTTACGAATTTTCATATTTAGGTAAAATAGATTATAGTAATTAACTTATATATTTTATAACTGATATTAAAGCATTGTCGAGTTCTGCCATGCTTCCTAATAACATTAAGTACATGAAGTTTGCATATATTGTTACATTAGAGATAAGGCAACATTTTGACCCCCACAGGTCAAGTGAGGAAGGGATTTTTTAATATCAGAATCTCTAGCTCCAGATCCACCTCTAGTGTTGTTATTCTGAACCAGATCCAAGATTGAAAGGATACTGCTTTCCAGTTCAGTTGCCACTGAAATTCTCAGGAGATGTCATGGGGATGGAATTGCAAAAGAAGAATTGTATTTCACAATATTCCTGCCAGCTAGGGCTTAAATCTCATGAAAACAACTCAGATGATTTTGGCACTGTTGACTGCAAACCCAGAACCAGATCAGGATTCTTCCTATCTCTTCATAACACAGTAATATGCCATACATTTTCTCCCTGATTTCCTTATTAGCCAATTCATTTATTTCCTAGTACTTCTGGTTATGTTACTCATTGCTGTTTACAGAGCCAATTTTGGATAGTCACCTGTAGACCTAATGCCAGAGACCTAAATGCTCTACAGCTCTTGCTTCTGGTGTGATTAGTCTAGGTACCATCCAGGTTACAGCAGTTGTCCTCACTGGGAAAGGACCCTATTATCTGCAGTTTTACTCCTTCCAAGTTTATGGGAAAATGAAAAGAATTAAAAGGCAGGGTACGGGGAGGGAGTTGTGGGAGAAGAGGACAAGGAACAAGACAAGTAGTCCCAGCTGAGCTGTCAGCCTCATTTTTCCCCAGGGCCTTGGACAACCTATAGTCTGACTCAACATGTGCTTGATAGTCATCAGCAAGCTCTCCAAAAGCAATCTGCCATCCAGGGAGCTCAATCGGTCTATAACAGTGGGAACAAGCTGTGTCCTATGTCAGGACTCTGCCAGGAACCTAAGGACTACAGGTCTGTGCTGCCCCTTGAACAGCTCCCTTCTAAACTGGGAGCTTCTCCTTTTACAAGCCTTTCTCCAGTTCTGATGTATCATACAGGTGGAGCAGAGTGGAGTGAAGACACTCAGACATATAACAGACAGTCACTCACCCCTTCCAGACTGGTGTAGTGTTTACGCATCCCATCAAGAACAGATAAATGGCTTCACTTGTCTATGTTGTCCTAATAGCAGCAGCCTAAGAACTGGAACTGGGAAATAAAGTAAGGGCCAAGTGTTATCTTCTTAAGAGGAAGATGTTAGCAGCTTCATAGGAAGCAAAAAGAGTTAAAAACTGATAGAGGAAAAAAGAGAAAACTGGTGCTAGAAGGCAATTCTCCTACCGCCTCAAAAACCAGGTAAGACTGGCACTCTCATCATGTTAGTCTGTGTTCAAGACCATAGGGATAGGACCCATCTGTCTGACTCTTCTAGCTCAGCTTTCAAAAGCTCTTCATTTCTACACCTCTGCTCCAGTATTCTAGGATTCACTGTCTGAAATGGCCATGTCACACCTCCTTCTTCCCACTTTTCAAATATCATTTAGAAAACTATTTAGCCATGATTCTGCTTAGTTACCCTAGTCTGTTCCCATTATCTCTAATGAACTATTTTTGCTGTGCTCTGGGCTGCATGCACAGGAAGTGATCTGTAGGAATAAGATACATTGTTAAGTTCACAAAACAGCCTAATTCTTAATTAACCAATTTCTGACATAAATGTTAACGCATCCATCTATACACTGAATAACGGGCAGGAGTTTTCACAGGGAAAGAGGCATCTGTTGACACAGCAGAAACAAGCTGCATCCATAACAGGCACGATGTAAAACAGGACTTGTTTGGAGCATTCTCAGCCTAACAGTAGCCTATGGTGCTATTTATTCCCATAATCCCCTTATTGTTGCTAGACCCATGCCTGATTTTATTCTATTGTAAACTTATCCCAATAGCTTGATGTTATTTTTCTGTTCTGTTTATGATGGTTGTCTTGCTGTTATCATTTTCAGTGTTACTTAAAATGCTTTTATTACAAGTCTGTAGCTGTAGTAGTTCAAGCTGAAGGAAGTTTCCTATTGCAGTTTTCTGAGACACTCTCCCCCACACTTATTTGCCTAAAATTTCATATGCAGAGTTTTAGCTCAGCATACAAAATGTAATAGAAATATGATAAGGCTGTTTGGAGCTATGGAGATTCAAAACCATTGATAGAGCCTTTATTTCTGCATTTTCCTAATGCTGGGCTTGTCATAGTTCCAACACAGCTCAGGTAGGATATGCCAAATATCTTCCAATCTATTGGCCATCTTGTTGAATTATGCCTTGGGATGCAAGCTGTAATTATTTATATCAAGCGTGAACAACCAGTGGCACATGTGCCACAAGTGCCTGGGTAGCCTCTGTGTGACACAGCAGATGCAGAAGGGGACAGTCGCCAGCACAGCAACAGATAGGGCAGGAAGCAGACAGCTGAACAGAAGAAAAGGCATAGGAAAGGGATCAGAGTGGCAGTCAGATAGTGTGCAGGGCTAATCAGTGGCATGCCTGCCAAAAAAAGGTTGCTCCCCACTGCTTTAGATATTGACAGATTTAAAAAAAATCTTAGCATCTGCTTCACACATTGTTAGAATAGTGAATAGAAGGTAAGTCACACAGAGAGCTCCTAAGGTGGCCATGGTCCAATGCAAGACTTGGTAAATTTGCATCCAATTTTTCACAGACAAGACTTTGACACTTTTCTGCTGCCCAATAAAATACCTGGTCATCAAGATAAGGAATTAGCAAAGACTGTGCTGTGCTGATAATGCTCACAATTGGAGAAATAAGTCAAGAGTATCCTGAGCTCTAAACCCATCTCTGTCACTGAATGACCATAATAATACATTTCAAGTACATGGCAAGAGGTTTATGCCTTCCAAAACCTCTTTATAGACTATTTTATGGCTTCCAAAACCTCATGAGAGAAACAAAAATATTCTGTTTAAAGGTGAAGCAATTGCATCACAAAGAGTTTAAAGCCATGGTAATTAAGAGCAGCCATCTGATTTCAGGTGCCCTCATTTGCACACTTAACTTGAGACAACTTTTGTTTAATTTTCAGTAGCGCTATTGACTTCTGAAAGGCTTAGATTCTGTAAACTAAATCAAGTCAACCACACTTTGCTAAGCCAAAAATTTCAAAAACATTTGAGTGACTTATATTAGTGCACAAGCTAGTCCATGTCAGGGAAAAAATAGAATACCACACTCCTAGCTACTAAATAGATACCTAATTTGCCTGATGATGGTGTTTCCCAGAGACATTACTTGCCATTGCTATGTCCTATTTTACCTGTTTCATTTTTCCTTGGTTTGTACTAAGAAGATGTGCGAGGATGGGGAGAAGAGGTGTGGAAGGGTGACCAGTAAGCTGTATGGTGATTATTATATTCAGCTAGAAGGAAACCATTGTATTATCTATACGTATGTCATGTTTAAATGTCATGTTTTTCATTTCTTTAAGCACCTAGAGTATTGGATGTATTCTATAAGAATAAATAAATAATAGAATATATTTTGGACATTTTCAGTAATATTGTGCTGACAACCATAAACTTTATTCAAAGCCTTTTAAGGGCAATAGAAAGTCAACCATTGATATTAATTGGCTTTGGAGTAGGTTCCAACTTATTTGGATGGGTGAAAACATAGTGACACTCAGTGCTAAGCCCTTGTTGCTCAGATATATTCATAAAAATATTTCAAATAGACAAAAGATAAAATTTTAAGAGAGAGTCTCTTGGGAAAAGACTAGAGCTGTGTCCTCAGTAGGAATCTGAAAATAAAATTTAAGACAGTAATAAATGGAATCTTGTACCTTTGAATGTCTCACATATTTTCATCATTTTTGTAGTTCATAGTTTATTGTTAAATAAAACTTTCCTGCATGATGAAACATTGAAGTACGCTGTGATATTTCCTGTAGCACAGCCAATTCCTTTTACTCAGAATGAAAAATGACTTGGAAAACCGATGTTCTTTGGCTTCATAGCATAGAAAAAAGTTGTACATTACTGAGCCAGGTCTCTTGGCACAGTGGTCAGCATTACAAAGATAACATTTGGCAGCACTTTTCCCACAGGGACAAACAAGATAGCACTGTTATTTTCCATTCCAAAATATGGTGGGGGAGTGGAGCTCAGCATCTCAGATACAATTCTGTGACAACTTTTGAGACAAATGTTTTTGTTTTGTTTTTTTAATCATACTATCCACTGGGTGTCTCGGGTTGGGGACAGTTGATTGAAAAACAAAGTCTGAAAGAGTTAAAAATCAGAGAAAGACATTGTCTTGCTGCAAACTCATCTTTGATACAACACAACTTCTGCATTCCACAGATCAAGTGCCCTAGGCATCTAGAGTTTCACTTGTGCTTGGGCCTGAAACGGCTGTTGTTTTGGCAGGGCTGAGCAGTTCAGTGTCAATGCCATACCTTAGGCCAACCATAATCTTCAAGCTGGGCATTCCTCTGATGGTCTGAATATAGCAGACATACCCATGGCTCACCTAACAAACCTACAGAATTCCCTGGCTGCAGGGAATGGGAATGGCAGGTGCTAAAGTTGTTCCATAACAGAAGGAGAGAGCTAAGGGGAGCTTATGTCTTATGGTGAGGTGATGGCCTGGTATGGATAAGATTTTAGTTATGAAGCAGTTTGTTTTTATTTATGTTCTGATTAATCAGAGGGCCTGGTTGTGGCTGTAGGGGGGCATTGGAGAGCATGCAGGGGTATCTGGGAAGCACTCTGGGTTCTGAGCCTAAAGATGGTATGCCAGGGGTGGGATAAAATCAAAAGGGCCAGACCCTGTGCCCCAAGGGTGAGGCAGGGTGGTCTAAGGGCTGAGAGGGCCAGAACCTGCACCTTGAAAGAGAGTAAGGCACAATGGAGAAGAGGCTAGGACTGAGAAGCCAGGCCAGAGCACATGGGCTGAGGCTTAGGAATCCATAGCTAGAGCAACCAGTGGGTTGAAGTCAAGGAGTCTGAAGCCTGTACCAGTTGGTGCTTGGATCAAGAGTAACATCTGCAAGGCATGGACATAGATACAGAGGAGGATGGAGGCCACATATATTGCCCATAATGTGACTGGTGCTGAGGCACTAATAGCGCCAGGAAGGCCACAGTTTAGTCCCCAAAGGGCAAGGCCAAGGTGAACTGGGGGTTCACTCTGGGATCCTCGGTAAGCCTCTCTAAACACTATAAAAGTTCATGCAAAGTATAACAGACAAAGTAAAAAGGGAGGGTACCCCAAGGAGCTGGAGTGGGGCATGAGTCATATGGCCACCAGGGGGCATCATGGCCAGCCTGAGCCCCATGGACAAAAGAGTAGAAGGTAGTAGTAGTGCCACTTCTTTTATACAGAGACTAGCCATTTACAGCAATCACTCAGCCTGTGGGAGACTTGGATTCAATGACCACCTAAGCCTAGGGGCAATCAAACCCATACCTCCCAGGAAAATGTCCAAAACCCTATAGATTTTTGGAAGAAGATAGCATGGGTTTAGGGAAACCACCATTTACCTCTCTCCAGCCCCACCTTGTTTAAGCAATATCATTTTGCAAAGAATTCAAGAATCACTGGGAGAGGAAGCCATGAAAGTAGAACTCTGCAACCCATGGATAAGAACCAGCCCCTTAGAGGGTAGAGACCCAGGCTCTGGTTCCTGGTCCTAGGCCTGTTGGTGCATTTTTATGAAAATGTATAAAAAGGAGATGGAGTAGTGATTGGAACCCAGGACTTTGTCCTCCCAAGTCAGTAGACTATACAGTACAGTGCCCCAGTCAGTAGACTATACAGTCATACTCCCAGTTGTTCCTTCTTTCTGTCCCAGTGAAACCTAAATTCCTTTTGGGAAACTGGTGTAGCTGCAACAGGAGAACTTCCCTCAGCATGGTGGGTAGGACACTCTCTTGGGAGGTGAAAGATGTGAGTTTGCAATTCCTTACATTGAGTTGAGCTTGAACCTTGGTCTCTTACATCTTGGGTGAATACTTTAACAACTAAGCAATTGCATAAATGCAGGCAACAGCCCCTTTTTCTGCAGTTCTGTTTTAAAAGGAAGGAGGGACTTCACTCCCTTTTTTAAAACTGATGACTTAGATACCTAAATACAGGAGGGAGTTCTGGACTGTGAATCATAATCTGACATAAATTTCTCTGCTCAGCCCAGAGTTTTGTGCCTATGCCTGAAACAGATTTCAAGACACAATGGCCAAGTCTATATGAGTTGCGTACTACAGAGTAGCTCATTAGTACTGTGCAGTAGCATTGTGGGACAAGAACTGTGATGTGATGTTACTGCTCAGTAGTAACAAGCTACTGTGCAATAGTAACAAGCTACTGCAAAGTCAGCATCACCAGGAAGCTGTGCAGGGATGCTATTGCACAGTAATGCTGGTTACTGTGCAATCATTTAGTACTTGGGTATGCAAGTACTAAATGTCTGCACAGTAACAACTGTGCAGTCAGCGTCTCATGTAGATGTGGCCGCCCTCTCTTCTATGTTTTCTGTTTACTCAGGCAGTTTTCAGTCAGTAAACTGGCTTTTGGGAATCCCATTCTGTGACACCCAACTCTCCTTCATAAAGAGAACCACAGAGAATCGTAGATAAGTAGGGCTAGAAGACAACTCCAGAGGTCATCTAGTCAAACACCCTGCCTAAGCAGTATCATCCCTATCCAAACCATTTTATACAACTGATAATCTAAAATTTACATAAGATTTCCATCAACCCCAACACAACACAAACCTACCACAGGTCAACCAGGAGAACCACAACCAACATCCTGCTTCTATAAAATGCTGTCAATATATGACAATATTTCGTATGAAAATCAAGAGATCCCAGGTAGAGAGCCAAGCCCCCACTAAAAAGGAAGGCAAAACTTCCACATCCATACCAGTTTGAATATGGAATAAAATGCCTTCTTGCTGCCCCAAAATGGTGATTGGTCTGACGCTGAGTGGAGGGGCAAGACAGGAACCTCTGACTTTGGTCTCATAAGAAGCATTGGCACAGTCAAAGTCCCCAGTCTTGGCTGTAGCCAACACCCAATGCCTCTGAGGAAGGCTTAAAAATACCATGACACATGTAGCAGAAAGGATGGGGAAGAGGCAAACCCGAAGCATGAAAAGTACCTATAGCAGAACATAGATATAACTATGCCTAGATCATCCCCAACCAGTGGATATCCAATTTCTTATTGAACACCTCCAGTAATGGGGAGTTCACAACTTCACTAAACAGTGTATTCCACTGCCTCAATGCCCTAACAGTGAAGAAGTTTTTCCGCATATCTAATCTAAACTTACTTTGCTGCAGCTTCAAGTAATTGATCTGCATTCTCCTCTCTGCAGCAAGGGAGAAAATGTGCTTTTCATCATGGGCGACTGCGGCCTCTTGAGTTGGGGGGGCACTTGCCCTCCCCAGCAACCAGTCAGTGATGGGGAGGTCCCCCACGGCTGACAAGGGCAGAGTCCCCAGCAGCCATTCATGCTGACTGCGGGGGGGGGGTCCCCCTGCAGCTGATCATGCCAACCTGGAAGCTTTGTGCCAACCCAGAAGTGCCAGCAGTGCAGCACTTCCAGGTCAGCACAATCAGCTGCAGGGAAACCCCTCCCACCGCCCGCCAGTCAATGCAATCAGCCATGTGGGGAACCATGGGGATCGCTTCTCCTGGCACTCCCATTCCTCAGCTGGCACTCTCAGAGGGGGCACTAGCGCTTTCGCCTACCCTCCTGCCCATTGCCTAAGTGAGGAATACTGGCTGTCGGGGTGCACCAGTGCTCTCAGGGGGTGCATGTGCACCCCTGTGCACCTCCTATGCATACCCACTGCTTTTCATTATCTTTATGGCAGTCCTTCAAGTATCTGAAGACTAGCATATCTGCTCTTAAGCATATTTTCCACAAGCTAAACATGCCTAGCTCCTTCAGCCTCTCTTCATATGACTTGCTTTCTGAGCCATTTGTCATCTTCATTGCCCACCTCTGGACCCTCTCCAACTTCTCCATGTCCCTTTTAAAATGTGGAGTCCAGAACTGCTCCAGATGAGGCTCAACCAGTGCCAAGTAGGGAGACACTATTACCTAATGCATCTCAAAGCCACATTCAACTTATGTGTGGCTGCATTACACTGCAGACTCATATTGAGTCTATGATACACCAAGACTCACGGATTCTTTTCCATTGTGCTGTTATCCAGTCATATCTCCCATTTTATATTTTTTGCTTTTGTGTTTTTGATTATTCCTAAGGCATAGCACCTTGCATTTGTCTGCATTGAACTCCATCCTGTTAGCTCTAGCCCAATTTTCTAATCTGTCAAGATCCTTCTGAATTGCACTCACATCCTCCTATGTGTTCGCAGTCCTTTCCAGTTTCTTGTCATCTGCAAACTTGCTCAAGAAGCTTTCTATGCCAGGATCCAAATTGTTAGAAACACATTGAACAGCATCAGGCCCAGGACAGGCCCCTGTGGGACTCCACTCAAAACCTCCTGCCATTCTGGCATGGACCCATTAATAATTACCCTTTACTTGTGGCTGTTGAGCCAGTTATCTATTTACCTTGTAGTAGTTTTATCTAGCCCACATTTTTTCAATTTGTTTATGAGAAGGTTATGAAGAACATTGTGAAAAGCCTTGCTGAAGTGCAGATACACTATATCCACAGCATTGCCTTCATACACCCAAGTAATTACTTTGTCAAAGGAGGAGATCAAGTTTAACACAATTTGTTTTTCATAAATCTGTGCTGGCTGCTTGTGATTAGCCTTTCTTCTTCTAGATGCTTGCAAACAGACTTCTTTAGGATATGCTCCAGTAACTTATCAGGTATTGAGGTGAGGCTAACCAGTCTGTAGTTCCTCGGGTCCTCCTTTTTGCCTTTTTTAAAGAGGGGCACTATGTTGCTCCTTTCCTGTCCTCTGGTACCTGGCCCATCTCTCGTGACCTCATGAAAATCACTGCCAAGGGTTCAGAGATCTCCTCTGTCAGTTCCTTCAGGAACCTGGGATGAAGCAAATCTGGCCCTGCTGTCTTGAATTCATTCAGACCCAATAAAAGCTCTCTGACTGTCTCTTTTGTTATCTCCTATCTTCCTTACCCAGATAATCTTTATTAGGTGTCTGGCTGTGGCTTAATTTTTTTGTGAAGACTGAGACAAAATAGATGTTGAGTAGATACACCTTCTTTGCATCTTCTGTTAGGAGTTCCCCCAGGCTTGTTAACAGAGGATCCACAGCTTCCTTGGTCCTTCTTTTCTGGCCAATATATTTATAGAACTTACAGATCTCTTCTTGTTGTCTTTAACTTCTTTTGCCAGGTGCAGCTTGTTCTTTATCTTTGCCTTCCTGATATTGTCCCTGCAGGTTCTTGCTATTCCCTGTTATACTTCTTTGATGACCCACCCATTCTTTCATTGCCTAGATGTTTTCCTTTTATAATTGAGGCATTTTAGAAACTCCTTGTGCAGCCATACTGGTCTCTTGCCATCTTCTTGTGCTTCCCTTGTGTTGCATTTGGATATGTGTATCAGATGTATTTTGCAGTTTGACCTACTCACTTCCCTTTTGTGCCCTTGTTGCTGTCCTGTAGTTCTCTGGATCCTTCCCATGGTTAAATTGCTTCTTCGAATCCTTTCCCCTCTAGACCTGTTTCTGGTGGGTTTTGATCAACATCTCCATGGAACCTAGTTTAAAGCCCTTCTTACCACATTGACCAGATGATGCCCAAAGATTATCAACCCCATTCTTATCAGATGGATCCCTTCTCTTAATCCTCTGACCAAGACACTCATAGTCACTTCTAATCCACCCAGTGTCAGTCCTGGCAATACTGTTGGTGCCTACACAGACAAGCAGGAAGGGGTAGTGGTCCAAAGGACAACTGAGTTTTGGCAGTCTCTCTGTGATGTCCTGAATTCAGGCTCTAGGCAGGCAACCTACCTTTCAGGCCCCCAAATCTGGATGAACCTTATAGACAACATGTGGATTCTACTTAAGGAATGAGGGGCCTAGAAAGTTAAGACTTATGCCACTGAATGCTGCAACAACAAAGTCCTTTGGCAGATCTAATTCCCAAATCCAGCCATTGCAAAATAAATCATTAGTGTGGATCCTTTGAAGAAGAAAGGAAAGTCTCCTGCAGTTTGTTCAGCCTTGTCCAAACCCATTGAAATTAATTTCAAGTCTCAAAAGCTTCAGTGGGCTCTGGATCAGGCATATATGCTAAAATTTTACATCTCTACTGACATAATATTCTAAATATCTTGTTTCTGTGTTTATTTCCCAACAAAGTGGTACAGTCCCCAACCTTGGAAGTCTTCAAGAGGAGACTGGACAGGCTCCTTGCTGGGATCATTTGATCTCAGCTGTATTCCTGCCCAGAGCAGGAGGGGTGGACTCAATGATCTTTCAAAGTCCCTTCCAGCCTTTAATTTCCATTATTTTTCTGATATTATTTCTTTCTACGTGTTTTTGTTTCCAACATCAGGATTTTCACAATATTGCCTGATACTGCAGATGAATGCTATTGTAACCTGCATGAGATAATGGTAAGGGAAGGAATCACAGCATTTCAGTGTTTATTGCTTCTTGTCTCCAAGCTCTGCTCATTTATTCTCTTTCTCTGTGCCTCTAAGCTGTCTAGATCTGACACTCAAGAATTCTAACAGCTGAAACATTCTAGCCATGGAGTCAAATTAGACAGCACTTGTAGTTTGTCATTGTGTTCATGAAAATGGATTCACAGATATATTCACATACAGCCTCAAATGCTGGGAAGTATGCACTGAAATAACAGAATAAAAGCAAGCTGGTGGCACCAAACATTGCTGGCTGTAATCTAAGACAAAAATAAATAACAAGCTAGCATCTTGCCTAATTTGTATATATGTTGCTCTTCCTTTCCCTGTTCTTCCTTTATTTGTCTTTTGGACTAAGAAGATGGGATCAAGGGTTGTACTTTTCTAATCAATAACAACAGAAACAACTAAAATTATGATAATAAAAATTATATTCAAAAGCTCATAACTAGGGAACTATTCATGATCATGCTGGGCATTGTACTGAATATATGACAAACAGCTGGTCCTGGTTCCCAAAGGGCTCTAAACGTTTAGTGGGTAACATGCTTTGGACACTAATATGATACCTTGTGATAATGTATTATTAAACATATAGTTTTTTAAAAAACTAGATTTTTGAATACATAAGATATTAGAAGGCAATAGGACTGTACATATATATAATTAATTTTGCAGAGTGCCTCATTACATTCATAATATGCTTTAGGATAGAAATAGGCTTGACTAACCACCCAACCCTAATGAACCTGAATACTACTCATCAGTGTGACCTTGGAAAAAACTGCAATCAGTGCTACAATCTGAGACAAATGGTCGGCTGAGAACACAAGAAGAACTGATTAATTGTTAGAGAATTTGAGAAGGTCAAATGTAGCACCAGCTTTTTTATGAAGTGAAAATAAAAGGAAACCTAGGAAAGTGCAAGCCAATTATAATTACTGCAATATCAAGTAAAATGCTAGAACAGATCATAAAGAAATTAATTTGTAGGCAAAGTGAGAAACAGCAAGCAGTAAGCAGTGGTAGATCATGCCACACTAAACTGATCTCATTTTTGATAGGATAACAATTTTGGTGGGCAATCAGAATGTAGTGGAAATACCGATTGCACGTGTAAAATTAATCATGAGACATGACTGCAAAATTCCAGGTTGATTTACAAGTTGTATGCGCAATTACCTATTTTATGTATGCAACTTAGATTCATTGCAATTCTAGCTCATTATATCTAGTATTTATTAGGTGCTTTAATGGAATTTATCTAGACAACTGAAACACTGTAATATGAATTTACTAAAAATTATGAAGTGGAAGACAAACTTAGTGATTGTCTAGAGCTACTGTTTAGACAAACCACTAGAGGGCCTGATGTAGGAATTGCAAAGCTCTTGACCAAAAGGGGAAAAAATAGCGCAGACTAACATGAGTATTTCAAGTCTCTACAAAATAGACTATAAAGTCTTATTTTTAAGGATGATGGATGGAGTCTGGGAGAGTTATTGCATAAGGTTCCACAGAGTCAGTCCATAGGGTACAGAATTATGTAACATCTGCATAATTACCTATAAAAATCACTGTATTGTCCACTCAGCAGATCTAATAACATGCTACTAGGTAGAATGGCTGACACTTAAGGTGACAAAGAGAAAAAAGAATCAAAAGAAATAAGAATATTGGGATCCAGTCTTAACTCCTTTTCAACTCTTGCAACACAATAACATACACTGGATGATAGTGACAATAAATGTACTCTCTTTTCCAGCTGTCAGTCTGCTGTCCTGAAAAAACAGGCAAAAGATCCTGTTTAATGAGCTCATGGGAGAAAGCTACCATTATCTATATTTTTGATTTAGGCACTTTTTTCACATTCATTTCTGGGTGGAATTCAACCTTATGACTCAATATGTTATTTGTGGAACAAGAACTATCATGAGAATATCTTTTTTTTGGATCTGATACTGTTGTGATTCTGAGAAGATGTCTGTTTTGCTCAGGCCATCCAAACTGATATGACAAACAGGCTTTGATTATTTTAGGTTTGGAGGGTTTTTTTAATATGCTTTAACTTAGAAGTACTGCTTCCCAGCAAACTGTAAAATGATTTATAATAATTATAGCAATATGCTACAAGTCTCTAGCACTTATTATCACAAGATCTCCAGCCACATTACAAATCCTAAGGACCAGATTCTATGCTCATCCTCACGATGAGTAGTACTGGAGCCTAGAAGTAGACCCATTGAAGTCAGTACAGTACTTCCAGAGTGTAGAGCTATTCAGTGTGAGGAAAGATGGCAGTCTCTTCTCCTGGTTAATGAAACCTTACAGCTTCCCTCTAAGATACTCAAGATAAAGGTAAAGTTAATTCACCACTGATAGACAGACTCATGTGTTCAATGCAGCAGGGGCTTAGGATTGCACAGCACAACTATTTAATGCAAAAACCAAATAATAATATTGCATGATATGGAAATTGCAAGGGACACTCAGCAGAATGTTATCATCTCAGATGCACTGAAATTTGTCCAGGCCACTGGGGCTAACACTCTTCTTTACAACAATGCCATTGGATTTTCATGAGTACAAGGAAGAAGGTAGTATCTGTTTTACATGTCATCCAAAAAAAAAATGCTCCCTCAGGAACACAGTGCTCTCTAACATTATGCTTTATTGCTAAGGCAGTTCTGATTCACAGGGCATATCTAGATTAGTCTACTGCACAGTAAAGTGCCACAGTCTACATGTGTGCACCACTTACTGTGCAGTAAATTAGTCTATTGGGCAGTTAGATATTACCTGTAAATATGGATAGAAAAGTAACTGTGGAGTAGATACTGTGCAAAAGTGCATGTGTAGATGCTGACCAGGACCAAATTTTCTCCTGGTCAGGCCCAACACCAGGGAACCACAGGGGATGGGAAACTCTACCAGTCCTGGTGCTGCTCAGCTCCCAGCTCCTGCCAGGAGCTAAGCAGTGCCAGGACAATGTGGCTCTTGCCCTGCCCCCCCCCCAATTCACACACTGCTGAGCTCCTGGCTCCCCATACGAGCCAGAAGCCAAACAACACTGGGATTGGGGAGTTCTCTGCTTCCCTGCCCAGTCAGAGGCTGGCCAGGACCTGTCCCACTTCTGGGGAACTTCCCAGCTAGCCCGTCTGGATAGGGATTTCCTGAGCAGCCAGAGGCTGGCTGGGAGCTTCCCCAGAAATGTGACAGTTCTTGTCCAGCCCCAAGCTACTTAGGGAAATCCCCACCCAGCCAGGGGCTGACTGGGAGCTGCCCCAGAAGTGGGGCAGCTACTGGCCAGCCCCCAGCTATGCAAGGAAGCCCCACTTGGTACAGGGTTTGTTCCCATGTGCACGAGACTGGAAGGACTCTGCAGTGGCAGCTGTCTCCCAGCCCTGTTCACATCAGGACCCCTCCCGATGTGCATGGGGCCAAAAGACAGCTGCTGCTGCAGCCGGTGGAGCTCTCCTGGCCCTGTGAGCATCAGGACCAGCTCCCATGCTCCCTGCCAGCCTGGAGCTTCCCCTTGCTGCTGCAGAGGGCCAGAGCATGGTAGGATCTGCCCTGTACCACGCTTCTCCTATTGGGAGAAGATTTGCTTCCAACAGGGAGCACATGTAGATGTGCTCCCAGGGAAGGCTTACTGTGTGGTGTTTTACTGTGCAATGAGACTTTATAGCATTAATAGCACATGTAGATGTGCCCATAGTGTACTAAATTCTGACTGCTTCCAGAAACACCAAAATGGTATGTATAAGTGTGTGTCTACACACCCCTCTGAACACTGGAAGTGATAGTCACTTAATAAAGTGCACTTATGTGATAAAGGATCACTGTGCCTTTGGGCTGTGCACTGATGCCCACTTAACAGATTGACATAACAGGATTCTCCATTGGGATTCATGACATCTTCAGTTCTTCTTCCATCTTGGGTTATGGGAAACTCCTTGGGTTAGGATTTATTTGGTAGTATGGGAGATGAGGAGATGAGGACTAGTTGTTGCTCTTTCTTTTTCTAAGTTTCACAGGTTCCTATGTACTTTGTCCACCCCATCTACCCTCTGCCCACTGATCCAGTTTCACTGGGATTTTTTCTAACTGTTTAAGTTTCTGAGAAACCTCAAACTGCTATTTTATTTTTTTCCTTTCAAATAAACCTGCCACAGTAATGTTTATTATTTCTCCAAAGGGACATCTACATGAGACTCTATATCGCTGTAGCAATGAGCTACCTCATTATAGCATGTTGCTACAGTGATGTAGCTCCTAAAAATAACCACGCGCCACTCGGATGGTGCAGTTATGGCTGTTACCATACCAACATTTAATACTTCCCAAAGCAAGTACTAAATGATGACGCAGTAACAACTGTGCCGTGAAGGGCACATGTAGATGCACCTCCAGAAGAGGATTTTCCTTCCCAAAGTAACACTGTTGGAAGTTCAAGATGGGCAGAATTCAGTTCTGAAACAATCATAGTTTTGGGTTTTTTTGTTGTTCTCCCGCCCTGGCGGGGGGTCGGGCTAGAAGATCTACTAGGTCCCTTCCAACCCTTAATCTATGAATCTATGAATCTATAGCTTTATTATACATAAGAAATATCACCATTTTTACATTCTGTGCTTACCAGAGTTATCTTGTGAGGGTTTTATTGGTGCAAGGTTAATGGCAGCATGATGGCACTAGGTTCTGAATCAAAAGCAATAGAGTCATATTTGTATGATACTGCACATGTGTCAATTAGCTCTGTTCATAGCTAAGCTAATTATCCCACCAGCAATGTCACACTAATGTGACTACAGCACTTCCATCATGGATAGTAATGGACATGGTATACATAAGTGCAGCACTGGCTACCACCTTATAGATGTACCCTAGTTGGTGTACCTACCCCGCAAAGGGGTTCATTCCAGTTGCAAGGGGTGCAAGTGCAAAGGTTGCAGAAATCATTCAATATAGTTCTAGCTCTTCAAGTAATAAGGTAGGAATTTTTCCCATCTGAACAATGGAAATCTTCATATTCCTAATGGGATCAAACACTTTGCTGTTAGCCTCTGAAGGGATGAAATATAAGCCTTTGATGCCAGGCTTAGAAATAGGTATATATTGCAAGGAAAAGAAAAGCTATTTTAGGCCATTTTAAGGGTTTATATGGCTTTCTCTCAGTTTTGTGTTGTTTGATTCATAGTAAAAGGGCACAGCTACATGTGCACTTTACTGCACAGCAGACTAATTTACTGTGCAGTAAAGTATCACCATCTACACATGCACAATTTACTGTGCCATCAGGAAATCCCCTCAGACACAACTACTAGCTGAGGATGCAGTAAATTAGTGTGCTAAACACATGTGTAGATGGTGACCAGCCCCCATGCTGAAGCACCCTTGTGACCCAGCCACCTGCTTTGCAGCACATGGAGCCCCAGGGCTGCAGGACTACATGTACTGTGCAGGGGCTGGCTGAGGCATGAGGGTGCTTCAGTGCAGGGCTAAACTGGCAGGCAGGTCTTGCACTGAAGCACCCTCGTGTCCCATCCAGCCACTCCACATCATGTGGAGCCCTGTTGGAGCAGACCTCAGCTGGCCGCTCTGATGGAGCTTCATATACTGTGGAGCAGCTGGCTGAGGTATAAGCAGCTCCTGCACTCATTTCATAGATTTCATAGACATTAGGGCTGGAAGGG
>NW_017729032.1:33170332-33177611 GCF_001723915.1 Gavialis gangeticus
CAATGGCTATAACAGCATTGAAAATGCTATCAAGACATATTTCTTGCTGAATTATTTGATTTTTGTCTTCATCTAACCAGGTAACACAATTATGAACTCCTTGACCCCCCAATCATGAATACAACCCCAACACTTTTCAAAAAGTCTCATCCTCAAGCAGTATTTCATTATGCCATAAAAAGAAACATGCACAAGAGACTTCATGAAGATTTTGTTCTTAATGTGAAACAGGACCTGATGATTCAGTGCCTAATTGTCTTCTAAACTCTTCATCATAGAGCCCCCTTGTGGGCCCTATGCATTGCCTATAGTTGGAGGGGACTAGGAGGAAGGGCCTATAGTTGGAAGGGACTAGGAGGTCACCTAGTCCAATCCCATTGGAGGAAATACTTGGAGGGAAGTGAATTTCTTTGTCTTGGTTGGTGCTTGGTTTGGTTTCAACTTAGTTTGTAGCTTCTGTTCTTTGTTTGTCATATTCTAAGGTACCGAACTTGTCAGTCACTGGACATTGTAAAAGCAGGACAGCACTTGCAGCTGAGGGTGTGATGGAAGCTTCCTGCTTTTCCATCAGTAATGACTGACAGTTAACCACCAAGCCAAACAAGGAGTAGGGCTGACCTTGGTAAGCAGCTACAAAACCAAAGGTGCCAGGAGTCTAGGAGCTCTCATGCTCAGGGCAGAAAATAAGAATTTGTGTAGGAGTCCTTGTTTTCTTTAAAGGTAGGAACAAGGAAGAGAAAACAATAAATACATGTTTATAAAAGTGAGCCAGAGCTGTGTGCTTCCTATATCAAAAATATTCTGAGAAGAAGGAATGGAGGAACTGGGTGCCTCAAGGGATTGTTAGTGCAATATCAAATTCCTAACTCATGATCACTGATCATTAACAAACAGCTCAGGCTGGCAGTAACAGAAAGCATGTGCCATGAACCCTGTAAAACAAATGGTCACTCACAGTCCATTTTTAGTATAGCTATGAAGAACATGTTAGTATTGAACTAGGCTTGAATTAGCTCTTGTGCCTAGATGCCCCAAGTGATAAATTGTTCTCTGTCTTTCAAGTAGCATGATCCTTGTCCACCAAAACTTCAATTCTTATATCACTTAATATCCTACAAATTAGCAAACTAATCTAAGCCATGTTAACAGCTGGCTCTTCATAAACCTTGTGCTGACAGTTGCATTAATAATGTAAGACAGCTTGGCTTTAAAAGGAAAAGCAGACTGAATGATTATTTTGCTCAACCTTCCACAAGCACTGGGTGAAACACATTGCATAGACAATTGGAAATTTGCAATATTGCTGCTCATGCTATATTTCTTTGGTAGGCAGTCAGGACTTCAGTCTTTCTGTCTGTCAGATTGCCTCTTTGTATATTCATCATAGCTCTCCCTTTCTTACTCTGACCAAAAAAACTATGAAGGAACATTTCTGGAAAGGGGCTCTGTACTTTCAATTTATGCAAATGAGAGGATGTGGTCTCATATGTCGAGGGCTTGATGCTAAAGGCTGTGTCATGTCCTTCTCCCTAGCTTTCCAGTGCAAAGTTGAACAAATCTAAAAAACACAACATATATTTTTTATTTTCCTGAAGTTAAGGCATGTAGTTTTGTTATCAGTGCCACTTCAAACTAAATCTACACAAGTCCTGGGAACATCTCAGAGTGCAGAACATGTCACAGGAACATGATAGTCATAACAACTCCCACAAGACCAACAGCAAATATTGAAGTGCTCATGTTTTGACTGACTGGCTGGTTACAGCGGAGACATACTGAGTTAAGTTTTTGCTTATCCATCCACAATGTGGAAAACTTGTTTCAGCAAAATCATTCTCCATATGTGCTAGTGGAAGATTTATTCTGTATGAAAACTGTGTCTGTGTCAGGGAAGATCACTTAATCTTTAGGGAAACCAGAAGTTGGCTGAGTCTCCTTGTTGAAGAACATAATTTGCTGTTTATTTAATATATCAGACTTAGTTGGGATACCATTTATTGTGAACTCACTGTTCTTTTTGCCTTCTTGAAAATGAATGAGGAAATTTGTCCAGACGATTTCTCTCTCCTTAGATATTCATATTGTAGAATGATGCTAAGTAGGAGGAACATGCACATGGAGAATATCTCTTTCTTTCTAATACTGAGCCAGAATCAGCTCCCAGTGAACCTGCTCAAAAAACTCCCATCACCTTTAATGAGATCTGTAGAATGGTTGTGTAAGATCTATTCTACACTCAGATTCTGCCTGTTGTTCAGGCAGCAAATGCAAAGCTAAACAGCTGTGAGTACAGTATCTGTGTTGTGCAGTACATAAGCTTCTGTGTCATCACTACCTTCAGTAATGACAGACAATTACATACAGCACCTATTCACTCAGAAGGTTCCCAAAAGACAAATTATTCAATACATATACATCTCAGTATTGGCGGCCGTCTCTGCAGTGCAGCTGCCTCTAAATTGAAATATGTTAACTCTTTAGCATAACAATTCAGTACTTCAACTCAAAGCAAGACCAGCCCCAACAAGATCATCCCAGCCAAAACTTTATCTAGCCAGGTTTTATCTAGCCAAGGATGGAGCTCCCACCATCTCTCTGGATAACCTGTTCCAGTATTCAAAATTCTTCCTAATATCTAACCTAAACTTCCCTTGTTGCAACTTGAGACCATTGTTCCTTGTTCTGTCATCTGCAACCACCTGGAACAGTCTAGCTCTGTCCTCCTTTGAAGACTTCAGGTAGTTGAAGGCTGCTATTAAGTGTCCTCTCAGTCTCCTTTTCTCTAGACCAGGGTTTCTCAATCTTGGGGCTGCGGCCTGGTGCCAGGCTGCAGCGGGTTAGCTGCTGGTCCACAGCACTGTCAGCTGCTGGACCAGAAGTGGCCACAGACTGGCAAACCCCGGCCCCCCAGAGCCAGGCGGAGGGGCCATGGCTCCTTCCGCAGGGCCTGAGGCAGTGCAGAGTTTGGTCCACCCCCTGCCCAGGGGTATCCTTACCTGTCTGCTGGCTGGAAATTCCAGCCATGGTCAGCTGTGATTGCTGGGCCATGGTTTGCTGGGCCACAGCATGAAAACTTGGGGAACACTTGCTCTAAACTAAATAAGCCCAGTCCCTCAGTCTTTCCTCATAAGTCATGTCCCCCAGCATTCTCACCATTTCTGTTGCCCTCTGCTGTTCTCTCTCCAACTTGTCCACAAGCTTTCTGTAGTGGAGGCCCAAAACTGAACATAGTGCTCCAGACGTGGCCTCACCAGAGCTGAATAGAGGGGAATAAACGCTTCCCTTGATCTGCTGGCAACACACCTACCAATGCGGCGCAATATGCCATTAGCCTTCTCGGCAACAAGGGGACACTGTTGGCTCATATTCAGCTTATTGTCCACTATAACCCCCAGGCCCTTTTCTGCAGAGCTGCTGCCCAGCCAGCCAGCCGCCAGCATGTGCATGGGATTGTTCAGTCCTAAGTTCAGAACCTGCACTTGTCCTTGTTGAACCTCATGAGATTTTTTTGACCCAATTCTAGAACTTTCCTAGGTCACTCTGAATCCCAGCCCTACCCTCCAGTGTATCTGACAGGACTGCCTACATCAAGTGCCCTCTATTGTATTCTGCTCTGAGACCACTCATCGATTTTATATACTTTCTCCTACACTATAGTATCTGAGACCCAGCTCATTGATTTCAAAGTAAATTAGGCACCTCATAAATATTATGCCTACAGGTGCCAAAATGTGGAGCCTGAGTGACTTAGAGTTCACCACATAGTTCTCCTTTAATACTTCCTTCTCTGTCATTATCTCCATGCCTTCCATTGATTCTGGGAGATTCGTCTACCAGGCAGCACATACAAAACGATCTTTTTTCATTTTAATGAGTGTATATATATATATGTATATATTGTTACAGTTGTATAATATTATTGCTATAGAGATCAATTTGGCATGTACAATTGCCCCCTGTGCACCGTAATGTAAATATAACACATTTTGAGCATTCAACTAAGTAATATTTAATTTCTTGACAAGCTGTACATTTTAAAGTTATTTTGTTGGATTTAAACGTAGTACATATTCAGTCATCTGTTGTAACCATCTGCTGCAGATATATTATTTTGATTTGTCATCCTTAGTCTTACAGAGCTCAGTCCTGCTCTCCTCTCACAGAAGTCAATTGGATTTTTGTTAGACTTCGCAGATGGCAGGATCATGTCTTAAATCACATTGCTATTGGAGGTGAATTATAATGTGTTCTTTTTCTATTGCTCTGTATTTAGGCACTTGCAATTTCCACACTGATGCGGTAGGAGGATTGTAATTTTCCCATCTTATGGTTATACATAGCCTGCTTGTCACTAACTTTATGACAAAGTCTCCTGTGCGTTACTGATACTTCAGAAATTCACAAGCAAAAAAGAGCCCAGAATTGCATATTTATTCTGAAGGGTTTTGAGACATGGTCAAGCATCTCTTTCAGGTGTCACTTAATTTTGATATAGCTCCTCAACACCAGGTGCATTGATGTTCTAGTTTCATTTGGACATGTTACTCAGCACAGACTCATATGGTTGATATTCATGCAGTTTCCTTAGAATATATTAGGATAAAAAACAGACTTTCAATTTCTCTTTGGACAAAGCCTTTTATTTTTGGATCTTACAGAGGACCAACCTTATTGTCCCACATTAAGGACCTGTGCAATATCTGAATTAATAGTTTGCCACAGAAAATAGCAGCAAATTTGAGTTACCATATTTACCTGAATCCAAGCTCCTGTGTCTCCAGCTCTGATCCTGATCTGGACTTGGGGTCAGACCAGCTGCCCTGCCCCAGGTAATCCTACACCCTGCTTGACCTCCACTCCTGTTTCCCCTGCTGCCTCTGCTCCCCCATTCCACCCCTGCTGCTTACCTAGTCAGGGCTCCAGCCTCTGCCCAGCCCAGCAGCAGTGGCTGTGGTAGTGGCAGCTCTGTCCCCAGCCCTGACCTCAACCTGGTCCTGAGGCCATAGCTGCTACTACCCCAACTGCTGCCCCTGGGCCAGGCAGGGCCTGGAGCCAACACTTGCTCTAACCCTTGGGCCAAAGCTGCATCCAAAGCCATGATGGAGGGAAAGTGGTGCTTGGTGGAGTAAAGGGAGCAGTGGTAGGGGGACCAAGTAGTGTGGGGGAGGGGGCACACAGGCACCATGGAAGAATACTGCAGGGAAGGGGGCAAATGTTGGGAGAGACAGGTGGCAGGGAAGCAAAGTGCAAAGGGGCAGGGGGCAGGCCACTTGACTCCCCCTCTGTGTACGTAAATGATTGTCCCATACCTGTTTTGATGCAAACCAAAGCTAAACACAACCTCTCTTTTTGCCTTTATTCTTTGATTGTCTGTACTGTTATAACACAAACCCGTTACACAACAATTAAGAGTTTATTGTTCCTGTCTGAAATTTACCAATACTTTCTTATTATTCTAAAATAATTCTCCTAAATATTGTTATCTCTGCCTGTAAGCTGTCTCTACAAATAAAATAATATTTTTTTCCAAATAAAATATGCTCAGGCATAGCTTCCTGGTATACCAAAAAAAAATAGGGTGTTCCTCATATCTTAAGTGATTTTTTAAATGAATGACATATTGCTTACCTGCATCAATTTGCTTGAGCCTCAAGCACCCCACCACACCCATACCCACCCACACTATAATACCTATTGTATATATTATAGTGCCTGTTCCAATATATCTTCTGATCACCACCAGCTGCAAATATTAGAGGCCTCCTGCCTTCATAAACAAGATTTTACAGTCCTGGCTTGAACAGCAGCTGCTTACAAATGAAGTCTTATCCTTGAAAAATGCAACAGCCTCACCAGCTTGACAATTCACAGTGAACAGCAATCAGCTAAGTAGGATGGTGGGAGAACTTTAACCCTTATCACAATCTTGATGTATCAGGTCTAAGACCAAGGCATATCAAGGTAATGTGTGACAAATGAATGTTTAAGTAGGCCACAGTCTTTTTTATGTTAAAAAGCAGATACAGTCTTTAATATATTACAAAATTGTCTCTGCATAAATGGTGAAGCTGGCAAATGTGTGTAAATCCGCTGTTATCTCCTGTTTATACACACAAGTCAGCTTTGTAATATGTTCTAAACCCTAGTTTATGGCCTTGTGAAAATAAATCATTGCTGCTTTATTTAATTTTTATGGCACTTAGATTAGATTCTACTCAGTTTTGCCATTTGTAAAATGTTGGTTACTGCAGCATACTGAAGGTGAGGACACATGAAATGCAAACTGTAATTTGGGGACCCTGATGGGAGCACGCTGTAGTTATATATCTAGCATTTTGAAAAGGGGGATGGAAATGGTGAAGTTTAAACTCCATTTAAAAGAGCACAATTTTCCTCTGATTAAAAATGAATTGAAGCTTTGCTAATATGGTAGGGGTCTAGTTCTGTATTACAGCAAAAGCCTTGTTATCCAGCATTTGACTAACTGGAATACTCTATTACCCATAATTCTGGCCAGCTGGCTGACTTGCAAGGGCAGGGGAGAGGAAAGGTTGCATGCAGTGGGTGCCACCGCCACCCACTACCCTGCACTGCTGCTGCTCCACATCTGGCAGAAATGGCCACTCTGCACTGTCACCACTCCAACCACTGCCACCCTGCCCCCTGTCCCTCCCAATTCCACATCTGGCTGAAAACAGCTGGTCTCAGGGAACCTGAATTTGTAGATACCTGACATCCCCTATTCCCCACTCGTGCCAGGTAACAGGGCTTTTACTATACTCAGTTTAAGACTGAACCACGAACAAATATAAGTTTATTGGAACCCATATCTCCCATGGGACTGCCCAGGTACCTCTGCCGAAGAATATTTAATAATTTATATGAAGTGGAGTCCTATCACCAGGAAAACTTGAGAGCACTATTCCCCAGCCCCACATATGAGGCATTTTCCATGGTGACATGGGTTTGAATATCCTCAGGTAGAATCTGCGTTTCCTGCATTTTGGGTGACTATTCTACCAATGAATTACTAGATAAAAGAGGGGTGCATGTTTGTGAATTAGCAATTAATTTCTATCACTTTTCTTGTAAGTGGCAAAGCAAAATGTTTTATTCTGGGTTGCCTGCAATATTTTATGTCAAGGAAAACAAAACAAAAAATTTGGTACATTGAAAAAACTAGCACATTTTATTCTTGTTTTGAACTAAATTAAAAAAGGACACCTTTTGCTCAACCTTATATGTAAGGTTCTGACTTGCATGCAGTTAGCTTAACAAG
>NW_017729032.1:33182611-33184337 GCF_001723915.1 Gavialis gangeticus
TGTGAATTAGCAATTAATTTCTATCACTTTTCTTGTAAGTGGCAAAGCAAAATGTTTTATTCTGGGTTGCCTGCAATATTTTATGTCAAGGAAAACAAAACAAAAAATTTGGTACATTGAAAAAACTAGCACATTTTATTCTTGTTTTGAACTAAATTAAAAAAGGACACCTTTTGCTCAACCTTATATGTAAGGTTCTGACTTGCATGCAGGTAGCTTAACAAGAAGGATCTGCTTCAAAGAAAATGTGAATGGAGGTAACTTCTGCTGTGCAAAGCCAAGTGCCATCCTGCAATCTGAGAACGAGCTTCGTTTCATATTTTGTGTGCGTGTGCCCTGCGTGTACACACACACACACACATCACTCTACCCAATATCGTCCTCATTATAGTTTAATATGTTACTTTTTTTCTCACACACAAATTTCAGAAGTCAAGCTGTAAAGTATAGGCACTAGCTTTACAATAATACAGTAAAATATGGTTTTGTGTTAATAGCATAGCCTGTTGGCCTAAGTGGAAAAAGGATTGGTGAGGTTTTCTTACATAGACTGCTCATAGACGTTACAAAGAAGTTATTCATAACACCCATCATACTAGTCTAACTGGACATAAATATTTCTGAGTAATCTTAAGTAAAACAATATTACTTATATCCTCCAAAGTACTGCATATGATTTATAGTGGCAAACAAGTACCTAAAGAAAGACCTGTCTGAATTAAACTAATGAAGGGAATTACATCAACCACAGGTGGATGGGAAGATTTAAAGTAAACTTTTTTTTTAAAATCTCAGTTCAGGGAGCTAAATTCAGCCCTGGTGTAAGTGACCTTTAATGGAGCATAGGTAAGAGTTGGCCCTATGTCTGAAGCACTTTCAATATTACAATTTATGTTAAATTAACTTGTTGCATTCTATTTCCTGCTTGCTACATGACCAACTCTTTTCACTCTACATGATTGTTCCCCCTTGCACTACTTTCTATCTTTTCTGTTTAAGGTTTATGTTCTTCTGGGTTAGGTCTGTGTCTTAGTAGGTTTCTGAACAGTGCCTTGTGCAATAGGACCCAAATCCCAACTTGAGCCTTTAGTTAACACAGACAAACAAATAATTCTAATTTCTTTGCTCTTTGGCCATGTCTGTCTTCTAACTCTGACAGGCATTTTCAGGACTCTGGCAAGATATAAATCTATAACCATAAGAGGTGATTGAGGCCTAAAGGAAGTTTTGCCACTGACTTCATCACGGGCAGAATGTCACCCTAACTTACTAAGGTGATAGCACTGAGAAAGTGCAATGCAATAACACCCCAGCACACTCTGGTCAGTTAAAATATGCCACTACAAAGGAAATTTCAGTAGTCTATCAACAGGCTGTAAAGTCTGAGCTGAATCAGAAATCATCTATAGAGTCTCACTACACACTGGCTCAATAGAGCTGCAGTGTTCCAGTAAAGTAAATCAAGTGATTCATAAAATAATGGACTGAAAAACACTGTATATCTCAACATGGGGCAGTCCCTCCCCAGGTGAGAACGTTAGCAATCAACCATTATGTTGTTTCCCTCACAGGCAGAAGAGTTTTTATAATAGCAATAGTCAATGCAATGTCTATAGATTTTGTGAATATGGCATATTCTTAACAGACAGGCATGATTATATCACAAAGAAAGACTTAGATGCTCCTGGAAGGCTGCAGTCCCATGCCAACTGAGACCAAGATGATT
>NW_017729032.1:33189337-33190982 GCF_001723915.1 Gavialis gangeticus
AGAATCAGACGGGAAAGTTTTATCCTTCTGAACCAACAGGCTAAAGGGAAAGTAAGTAAAGAGATTAGAAGTTGAACAGAGCACAAGTTAGGTCATGAATGATGTTAGAAGATGTGATTTTGAGAGGTTTAAGAAGACTAAACCCTCCTGTAATGATTGTTGAAAAAGGAAGATGCCATAATGGAATTTTTCAAGACGTAAGTCCCATTTACATACCACTATAGCTGTATCATAGCATTGTAGAACTACTGTGGCTGGTTTCGTGAATAAAAATCTTTTAAGATTTGCCATTTTATAAAATCATTGCAACAACATGACTGTGAGGAAATGAACAAAAATGGCTGTTCAATACACAGAAATTACTGCTCCATAAATAATTATTTTAGCTTTAGAGTCAGAAGCAGTTTGGACAAAGGTATAAGTAAGTGCAGGGCAGCTGTCAGATTAAAAGTGATCTCTGCAATAAAAAGAGCGAGTGCAATTGCCTGAGAAAAATAAAAGAAATAGCAGCACTACTGACTGGAGCAATGGGACAAAAGAGCTCTCCAAAATGCAGTTTGAGTTCAAATCACTTAATAGGTGTACATTTTAAAATAAATAAAAACAATACATATCCTAGCCTATTACCACATTTACATGCCAGCCATTTATGACAACTTAGGTCATGAATGAAGTTGGAAAATGTGCTTTTTAGAGCTTTAAGAAGACCAAGACCTCCAAGAATGGATTGAGTCCATTCTACATGATCCTTTTGATAGACAAGAGCCTCAGAAATTGGAGCACAATTTGGCCCAAAGTTTCTTCCCCTGAGAAGGAACGGGTTTGATATCCAAGTAGGTACAGTTCAGCCAAGAACTACTATCATCCCTCAGAACATGTCTTTGGGTGGCAGGGTTCAAAATAGGCTAGGCTATAATAAGGAGGGGCGGATCCAGAGTGTGTGTGTGCATGCAAACTGGGCTATCAGAGCTCACAAGCACATTGCTGCAGCTCCCGCTGGGAGCTCCCCATGTGCTGTGAACACTGAGATTCCCCCAGGGGGTGAGTTACACTGCTGTTTGCCCTTCCCTTCTTTCCCCCACCTCTGCCTGCCTGCCACCACAGGATTCAGCAGCAGGGGAAAAGAGGGGGTGAGTGGACAGCAGTGACACACTGCCCCTGCTTTCACATAGTTTTGGAGCCCAGAGTCTGATTGTCACCACTGCTCATACATTATTTTGCCCTGCTACTGACTTGACAGGGCGGGAAGAACGAAGGAGAAGAGCAAATAGCAACAATGCTCTTTTCACTGCACGTGTGCTGCTCATTGCCAGGATCCACCCATGATCATAGGCTACAGTAGGTCAGTGTTGCAATCACTGCAACTGCAGTGTAATGTAGTCATAACTAGCTTTCGTTAGCTCAGGTACCATTAGCAGTCTAGCTGTAGCAGCACAGATCCTACAATGAACTACAAAACCTGCTGCGTGGCAGGGTGAATTAGCCCTAACTGATGTCCATGGTGCCACAAGAAGACTGATACCACTAATATCTAGATACTGTGGTCACTGCATGAAGACACAGTCTACCCAAGAAAACTAATTTTTTTATATATATATACGTATATATATATATATACACACACACACACACACACACACACACA
>NW_017729032.1:33191479-33191826 GCF_001723915.1 Gavialis gangeticus
AGCGGGGGTGGGGGGGAGGGGGAGAATGGGCCCAGATGGGGGTGGGGGGCAGACATGGGGCTCTGCCCCTGCCTGCCCTCCCCCCATTATTCTTAATGAACAATTTTCTAGTCTTGCTATAAAATCCTAGTGGAGGCATGTCATTGTGGTTTCTACCTTAACATAAACGATCAAAGCAATTGTAAAGGAGGGCCATGGGGTTAGCCTCCACTAGCTCTATCAAGGTACAAGCTATTTGTGCCTTATCTCCACAGAGACTTTGCAGTGATAACTCAAGTTAGATAATGGCTTTAAAAATAATTTCACTTCTGCTGGTGAAGACATGGCTGCATAAATTATCAGCTAGG
>NW_017729032.1:33192021-33192292 GCF_001723915.1 Gavialis gangeticus
TGTCTGCCTGTAACACTTTATTCGCACTCTGATTGGTTGTCTGGCAGACGACCAGTGTGTGAATAAAGCGTGACAGATAGGAGGTGGCAGTGGCACAGAGGACCACCCCCATGACAAAAGGGACATTGGGGATGGAGGGGATGAAGTGGGGCTGGCCGCCCCCTCCCCCTGCTCCTTGGAGGTGGTGGTCATGGTGGGTGGAGTGGGCTGGGACCCCAAGCGATGGGAGGAGGGAGGAGTGGGCCTGGGTCCAATGTGATGATGGTGGCAG
>NW_017729032.1:33192745-33196675 GCF_001723915.1 Gavialis gangeticus
AGCGGGGGTGGGGGGGAGGGGGAGAATGGGCCCAGATGGGGGTGGGGGGCAGACATGGGGCTCTGCCCCTGCCTGCCCTCCCCCCATTATTCTTAATGAACAATTTTCTAGTCTTGCTATAAAATCCTAGTGGAGGCATGTCATTGTGGTTTCTACCTTAACATAAACGATCAAAGCAATTGTAAAGGAGGGCCATGGGGTTAGCCTCCACTAGCTCTATCAAGGTACAAGCTATTTGTGCCTTATCTCCACAGAGACTTTGCAGTGATAACTCAAGTTAGATAATGGCTTTAAAAATAATTTCACTTCTGCTGGTGAAGACATGGCTGCATAAATTATCAGCTAGGCTGAACAGTCTCTAGCCTTGCTCTGAAACAGGTCCAGTTCAGAGCTCTTAGAAAGGAGTCTATGGGGTGCCATGGATGTAATCAGTAATTGTCAGGAACTTATTTTAGAGAGTAAGCTGTCTGAGAAAGAGCCTCTTTGTATGGCACCTTAAAACAGGGCCATCCAACTGGTGGCCTTCTGACCACATCTGGCCCCAAGAAAGGTTAAATTACAGCCTTTGGGCTCCCAGCCTGGATGCTACACTCTCCTTTACTCTCCAGCTGCTGCCACTGCCTCCTCCAATTTCAGCTGTCTGGCCCCAGCCTGGGGAGTGAGGCAGCATGTGGCAGCCTGTAGCTGACAGAGCCTACAGCTAGGGGGCATCAAAGGAACCCTAAGAAGTGGAAGAGATATTCACTCTTCCCCTCCCTTCTTCCCCCTGCCTGAATTCAGCAACAGGGGAAAAGAAGGAGGGTCCCCCGCATAGTGCAGTGCAGTGCAGTGCAGTGCAGGGAGGGTGCATATATGATGATGCAGTGCAGTGTAGCTGGGCCTCTTGCACCAGGCGGAGCCCACCTGGCATGGTATGCTGTGCAAGCAGTATGTGGCCTGAGGGGCAGCCCTGCTTTTGGACATTCACACACCCAACCCTGTTGGCCTCTCTAGACCTCTAATATAAATAGTAAACAATCATTCCTCATAAATGAGATCTTTATATTTGCCAAGCATTTATTTCTATTTTATGCAGTTGTTTTATCGTTTCATAGGCAAAAAATAATAAGGCATATACAGGATAACACGGTAAGATAAAGTGATGCCCTTCTGCAAACTGCTTCTCTAATGAAAAACATTTTAAAATGAAAACCTGCAGGATACCGTTAGCCTATTGTGCATTACAGTTTATTCTTTTTTAAGTGCATATTCACATTGATTGGAGTTAATGATTGAATCTTCTGCTTTAATTACATGTGTCAGAACTAATTTGTCAACACAGAAGTAATTAATCTCTTCTTTAATAAGCAATATCATACATGACCTGTAAAATAATTTGTAATCCCTCATTTTGGCTTTTGGAAATCCCACAGATTCTTTAAATGAGATTAAAGAAGAACCATGTTTTGTTAAGTTGTTTATGATGAGTAGTTATTAGCATTATTGATGAAATTTGAGGCCAGCTTTCTTCAAAACCAAAAAGGTTTATGAGTTCTTGACTACGTGGCTAATTCACTGAATATTCAGCAAAGCATTTATATGCTCTTACAACAGAAGGTTGCTACTACTGTGCTTAACAATGTTCTTTAGAAACTGGTAAAAAAGGAATAAGGCTGTTCAGAGCTAACATAATATATAAGTTAGTCTGACCCATCAGTAAGTTTAATAACAACATTATAGGTGTGATAAAGTACATTTATGATAAGATATATAGTGATGGCCAATAGAATGCTAATAATGTTCACTGTTCTTGCTACTTTAAGCAACAACAAACTGAGTTATTTCCTTGCAACTGAGCCCATAAACTACATATTGCTGTTAACATATACATGCTTTCAAAATAGAATGGTGTCCTACAAAGAAATTCAATAGAGTTTGTCAATAACTAACTGAAGCTAATAAAACAGAATGCAGTACTAGGGACAAGTAGTGATGCTGTTTCGATTGTACACCTATGCAAATGGAAAACCTGTCCTTATTAAAATGACAAGCCCACATGTTTGTGTATTGTTTTTGTTTTATTAAAATAAAATCTCAGATTGAAGCCATGTTTTGACAGCACAGCTCTGAAGCAGAATGGAAATGTTATCTGCCATGTTATACCATCATTTTTTTTCCCAAATGCCACTGGCAGGATGACATAGCTTCCTGTATTTCTTGTTGAAATGACATTTAAAATTTAGGGAATACAAAATATAATCATTCACTACACATTTTCTTTGAATTGCAAATTTTTACTACCTCTAATTAGACCCAGCCAAATTATATAAAAAGTGTGTCTTTTATTTAGGTGGGATGAGTTAATTAATGAAGTAGTAAATAGACATTATTTTCAAATATTCAGAGTACTAATGATTTATTCATAAACATTTATGTGGATCCTGAAAGTTCCACAAAGCTTAATATGAATGGCACTGGCCCCCTAAGGATACACTATTTTGTCAAAGGAGTGTAAGTCTTCAACCAGGGACAGAAATATTCTGTGATCAAACAACTACTCAAAGGAGGGAGGATATAATCAAAGGGATATGTTTTCTTGTTTGTTTTTATTCAATAGAGAGAAATTTGCTCATCATTTGCTCTTTTATATCTAAGAGGATAGCAAAAAACAGGATCAATTTAGCAACAAATTACTAAGAGAAAAAAAGAAAAAAAGCTACAGACATCTAGTTTCTTGTAATAAAGTATTCAGCTACCTTACTTGAAAAGTAGGTTTCTACTGCACAAGCATGTAAAGTGAATCCTAAAACTATGAACCTTCCCGATGTTAAAAATGTTAAATTGTTCTAATCACTGTATCACGGGGTGGGCCCTATGAGCGGCCGTGTTCCCGCTAGTGCCCCCTGCCGTGCCAAATTAGGAGATCCAGCACCCTCTTATTCTCACCCACCACGTCTTGGAGCTTATATAATTTAATATGGGAGGCTGCCTTTGGTCTCCTAATCTCTATGGGTGACCTGGTGCACCCCAGCCTTATGGGCTATGCGTGCCTCCTACCTCCCCTTCAGCACGCCCCAAGCCTCGCAGCTATTCCGGACGTTCTTGTGTCTCCGATATACGCGCCCTCGCCGGGGCCTCTCTGATATACGTGCCCTCGCCGGGGCCTTGCCCCACTCGCCCTTACTCCGGGCTCTGTCTTGCGCACCCAGCGCTGTCGGGTTCTATCCCGTGCTTCTCAACCTCCCGTGCTTGTACCCGCGCACTTACCCCTAGCACGCCTAATGTACTTGCCCCTCATCTGGGGCCCTGTTGCTTGCCACACAAGCCCTGTCTTGCCCCATTGGGTTCGGCTAGTGTACTCACCCTCTTCGGGCTCCCGACCGCATGCTCTGGCCCAGCTTCGGGCCTCTACCCGCGTGCTTGCCCTACTCCGGCCTCTTACACTCGCTCTCGCCCCCCCTAGACTTGCCTTGTCTGGGGCACCCTAATAGGCGCTCCCCCCTTTCGGGGCTTATGCCTCACCCTCTCTGGGCTCCTCAGTAAACTCGCCCTTCTCTGGGGCTTCTCATGTAGAGGCAGCACCCCACTGGGCCTGTCCCCCCTGCACTTGTCGCGCCCTCACCCTTCTCTGGGGCTTGCCCCGCGCCTCTCGCGCCCTCGCCCTTCTCTGGGGCCCTCGCCCTCACTGGGGCCTATGTCCGCGCTTCTCACGCCCTCACCCTCTCGGGGGCTTGTCCCACGCTAAACCGCGCTCGGGGCTCAGGTGGCCCATAGCCATGCCTGGCCCCCTGACCCTTCCCAGGGTCCTTCACCCGACGGGGCTGAATACTGCCCTCACGGGCTGGGGTCTCAACCCCCACACACCGCACGACACTGGCGCCAAACAGCTGTGCCTCCCCGGCACTGCTCAGTGCCCGAACAGGGCACCCAGGAAACCCCCCCAGACTACTA
>NW_017729032.1:33201675-33221410 GCF_001723915.1 Gavialis gangeticus
GCCGGGGCCTCTCTGATATACGTGCCCTCGCCGGGGCCTTGCCCCACTCGCCCTTACTCCGGGCTCTGTCTTGCGCACCCAGCGCTGTCGGGTTCTATCCCGTGCTTCTCAACCTCCCGTGCTTGTACCCGCGCACTTACCCCTAGCACGCCTAATGTACTTGCCCCTCATCTGGGGCCCTGTTGCTTGCCACACAAGCCCTGTCTTGCCCCATTGGGTTCGGCTAGTGTACTCACCCTCTTCGGGCTCCCGACCGCATGCTCTGGCCCAGCTTCGGGCCTCTACCCGCGTGCTTGCCCTACTCCGGCCTCTTACACTCGCTCTCGCCCCCCCTAGACTTGCCTTGTCTGGGGCACCCTAATAGGCGCTCCCCCCTTTCGGGGCTTATGCCTCACCCTCTCTGGGCTCCTCAGTAAACTCGCCCTTCTCTGGGGCTTCTCATGTAGAGGCAGCACCCCACTGGGCCTGTCCCCCCTGCACTTGTCGCGCCCTCACCCTTCTCTGGGGCTTGCCCCGCGCCTCTCGCGCCCTCGCCCTTCTCTGGGGCCCTCGCCCTCACTGGGGCCTATGTCCGCGCTTCTCACACCCTCACCCTCTCGGGGGCTTGTCCCACGCTAAACCGCGCTCGGGGCTCAGGTGGCCCATAGCCATGCCTGGCCCCCTGACCCTTCCCAGGGTCCTTCACCCGACGGGGCTGAATACTGCCCTCACGGGCTGGGGTCTCAACCCCCACACACCGCACGACACTGGCGCCAAACAGCCGTGCCTCCCCGGCACTGCTCAGTGCCCGAACAGGGCACCCAGGAAACCCCCCCAGACTACTAGGGATCTCCTGTGAGGCCTCCTCACACCCCTACAGCCTCACCCAGTCCTCCGGTCTATTTACACAACTAACACAACAGAACCATAAGCCAACCGGCTGCAACAGAACACTAAGCCTACCGGCTATAACATAAAGTCCAGGCCCCACCTGGCCTTCCATTAAGGCCTCCTAGTCAGGGTTCTCTCCCCCCCTTGCCATGATGCTGCTACTCACTCTATCAGTCTGCCCAACTCAGCTCGGCTCCGCTGCAGAGCTCTTGCTCCTCTGGCAACCTGAAGGTAACTACTCCCTAGGCTCCGGCCTGGGCTGTTTATAAAGGCCTGGCCCTGCCACCTGGCGGTCAGCTGACTCAATCAGTCGCTCTAGCATGGGCAGCCCTGAAGCTTGGCAGCTAAGCCCACACCACTATTCCTAGTAGCAGGCACCCCAGTGTCCTGCTACACACTGAAACAATCTCAGACAGAAGCAACCTACAGACAGTTATGTACCAGGGGTTCTAGCCCTCTTCCCTGGATCTCTCCAGCATATCTTAACAAACTGTCATTGCAGTCTGATGTTGGCTGCCATTGTCCTTCTGCTTTACCTGTGCAGGTTAGGGTGATATGTCTCACAGTTCTGTATCTTGTAGTTGTGTCAGGGTTGATAGTGTAATTTTACTGATAGGTTTAATAATGGATTTATATAGGATGGTTTCGATAAGGATAATCCCACCTCTGGCAGGGGGTTGGACAAGATGACCTCTGGAGGTCCCTTCCAGCCCTACTTCTCTAAGATTCTGTAGTTCTGTGTATTATTAGTTCTTCTCCTTACAAGTCTAGCATCATGATGGGAAACTTTGCATAATGCCTAGCAAAATGGATTCTGGTGAATGACTGGGGCTTCCAAGTATTAATGTCATCAACTAGTAAATAAACTATTATAACAGTAATATGGCTGTAACCATGCGTTTACCATCTTCAACAAACATGGTAAAATCCCCTTTTTGATAACAAGAGTTGAGGAAGTCTAAAGTGGTGAGAAAAGTGAGTTATGATGCTGATGCCTAGAAACTTTATTGTTGGAAACTTGACGTATGGAGACTTGTAAGAAAGATAGTCTTGGAAAATGCTGAAGGGAAGGAAAAACAGAGGGTAAATATAACTTTTTCTATATTTTAGATATTTTTTTTTTTAAATTAACTGGCTCCAACACCATTTCTTTCCTTCACTGTTGCAAGTTAGCAGGGTCATCTACTGGCAATGGTTTAAATTATTTACAAAATACACATTGTTACTGAGTGAAGTAGCCCAGATAAATGACTTGGACCAAAGAATAGTGAAGAGAGAAGGCATTTTATAATAGTCCTACACAAAATATGTTGTTAACTTTTAACTAAGCTTCTCCAAGTACATCTTCTACCCATGCAACTGTATTAACCACCAGTGGGTGTGACCAACATGATTAACTCACATGCCTCACCATCCACACCCAGTCACATGCTCCTCATCTGCATAACTGCTCCATCTCACTTGCAGTGTAGTCAATGAAGTTGCACAGGTCCAGTTCCTAATGTGACATTATGTTAGCACAATAAGAGCATGACAAGGTAACAGCTTGGTATTAGAATTGTTATACATTGCTTAAGAGGTTTTGAAGGTTGAAAATGCTCCATAACGTGTAGTTCTATGTCTCCCATATTCAGTGAAAGGAAAAAGGTCTTAAATAATTAAGTCACAAATAATTGTTCTGAAGTAATCAATCAAGATTTAAGCTGAGTCATGGGCCGCAGAACGAGGGGGGCGGGCAGGGGGGACCACCTGGGCCATGGCCCGACCAACTTTTAGCACGTTAATTTATATAACCCACAACTGTGCAATTGTCATTCCGGTTAAAACTGTAAAGCTACTTTTAACTGCATAGCTAGGTAAATTAATGTGCTAAAAGTTGGTCAGGCCATAGCCTGGGTGGCCCACCCTATTCCGTAGCCTATGAGCTGAGTATCTAGAATATTTTCCAACTTTTGGAATGAAAACAGGAGTACATTGTACACATTGTAGAAAATGAAACTTGTCTTGAAAATGAAACTTGAAATGCCCTTGTTTACCTGGGTTTATCAAACTCTTAACTAGGGGGACCCTTAAGTATGCTTTTTTGACTTTGACTGCCTTTTCTATGGGTCAAATTCTCACCTAATTTTGGTAAGAATGGTCCTGCCTTCAAGCATGATAGATCTAATTGTTCTCTTGCTTAGTGGCCTTCTCCTTCATTTTAGGACCCTGGATTATTCATATTCCTGTTTCTGATGGCCCTTACCTTGCTGTTCTTTAGAGCCAAATTGAATTTTTCAAACATAGAGCTACCACCTAGTGTACAGGTGGATTAACTAGCATACCTTTTCCCTTAACATGTGGGACAGAAACAATACAATTAAGAAATGATAAAAGTAGGAACTGCCGAAAGAAAAAAGTAAAAGAATTAAAGGGAGGAGGTATATATCTAAGAATATTAAATCCACAGCAATAACCAGATCTCCTCTCCAAGACAATTATCCCCTCTGATAATTCAGTAAAATTAAAATCCCGCATAGAGTATTCAGGGATTCAATCCTGCACTGCAGCAATTAGCCCTCAGCTGAAATAGGGGACACTCACTGTCCCAGGCCTTAGATCTCTAAAAGAAAATAAAATTTCTGTTATGTACGAATTTCAGGTGAACGTACAGTGCCACCAAACCCTTTTAACTTCAGGTGAGAGCCCACCTTGGTGGCATCAACAAACTAGGACCTTTCCCCATCTCAGAGCCCCTCCTAACTGACTCGTTCAGTGACTGCTCCCAGCAGTAGCATAGCTATGTGGGGAGACCGCCTCTGTGCACCAAACTGGGGGCAATGCAGAAATAGCTATTGCCACCACCAGCAGCACAGCCACTGCCACTGCCCCACATGCAGCTGCTCTCCATGGCACAGAAAGACTGCTGGCTCCCAGTATTAGTTGTTGATCTGTCTCACTGCAAGGAAGATCCTTCACCAGGAGGGAAGGAGAAGGTCAATGCAGAGCACAAGTTCTGTCAAGTCTTACCTCAGGTTCTGGAGCAAGAGAAAGTTAATGGGTGAGGCTGGCAGACCATCCTCTCCCTCTAGATATGGAGATTAGAGGCTAGTCTCCTGGCTGGGCCCTATTTATTGCCTAATGATTGCTACCTGCTCTCCCTGCCTGATGCTGTCAGCAGCAAAAATGTTTCAAGGCCAGTTGGCTGAGCTTTCTGTGGAACTGAGTGCATGCAGTTCACTGGGCCTTTGTTGACCAGAAGCAAAATAATTATTTCACCTAGTCTGTAATGAATCCAGTGCAGCTTCTTCTGTTGCTAGCAGTCAATGACCTACATCTCTTCTCTTCCCCTGAATACTGTATCAGTTCATTATCAGTGCATATGCCTCAGGGTCCTGGCCAAAGGCAGGCTATTGAGAATGGCAGTAGCTTGCCCTATCATGTCAGTCAGGCCTTTGGTTTGATGAAAACTCCTATTTTCTGTCCCAGTCACCACTGCTCAGGCATATGATAAGCAAGCATTTTCTCTTTCCCAGTCTTTGCATCTCTACTTATCTATGCATTTATTTATTAGATTTATATCCACTTGGATTCCAAACCTCAAGTTCCCAAATCAGTAAGGGCCCTGTGCAGTTCAAGCAACATCTATGAGGGTAACCACAGTCTCTTGATGTTTTCTCATTTTATTCCAGGCTGGCAGTTCTCTGTAAGTTTCAAGACCTTCAAAACTGTCATCTCTTCACGATTGTTTTAAAAAGTTTCCCATAATGGTCACCCACTGTTTCTCCTTTGCCTCCCCCTCTCAAAGACACACACATAGGATTGTCTTTAATTATCTTTTTATGTTACTAGGGAGGTGGGTGGAGTGAAGTCAGCTATAATTTAAAAAAGTAGGAGAGGAAGTGGAAGGGTGATAAGGGTGGAAAATACTTATTCTATCATATGTTAAAAAATTAATATTACCTAACCTCTAGCTTTATTCTTTAATAAAACAGCACTGCTTATTATTTTAACTTTAAAGGAAATATTTACTTGCATGAAAAAGGCTAGTCTCAGTTTGGTGCTGAATGGTAGAAGCCATTTCAAATCCCAAAAGCAAACAAAATTTCCAATTTTATACCTTCACAGATGAGAAGAGCATTGGGCTGCTTCTGCTTCTGCCATTCAGGCATCAAGAGGTTCTTTTTCAAAGTGCTACAGTAACCAGGAAGTGTGTGTCCTGGCCATGTTGTTTGTTAATGAGTTTTCTCTGCAAAGGTGCTGCTTGCTCTCTCTTTTGTAATCTGCCTGTAAGCCTTCAAAAAAGGACCTTTTGTTCCACAAACCTGAAATTTACAATTGAAAGGAGAGAGAAAATTTTATACTTTCATAAGTTCTTACTCTTCCCTGTAGTGTGTAGGTGTGCTAATGGAGGATAGGGAAGGGGGAGAAGAGAAAGGTGGGGACAGGTCTATGCTATTCCTCACAGACTTCCTCTGTCTTCCCCATCCAGTACACAGCACTTCAGCAGGATTTTTTATCAAGGGTCTCTATTGCTGAAATCAGTGCAAAGATTTGCATGTACTTGGACTAGCTTTGGATCCTGCTAAACAGTGCTAGATTATGACATGCTGAGGCCCCAAACTATATCCAGTTTCAGAGGCCCCATATGATAAAAATAATCCAATGTATGCATTTTTGTCATATAAAAATGAAAATATCCATATTTAGAAAGTCATTTTCCCATATCTCTCTTATCTCCTTTATTTACCAACTGATTATTATAACCTGATATTGAGTCAGGTTTTTTTTTTCCTTATTTAGAGGCCCCTCATATTGTGAGGCCAGAAATTGTAGCTTAAGTAGCTTATGCCTAAATTCAGCACTACTGCTAAACTTCCATGCATCAGGGCAAGGGATTCAGTATTGATATGCTCTTTGCCTACAAGGAGGCATAGTTGGTGCTGCTTAACCTTTTGGACCCACAAGCCAAATGAGTTGGGAGGAGCTGGTCTATGGGCCAGATTGAGCCCCTTGTGCCAGGATCGAGCCATGGATCCCAGCACTGCCCTCTCCTTCACCCATGTGCCAGTATTGGTACCTGGGGAGTTTGGCACTACCCCTCCTATTCCCGTATGCTGGGGCCGAGTCCCAGGGACCAGGCGCTGGCCCCTCTCAACCCCATTCACTAGGGTGGTACCAGGATGGCCTCGTACCACCTTTTCCCAGCCCTCCACACTGGGATTGAGCCCTGGGATGCTGGGCCTGCCCCCACCTGGCCCTGCACACTGGGATCAGGTGCTTGATCTAGTATGCAGGTCCTGGGACAACCCACAGATCCAGGATATTGGCAGTGAGAGAGCAATGCCACAGCTAAGTGCCACCATTCCCCTGCTGCCAAAGGAAACTCTTTTCCCTGCCATAAACTTCCTGTATGGTGTTGGGCAAGTCTTTGTGCCTCCATTCACTATCAGTAAATAAAGAATCACTTTCCAAGTCTCTGCTTTACCTATTTAGACTGACATGGTGATTCAGTAATTGTCTCTTAATAGGCTTATATATTGCCTAACTTTATGGCAACCCAGACCCCTAAGGGATCTGTCTTAATTATAAATAAAGTTGTTAGCCTCTTAAAGTTGCCTAACACTTTCTACTATAAATTACTACTGTCACTTGCTTATAACTTAAAAAAAGCCAGCTGTTGAGGTTAGAATTTTCCATGCTGACTATCTGCTAAATATTTTGGAAAGGTTTCAACCAAGACAGTTTATCTGTTTTTGGAGACAGCTAGGGAAACACATATTTCATTTTGTAAGAAAAGAGAGAGAGAGAGAGAGAGAGACCTTTTTTTGAAATTCCCTGCTGTCCCAGTGATTTAGACCAGGGAACTGGTATTTATTAATGGGTAGGATTTATGCCAGGAACGTGCCTTTTGCCATTCCTATGAAAATTTGTCCACATTTGACCACATTATGAGCCTTCTGGAAAACAGTGGTTCATGCTGGTGCTGTAGAAGCTTTTTTCATTTTGTGAGCCCAAGTCTCACACAAGTCCACCCCCACAGAACTTATGTATGGTATGCTGAAAGGTCTCCCAGCTCTGATATGCACCCCTCCCTCCCCATCCCCATGAGTGAGGGAGCATGTGCTTGTGAAGGGCCATAGGGCCCTAGAAACACTTGCCCTGTATCGGTTGCTTTAGGGTAGGGTAGGGCGGGGTGGGCCAGATGCTGCAACTGAGAGGAAGATGTCCCCTCAGTTACAGCATGAACCTCATGTCCTCAGTTACTGTTCTCCCACCCTGCTGCTCAGATCACATGGAGGAGATATCTGTCTGATTTCCTGATAGAAAGAACAAAACCCAAATCTAAGGGAAGGAAAGGAGTAGAGTGTACAAACAGTCTATTGAGGTTGGAGGGAGAAAGAGATTGGGCTTGGAAGCACAAAGGGAAAGGTAGGGCAGTGGATTGGCAAAGAAATAGACTAGAAGCCAGTGGAAGTGTGTGTGGTGGGGTCGGGGGCATGCTTAGATTAGACAAGTAGTGCCAGACAATGCAAAAAAGGCTAAAATACACAATGCTTTTCTTACCACAGTCTTCACTGGCAAGGTCAGCTCAAGGCTACTGCACCTGGCAAAATAGTTTGGGGAGGAGGTGAGCAGCTGGCACTGGTGAAAGAATAGGTTAGGAACTATTTTAAAAAGCTAGACATGAACAACTCCATGGGGCTGGATGTGATGCATCTAATGGTGCTGAGCGAGTTGGCAGGTGCAGTAGCAGAGCCCCTGGAGATAATCTTTGGAAACTCATTGTGGCTAGGAGAGGTCCCAGATTATTAAAAAAGGGCAAGGATAGTATGTCACAGGCCAGTTGTGCACTGTGAGTATATCAGTTTAGCCACTGGGCTGTTTGGTTTGGGATCGAGGAGGCAGAGTTGGGAGTAAAGCAATGGTAAATTTATTATGTATGTTCTGTGCCATTAGCACCCCTTCCCATTTGTCCCCCTGCGGATGCCTAACCACTACCTAGTCTCCCACCTGGAGTTTCCCCCAACTACCCCTTGGCCATTTCACTGCCGGCTCGTGGGGCCAGCTTTGACCAAAGGCTTGCTGCATGGGGCTTTCTCTGACATGGGGCCGATTGTTGGCCCAGTTGAACAAGCGATTTAGGTGCAGGTTTCAGTCCTTGAGGGCCGAACCGGTGGCCATTCACAGGTTGCACTTTAAGATACCATTGACTCATTCTACCAGTCCGTTAGATTGCAGGTGATAGGGAATGTGATAGGTCCACAGCACATGATGTTTCGCGGCCCACTCATAGACAAGATGATTGTGAAAATGTGAACCATTGTTACTTTGCAGCTCTTCAGGAGATGGGTAGACAGCTAACAAGTTTTTTAGTGCTGCACAAGTGTTTTGTGCAGTGGCCTTGGTGGAGGCTCAGACAAACATCATTCTGGTGACTGCTTCCACTGCTACAAACACATACTGTCACTTTCTGGGGGTGTGGAGAAGTGGGACTACAAAGTTGCATTGCCAAACTTGCCATATTACCTTCCTATTGAGTAATGACAAAGGGGTAGTCGAGGTGGGGGTTAGTCGGGCCTTGACTTCCTGGCAGATGATGCAGGACTTGACTAATTCCTGAGCTTCTCTTTTAGTTAGGTAAATGCCCCAGGTGGCTGCTATGAGAGCAGTGCCATTGCGGCCAGGGTGCCCATGCAGCCGATGCAGCCATTCTGTGACTAGTACTCCAGGGGTCTGCTGGAGGGAGGGGCCGGGCACCTTTTTTGGGGGTGGCTGGGCCTTTGCTTCAGCAACAAGGATTTCTGTGCTGTTTTTGGCTAGTTTATTTACTTGCCTGTGCCACTTTGCTTCAGGCCCTTCAGCTTTTTTGCTTCCATGTGCTGCACTAACATGTCATATATGTAGGGGAAGGCCTCCCTGTGCCATTGCCCACAAAGCCTCCCATTTATTACAGCTTCAAATATCTCTGCCTAGCCTTTTGAAGTTTTCCTTTTTTCACAGGCATAGCCACTTGGTGCACCCCTCTACTACCATCCATGAATCGCAGTAAATATAAATGGGTTTTGTATAGCCTGACCCTAGTAACAGTTCATAGTTGGCCACGTCAACTACAGCGGCTAATTCAGCATACTGCGCACTTTGACCGTTTCCTCCCATCGTAAGCTGCTTACCATCTCAAACTTGTATGGCAGCACTCCTCCAGGTGCGACCTTTGGCTGAGCCATCGGTAAACGAGACCTCTACATTTTCTGATGTTTCCATGTCAGGCAAGAAGGGAGGAGCTTCCTTGATGAGCGATAGCTCATAAGAGCTGGCTGCATCTGGGTATATGTTAACCGTGCTTTCTGTGATTTTTTCCACTAGTGCTGGATGCCCCTTTGGGGTTACCTGCTGGGCCTGACTTAAGATATAATAAATCCACTTCTGCACTGTTGTTTTTTGGACCCTCCCTCTGGGTGGGAGATGTCAGTCAGACAATGCCATTCCCAGGATGGGTACCCGGGTGGTTATGACAGTGGGTCACTCCCCTCTCATGGTCTCTGTGACTTCTAAAGCTGTGGCTGCTGCACACAGCATTTGTTTTAGTAGCGTGTATCAGGTTTCAGCTCCCTTCCAGCCTCAGCTCCAGAACCCAAGGGGTTTTTCCTTTTTCCTCTGCTTTAAATGTATCCCTCTGTCATAAGCTTCAATGGTGCCCCCCATTGGACACGTTTACATGGAGCCAGAGCTCCCCTTCTGGGTGTCGTGCTGCTAGGGAGGCGTGGATGGTTACCACCTCCTTGAGGGCCTGCATGGCATGTTGGTGCTCAGGGCCCCATTCCCACTGTGCCTTTTTTTTACATAAATTATACAAAGGCCGGGCCAACACGCTAAACTCGGGGACATGCAGGAGCCAGAAATTAAACTCTCCTAGCTGGGCTTGCAATTCTTTTACATTGTTGAGGGTAGGGGTATCTACCAGGCTTTGCAGCTCTTTAGCCAGTATAGTGGGTCTACCTTGCTGCCGTTGGATTCCCAGGAATTCACACTGGGGTTTGACTTCTTGGATATTTTTGCTAGATAGTGTGAACCCAAATGTTTGCACCTTCTCTTTTAGGGACTTAAAAGCACAAATGGTTAATTCCCAGTCCTGCCCCCCACTGTGACATCATCGACCTACTGCCAGACATGCACCTTCAGGTGGCTTAATTGGACCACCGCAGCTAGCACTCCATGGGCCAAGGTGGGGCTGTGCACCCAACCCTGGGGTAGGACTGTGTAGATGTACTGCTGTCCCAGCCACGTGAAGGCAAACAAAAGCCAGTGATCTTCATGGATGGGGATAGCAAAGAACATGTCCTTAATGTCTGCGGATTCCATCCACTGAGGGCTATAGCACCTAATGCTTTCCGTCAGTGCAGGCATGGACTGGACCGCAGCCGTTAGATAGTTGGTGTTGGCATTCAAAGCCCTAAAATCAACAGTCAATTGCCAATCCCCATTTGGTTTACATACCGGCCACAGTATGTTGTTTTACGGGGAATGAGTTTGAATGATGGTTTCATCCTCCAGCTGCCAGTTGATAATGTCTTGAATGGGTTGTGTTGCTTTGGGAGGTGTGTGGTATTGAGGTCGGTGTACCCCCTTCATGGCTGGCAGGGTGATCGGGGTCATAGAACATCGGGTTACTGCTGTCATCACGTCTTCCTGCTTGCTCTCCTGGACTGTGGTGCAGCCAAACTGCCAGGTTTCCTGCTTAAAGATAAGCTGCTGCCCCTGCAACACGTTTAGACCCAGTAGGTTTGGCCCTCCCCAAAACATGACAGCAGCTGCTGTTACTATGGAGCCATTAGGCTATGTGAAGGTAGACCAGACCAAATGTCCTGGTTGTCTGGCATCTCCAACTCCTACTACCTGATAGGGGGTTCCCTGTGCCCTTTTCCATTTTGCACAGTCCAAAACGCATACCTGGGCACCAGTGTCTAGTAGCATGTTAATTGGCTTTTTTCTTTTATTTAAGCAAATCTTTGTAGGTACTTGGATTAAGAGGCCAATATTATTCTGTTACCAGTCCCCGATCCTCTACTGCCCCCATGATGACCCCTTGCTTAGGGGGCTGAGTCGGCTGGGACTCCTACTTTGGGGGGTCAGGGGGTGCTGATGGTTCTGTTTTCTTCCCCTTCCTGCCCCCACAGTGTTTGACCCATAGCTCTTGCAGGACCATGGTAGGCAGTCCATCAATTTGCTCTTTACTAAACCCTGCCGCCAGTAACTCTCTCCACATTTGCACCCATGGGGTTTTTGAACTTTCATGTTCCATTATCCTGGACTTGGGGGGCCCTGCTGGGTCATCTTTCTCAGGGGCCACTGCCATGGCCTTGGCCGTTTTTACTGGTTTGGGAAGCCACGGCTTCTGCAAAATGGGCAGAAGCTGTAACAACTGCCGGATTGCATTTCTTACCGGGTGAGTTACCAACTCTTGTTGTAAGGCCAGCAGAGCTGAAGTGCATTCCATTGGTGCTCGCCAACAGAACTTCCTCCACATGGCTTCTGTCACTAGTTCTTCATCTAGAGTGTGCCTCGTTTCCTGCTTGAATGATTTCAGTTAAGGCTAGCTGATACAGACAGTGGATAGCTTCCTCTAAGTTAGCACATGCCCATGGGGGAGGGTTAAGCTCTTCTTCCACGTTACCATAACCCACAGCAGCCACCAGTATTGCGGCAGAAAACAGAGTAATGTTGTGGTCCTGCCCGACCCACTGATCCAACTGGATTTCGGGGCAGAGAACCAATTGTGCTGCCTCAGAGCGACTCACAGATACTGCCGAGGCTCCTTCTCCATACATTTGGACTAACCAGTTTATTATTTGCTCCCCCAGTTTGGCCTTATGTTGTTCTTGCAATTCTCTGATTTCTGTGCGAGTAAAGGAATGTGTCTCCATCCTGAAATGTCCTCCTTGTGGCCCTGCACAGGTTAACACTACTGGGAAGGTTTGGGCCAGCTCCCCTCCTAAATTCTCTTGGGCCAGTAGGGCATAAGGAGGTGGGATCTCACAGGCCTCTTCTGCAAGCCTCACATATTTATTATTTTCTGGCTTAGTTTCTCCAGTTTCACCACACAGACTTTCACTTTCTGGGTCATCCCACAGTTCAGTTTTTGGAATTTCGCCATAAAGACACTCCCGGACCTTTTCAGGGGAAGGTTCAACTGATTGTGCCACTTGTACTTTCTGCTCAAGGGAGGTGATTGCCTGTGTGACTAGTATTTTTCCCTCCCAATGCTCTAATATCTCTAGTCAATCTTGAGCTGCTCTGGCAGCCGCGCACGCCACACTGCTAGAATCCTTTTCTTCCCTTAATTCCCTCTCAAGCTGGGTTACTTGGTCTGTTAGGGATTGGGTCTCTTGATGAAGCTGAGTGGCTTCCTCTGCTCCCAGTCTTAGGCAGGTTGCCAGTAGCCAGGACAGGCATTCTTTCTGAGGTCTGCCCCTCTGCACAGCAGTGAATGCAGCCCCCTGACAGGGTAGTGGTGGGATCGCTCCAGGCAAGTCTCAACCTCTCATTATCCCACCCTTGATTCTTAATATCCATAACCTCTTCTATCAAAACAATCAGCAGAGTCCACCCCTCTGCTCCCTCTGTGCCATTTTTTCCCTCCAAACTCACCATCCTCGATCCTGTTCATGACACCAATTTTGTCACAGGCCAGTTGGGCACTGTGAGTATATCAATTTAGCCACTGGGCTGTTTGGTTTGGGATTGAGGAAGCAGAGTTGGGAGTAAAGCAATGGTAAATTTATTATAGTTTACACACACACACACAGAGTTAACAGAAAGATAAATGCAATAAGCAGATGACACAATATTAAAAAGCTAGTTGTAAATAATAACAACAGATAATGAAAACAGATAAATAGATTAATCTGTCTCAGGCCAGTTGGGCACTGCGAGGGTATTAGCCACTGGGCTGTTTAAAACAACAGATAGATAGACATGGGTTGGCAACTTATCGATAGTTCTTCAATGCCAGGTGCACGCCAGGTGATTCCAGCGAAGTCAGGTGTCCCCAATCAACGCTGTCAGAGGGATTACTGGGGAAGGTCCCTTGATTAGGATCCGGTCCTTACTCACACGTGACCTCCTTCCTGCTGGTCACCTGATGCACGTGTTTTTATATCTAGTTTTATACTAATTTGTTGGCTTTAGAGCCATTCACAATCTTGTCCTATAGCTGTTACCCTATGGGATAAAAAGGTGTTAAAAATTATTATAAAAGGTTACTACCCAAACTGGGTTTATCCAATAAGCAAATTACAATGCAGCATCTTCAGGTTTGAAATTAACATTACTCCGCTTAAATCCAACCCCTTTAGAACTCTCTGACTATGCTTTTTTGAAATGTACTTTCCTGGAGTGTGCGGGGTAGGCCAGGTGGTTGAATCCAGTTTTTATTATTATCAAGGCTAAATTCTGAGCAAGAAAGAACCGTTAGGTCAGCTAAACTTACAGCTATAGCTTTGTCTTTGAGGCCGTTAGTTTCACAAACAGTTACAAGTTACATTTTCAGGTTACAAAAATACAAGCTTTATATTAGACAAAAATTCCAAATGTCTCTGAGAAGTACATATTTATTGCTTATTAATTTCTTTGGTTCTGGCCATCACAATAGTGCTCATCTTAAAGACAGGCAAGATGGAGGATCTGGGGAGCTACAGACAGTCACCTCAGTCCCTGGAAAAAATCATGAAGCAGATCATCAAAGAATCCATTTGTAAGTACTCGATGGAGTCAGCATGGATTCATCAAATGGAAGTCATGCTTAACCAACTTGATTGCCTTCTGCGATGGATGAATGGCTTTGTGGATGTGAGGAAAGCAGTGGACTTGATATACCTGAACTTTAGCAAGGCTTTTGATACTGTCTCACACAACATTCTCACAAGCAAGCTAAGAAAGTACAGGTTGGATGAATGAACTCTAAATTGGATAGAAAACTGGCTGGATCAGCAGGTTCAAAGAGTAATAATCAATGGCTCAATGTCCAGTTGGTAGCCACCATTAAGTGGGGTGCCCAAGGGGTCATTCCTGGAGCCACTTTTGTTTAATATATTCATCAGCACCCTGGGAGATGGCATGAAGTACACCCTCAGCAAGTTTTCAGATGACACCAAGCTGGGGAGAGTAGTAGGCACTGGAGGGTAGGGCTAGGATTCAGAGAAACCTAAACAAATTGGAGGATTGGACCAAAAGAAATCTCTTGAAGTTCAATAAGGATAAGTGCAAAGTTCTGCACTTAAGGCAGAACAATCTCATACACTGGTACAGGCTGGGGACTGACTAGCTAAGCAGGAGCTCTGCAGAAAAGAACTTGGGGGGTTACAGTGGGCAGTAAGCTAAGTATGAGTCAGCAGTGTGCCCTTGTTGCAAAGAAGGTGAAAAGCATCCTGGACTGCATTAGTAGGATCATTCCAAGCAGATCAAGGGAAGTGATTCTTTCCCTCTATTTGGAACTGGTGAGGCCACATCTGGAGTACTGGGTCTAATTTCAGAAAGCCGGTGGACTAATTGGAGAGAATCCAATGGAGGGCAACAGAAATGGCTAGGGGGCTGGGGCACATGCTTTATGAGGAGACACTGAGGGAACCAGGCTTTTTTAGTCTGGAGAAGAGAAGACTGAGTGGGGTTATGATAACAGCCTTTAGCTACCTGGAGGGTGGTTACAAGAGAATGGAGCTAGACTAGTTTCAGTGGTAGCAGATAACAGAACAAAGAGCAATGGTCTCAAGTTGCAGCAAGAGATGCTTTGGTCTTGCTGGATATTTGGATATTAGGAATAACCTTTTCACTAGGAGAGTAGAAAAACACTGTAACAGGTTACCCAGAGAGGTTATGGATTCTCCATGCTTAGAGATTTTAATACCCGGGTAGACAACTCCCTTGTCAAAGAGACTAAGAAATTAGTTTGAGATTGAATGAAGAACCTGGGGAAGGAGATCATCTGGGAGCCAGATGAGGGGTAAGACAGAGACAGATCAGACAAGTCATAAATATGGAAAACCTACTAGTTTGGCCAAGAAGGGTAGGGTTGGGTGCAGGTAACAGGGAAAGCAGGATTCAGAAAGTGAGCAAGGGTGTGGGGGAAGAACAGGGATCTGGCCACTTGACATGTTGATACCAATGTAACTTGCATCAGTTTTGTACACCAGTGTGAATTACAGCATGATCTGGAGTGACCACATGCAGGTAACTTGGAGTATATGCACACAGTAGAAGGTTGTTACTGCACCTCTCTACTAAGTGGTGGAAGAACAGGCCTTTTTGTACTGAGCACATGGCTACCCATTTTCTAAACTGTAGACAAATCACATGTATAGATTTTTTTATCTTGATTTTTCCTGGACTAATTCCACAGAAAATTAGAGTAAGTTACACTAGGATATGGCTATAAATGGGCTGCTTACAAATGTTAAAAAAAAGTGGTGCTTTACCAAAGGTAGGCCATGTTTTTGGCCAGAGTGATGAAAAAATTGCAATGTCTACTTTGTAAAGGTGCCGGAGTGCCGGCATGCCAGAAAAACAAACCAGAGCAAGGGGTACATGGCAGGATGCACTGCATATTAATATAGTTAATAATGTTGCTTTTTAGCAACATTTAGCAACTATTATTAATAGATGTTGCTTTTTTACAGTAAATACCAGGTTTTCTAAAAATTTTAACCTAGTGACAATGAATACAACTTCATATACTACCTTTGTTCTTGTGTATTTTTTGTTAAGCATGTGATGAGAGAGAGAGAGAGAGAGGAAAAAAAGAGAGAAAGAAAAGAAAGAAAAAAGAGGATAGAGAGAAAAGAAGGACAAGAGAGAAAAGAGAAAAAAGGAAAGAAGAGAGAGAAAAAAGAAAGAGAAAGAGGTAAAGAATGAAAAAAGAAAGAAGAAAAAGAGAGGAGAGAGTAAAAAGAACAGAGCAAAAGAGAAGAGAAAGAGAGAAGAGAGAAAAAAGGAAAGAAAAGAAAGAAAATAGGAGGTAAAAATGAAAAAAGGTGAAAAAAGAGAAAAAGAGAAGAAAATAGAAAGAGAGAAAAAGAGTAGACAGAGAAAGAAAGAGAAATGAGAAAAAAAAGGAAAAAGGGAAAGAGGGTGTGTCCTTAGCTGGCCACATCTCCCACCACTACTGGCTGCAGCTCGGGCTCACTGGTCCATGGCAGTATCTGGCGGAGGGAGGCAGCAACACCCCAGCCACCAGGGCCTGGGGCACTCAGGCCTCCCCAATGACCCCAGAGTTGGGGGGGCCCAGGGCAAGGCCTTGGAGAGAGGGCCCAGCTGGGGCTCTGGCAGAGAGATACTCCACTATATCCAGGGGGGCAGCGCCAGGCTGCTGAGCCCGGGGCTAGGTGCTCAGGACAGGGTGGTGCAGGGAGAGGCAGGCATGGTGGGAGATGCTGCAAGTAGGCTGGCCAAGCCAGGCCCTTAGGAAGGTGGCAGCTGGAGGAAACCAAGGCTGGGTGGGTAGGAAGCAGGGGCTTCCCCAGGGCTCTGCAGACTCGGACCACAGTGAGCAGGTGGGGGCACCCAGTGGCACCCAAGGTGGAGCCTGGCCTGTGCAGCTTCACCGGGATGGGTCACAGCTGTCCTGCCTGTGAGGTGATGCCACCTGGCCAGCGCAGGATGCTGAGCTCTGGAGGCTCCCAGCTCTGGGCTCAGCCTCCCTGAATGCCAGGCATAGCATGAGCAGAGTGGAGCTGCCCCCAGTGCAAGGGCCCAGCTGTGAGACCTGGCTGCAGGAGCCCCTAGGTCCCAGGAACAGATCCCCTGGACAGCACTCAGGGCTGAGCCAGCCAGGAGCCTCCAGCACAGTGTCCCCTCTTCAGTGCCTGCCTGGGCCCCAGCCTTGCCCACTTGCAGCTCCCTCCAGGGGCCATGCCGGGCTTGAGGATGCAGCCTAGGGACAGCAGGTGGGGTCAGCAGGATGCAGACAGTGTCCCTGCCTGTGTTCTCCTCAATCCACCCCTGGTGCCTGACATGGTGCTGGAACCTGTGGCTGCTCCAGAGATCCTGGAGCAGTAACTTAAAAAAAAATGTTTTTAGACAATTTCCTCACATACCACCTGGCATGCTGAGGAAAATGTCCCCGTGTGACACTAATTGGCATTCATGCCAAGGGGTGCCTATCCCTTTGCTTTACTTTAAATTCAGCACACTCCTACACTGAGCCTAGTAATGCCCAGAAGAGGCATCATGTTAGCTCACTGAATCAGCTGTTAGATAAAGGCACCAAAAAAGTCGCACTGAAGAGTCTGATCTATACAGACGCTGCAGAGTCAGGTCAAACTAAGACGCTGGTTCTTTCAGTAAAGTGAGTTGTTCTTTTTAATGTCTGTAAACAGCACAGTGTATTTGCCCCAATAAGGGGCAGTTATGCTGATGTAAACATACCATATTCAGGACCTTTGTCCAACTAGGCACAATTAGGTGTTCAGTTAGTCGGTTTCCCATGACCTCCAGGGTTGTTATGCACTATTCTGACAACTCACTTGGGACCTTTTTCCATGATTGACATTCTTTGACAAATTCTCTACTTGGTTATGGTCTTTCCTTTCCGTCCATCCAGTAATGTTACCTCTCCACATGTTCCTTAGTCAGTTATATTTTCTCTTTCACTCACTCTTCCTTGAAGCCTCTTTGGCTAAACCAATTCAATTCAAATTTAAGTCTTATCCTCAAGGAGGCTTTAATATTTTTCAACAGAAACAGTAATTTCATCTCTCACTGATTAATTGTCTTTATCAGCTGTATATAGTATCAGTAAAAGTTGTCTGTATGACCTAATTTCAAATGCTCGTAGCTGTCTTGAATGCTGAATGTCGATGTAGCAACTTTCACATACACCAAAGGCTGCTGACATTTATTGTTAAGCTAAGAAGATAGATATCTGTTCTGATGAAAATATTTTTGCCTTTAAATAGCACAGACAGTATTTCTGGTGCTCTTGATTCTATTGCTGTTCTTGTCTTTGTCTGTTCTATGACCTTCTGTGATAGTGACTCCTAAGAGCTGTGAATTTAAAAAAATACAAGTTGTACAGTCTTCTGACTCTGTGAAGTATAGGTTTGGATAATTTAGCCCCAGATTTTTGTTTGGTTGGTTGCTTAGTTATTTATGTTCTCGTTCATCCTTTATTTTAAAAATAAAAAGTTAGTTAAAAATAAACAGAAAATGGCAAATAACTAATGAGAGAAAATGTCTGCCTTTTAGAAGAGGCATTGTTTCATAAAAATAGAACAGTTATAAATAAACCAGAAACTCAGATATCTGTTTTGCTTAGTGCTGGGCCATTCAGAAAGAATTCTAGTTTCTCTGGTAACTTTACAAGATTTGAGAGCTTCAGTGTTCATCTCCTGTGAGACCATTGCTGGGGTACTTATTTTACTTTGTTTCACTAACACTCTTCTGCTAAAGATACAGTGTTTCCTTGATTGGTCAAAGGAGTTTTTTTCAATATCATTTTGGTGCATTTTAGCAACAGATATCTGATATTGTTAAAAAACCAAAAGTACTCCCTTCACAAAATCTAACATTTCCCTACCTGTAAATATTGCACCTTGGAACCAATACTGGCTGCATTCATATTTACAAGACCTGTCTTTTTGGTTCTGTGCTCAGTGGATGTAAGAGGCCATACATTCAGTGGTGATCTGATTTTGTTCAGAAATTGCATATAAAGAACAAAGTCAAAGGGCACTAATTTTGTATTCAATAACCATGAAAGTACATGGAGACTACAAACAGAAGCTTAACTAAGTCAATTCAATCCTCCCCCACCCCCTCCCCACACACGCACATGCTCACTTTACCTTTTCTGCTCCAGCTCCAGTTCTGAGTCTGGCAGCGGGGAGGGTAGAGTAGCAGCATCGGAACAACAGCTGGCGTTTCACTGCTGCTGTTGGCACTGGATTTATGACCCAAATACCTTGTTCTGAGCAGACCCAAAACCTCAACCCGACCATGACCTCTCCATTCAATAATAGGTGAATTTTACTGATACACAATGATAGCAGATAAGAATAATGAAAACAATTCTGTAGCAACCAGTCCTAGAGCTGTCGCGGAGTCAAGGTATGTCTGGCTAGTACACAAGCTTCACCCTGATGTTCTTTCTTGAATGTGAGAAGTCAGTAGCCTGGAGGTTGAAGGCTGAGCACACACCCCACTACCTCCCGCCCAGTCAGGTGGGTGAGATGGGCTGGTGGTTTGCCCTCTGTCCATGGCAGCCTCCGGTCCCTCTCTCAGGGACCCTTTTCTGCTCTGAAATCCCTCCTTCTGTATTCTTTCTGTCCTCTGATGACTCTTCATCTGTGAGCAGCATTGATTCGCTTCCCTCTGGTCATCATGCTGTCCATGTTCTGTCCTGTCAGCATATTCCTTGGATTCACAAAACTATCACATGCACACATCCTAATTTGGTTGTTTCTGGTGTCCTCCTAACTTGGTCCATTTACCAAAACTAGAAATCACAAGGGTTCTGCAGAGGACACTTTGACCTGGTGCCAACGTTACAGAGTCCTTTATCTCATGTTATGTGGTACATGTCTTCAATTTCCCAGCCTGTGTGTCTGACACAGGCAAGCTGCAAGCAGACACACAGGCTGGGAAATTGAAGACATGTACCACATAACATGAGATAAAGGACTCTGTATGTCTGCTTGCTGCTTGCCTGTGTCAGACACAGTGGGCCTTGAAGGAAACTCTGTCACAAACAGGCTTTTAGAAATCAATTAACCCTTGCCAATGCCCTGAACCATTCTTCTATTACAATATCTACTTTATATACAAGCCAATTCCCAAAAGCAAACCTTTATATACCATTTTCTAACCATTGCTGCTGAGGGACATGTCGCCTCTT
>NW_017729032.1:33226410-33235820 GCF_001723915.1 Gavialis gangeticus
TTTAGAAATCAATTAACCCTTGCCAATGCCCTGAACCATTCTTCTATTACAATATCTACTTTATATACAAGCCAATTCCCAAAAGCAAACCTTTATATACCATTTTCTAACCATTGCTGCTGAGGGACATGTCACCTCTTTTTGCCAGCAGCATGTGATTTGAGTGGCCAGAAAGCCACCATTTTTTGGTGGCTGATAGGTGACATCTCTCCCAGTAGCACCAAACCTCCTGCTGTTCCTCTGGCACCATGCACCACCACCACATCTCTGCCGTCCCTACTGCTGGAGCCAGAGCAAGATGGGCTGCATGGAACGTTCGTGGTGTAGGGGTAAGAGGGGATGGAGAATGCAGGATGAAAGGGGAGGTGCTCCTTAGCTCCTTTCCAGCATTCCCCATTAAGGAGTGCCTGGGGCTCATTCCCTATTTGCTCACCATTACACTACTTATATGCCAATGTGGATGAAGGAGTATGTGCTCTAGAAACAATAGCTAATTAGGCATTTGATCAAGTGCAGATGTCCCACTTAATTGTAAAAATCACTAGATAATACCTACTTGAACAAGCAGGGCACTGAGGAGGGTTGTTCCATGTTACTAACTATAGTTATTAAAGCGGTGCCTAAAAATGCTACCTAGATCAAGATGTCATTCTACTAAACCTTGCACATAACTCTTGCCCTATGATCTAAATTGATTATCTTGTCTAAGAGTTTTAGGGAGAAAGAAAGGCACAGGAAGGTGTGGTAACTTACTGAAAGTCACAGAGAGCATCAGTTTTATTGAGTCTCAATCAAATCTACCTATTTGTCTTCCAGATGGCTTTCTAGTATAATGAATGCCTAGCCCACTAACAAGGTAGCTGTTTGAACTGAAAAGGATGCTTCTTCACTGCTAGAGTTTCACTGAGGCCTTAGGCTGGTTCACTGTAGAGAAGTAAACTTCTTCCTTGCTAAAAAATAGCTGCTTTCTTGTGCAGTTCTGTAGAAAATCCATTTAATTTTTGCAAAACACATTAACTAGTGAAGTCCTTAATACAGATTTCACATTTTCCAACAAAAGATTAGAATTGCTACTATAGGAATAAATTAATAACTATGAAGGCCAGTAAGCTCAGTTTCTCTGATAACTCATTAATAAATCTGCAAAAAGACAGACAAGTGTAGCTATTCAGCTTTGGAAGACTGCTCCATCAGATCCATTAATCAGCATTTTGGCAGGAGTTGGGAGAGAATATAACAGGCAATGGGTAATCAGTGTGACTGCTCTCTTCTAAAACTAGTAAGACCCCTACAAGAAGGAGAAATGGAAACTGGGAAATGACACTGTGCACATGTGTATTAATGTGCTTTAGATAATGTGCACTAAATCTAGTACCTCCACTGTGAAGTACTAGAGAAATGTGCACATTAAGACTTTTGCCAGTCTTAATGTGCATTAAGTAGCACATTTTTTCAGTGATACTTTACTAAGCATTAAAATAGCCTAATGCACATTAAAACACACGTGTAGATGTGTCCGCTATGCATTAACTGTAGTAACCCAATAGTAATAGAAGCATCACAGTGATGCGATGACTCTGAAATAGCTTGGAAATCAGTATCTGACTTTTATCCTGAAGCCAAGTTTTCAGGCACTCTTATAGTTAGTTACCTTTTGGAGTGAAACTTATCTTAGCCAAGAGTGTGTGTGAGTATGTGTGTGTGTTTTAAACTTGTCCAAGTGCAGCAAGAAGCAGACAGTACAAGTCAGTCTTCAATAAAAATAACTACACAAAGCCCGAATAAACTAATAAACTGAGCTACACATATTTATGTCAGATGACAATCTGGGCTAATATCCTAGGGGGGGCACATGTGTGTGTATCATTCATCTGTATTTATAAGTATATATTTCTTTAAAAAGACCAGCACTATAATATTTTCTTTCTTTTATCGTACCCTGGTTCTCTTTCTTTGATTGCTACTTTGCAGGAGCAGGTTTTTTGTACATCTGTTCACTGGGATAATCAGGTCTTTTTTCTGAAAGTCTACAGTTGATTTAGATCTTTATATTTGCATTTGCAATGACTAGATTTCATCTGCCACAATACTGTCAGTTACCAAGCTTTGTTGTTAATTGGTGATATTCCTATTCTTTGGCTTTTTGTCTGTCTATTAAGTAGTTCCTGCCCTGTGACAGCCATTGACTTCTCACTCCATGACTTTAATTTCTTGAGTAGTCTTGCAAGGGATTTGATCAGGTACCTCATCTGAATGTGCAAAAGTACCATCTAGTTGTCCTTTAGTCACTGTTGCTGATCTTCTTCAAGAACAGTAGGTCAACAGTCATAGTCTCCCTTCATAGACACCATTCTGTTGTGTCTCCATCCTGCCTTTAACAATTATATGAAGCAATGAATAGGGGCACTAGTCTGTTTCTGCTTGAGGAAACAATCTTGATACTTTATTTAATCCTTATTCACCATGTCCAAATTTCCATTTTAAGGAGGGCAACTGACTCTTGGTTCCCCTACAATTTCCCGCCAGGAGGGTTAAGCTTATGAACTAAAGTTCTGGGTGTCACTTTTCAAGCACTCTGTTCTCAAAGCCAGAGTCAGGGGTTCTACAGAAGTATGTGTAGAAACCACCACCCTTTCAGCAGTGCTTGGGTATTTTTTAATTGAACATCCACAAGGGTAGTATGAACAGACAGAGGTAATTAGCCATGTTGATTAATCATGTTACTCTGAAGTCAGGTAGAAGGCAGAGCAGAGTAGCACCTTAGCATACCTATACACGAGTGTGGAGGCTGCTCCAATGCACTGTAATTACAGTGCGTCAAAGCAGACTCAATTAATTGAGCGAGCCTCTGCCAATCAGCTTCTGTGTCATGTGTATCAGTGTCCCTGCACTTCAAAATTGCAGTGGGGGCACTTTATCTAAAGCTTTCTGCCTTTTATACTGCCGAGTTCTGCCTAGGGAGAGGTGCACTGCTCCTGGAGACATTGCAATGCCAGACTGATGTGTAGAATGGATGGAGCAAGCTTTGAGTCCATATCCCAGTCCCCCAACAACATTTAATATAAAGTCTTCACATTGAGGACATATCAAATATTAAACTGATAAGAACAGATTTAAAAGCTATATTAAGAAACTGTTAAAATTGAAATCTTTAAAAAAGATCTTTGAGAAACACAACCCCATGCATGGTAGCTACATAAGGGTAATATGGTCACAGATAAAGGAGTTTCTGTGTGTATAAAAATATAATCATGATTTTATCATTGCCAATGTTATTTTCCACAGTAGGCCAAAATACAGTAAATCTAATTAGCAAAATCTAACCATAACTCAAACTAGGAACAGTTTTAGCAACACTACCACTCTGTATCGCGTTATACCTGTGCTGGTATTACAAACTAATCAGAAAAGTAATTTGAGTCTCTTCTAAAGTAGCTTACATCACACTTTGCTATTTAAAGTGAAGTTTAAAAATGACTCATAGAAATCAACTTGTCAAGTCCAAAGCTTGCTAAATTGTGGGATGAGTTAACAGAGAGCTTTTACATTTCATAGATTTCATAGTCATTAGGGCTGGAAGGGACCTCACAAGATCATTGGGTCCAGTGGGGAAGGAAGTCATCTCGGGTCAAAGGTTCCCAACTAGATAAGCATCCAAATGTTTCTTAAAAGAGTCTAGAGTAGATGCTTGCACCACTTCTGGGGGGAGTCTATTCCAGGTTGTGGGGGCTCAGACAGTAATGAAGTTTTTCCTTATGTCCAGCCTAAAACGGTCTTCGAGGAGTTTGTGACTATTGGACCTTGTCATCCTTTGGGTGCTCTGGTGAACAGGTGTTCCCCCAGGTCCTGATGCACACCCCTTAAGTACTTATAGGCTGCCACCAAGTCACCCCTGAGCCTTCACTTCTCCGGGCTGAAGAGTCCCATGACTCTCAGCCTCTCCTCGTAGGGCCTGTTCTGTTGCCCTCTGATCATGCATGTGGCTCTTCTCTGGACTTTCTCAAGCTTCTCCATGTCCTTTTTGAATTGTGGAACTCAGAATTGAATGCAGTACTCCAGCTGTGGCTTCACCAAGGCCAGGTATAATGGGAGGATGACATTCTGGGACTTGCTCAAGAAGCATCAATGGGTGCAAGCCAGAGTTCTGTTCACTTTACCAGCTGCAGTATCACATTGGAGAATCATGTCCATTTTGTGGTCAATCATGACCCCCAAGTCTCTTTTGGTTGTGGTGCTAGCAAGCATAGCACTGCCGAGCCTGTAAGCGTGATGAAGGGTTTTTTTCCCTGAGGTGGAGCACCTTGCATTTCTCCATATTGAACGCCATCAGGTTTTCATCTGCCCACTTTGCCAGCCTATCGACTTTGGCCTGGATAACCAACCTATCCTCAAGTGTGGATGCTGTTCCCCAAAATTTGGTGTCATCAGCAAACTTAGCCAATCCACTTCTGACACCAGAATCCAGATCATTTATAAAGATGTTAAAGAGTACAGGTCCGAGAATGGAGGCTTGGGGGACACCACTGGTCACTGAGTGCCATGTTGATTCAGTTCCATCAACTACCACTCTCTGGGTCTGACCTTGGAGCCAGTTCCTCAGCCATCAGACTGTAGTATAGCAAAGGCTGCAGTTGGCCAATTTTTCCATGAGGACATCATGGGACACCAGATCAAAAGGTTTTTTCAAGTCCAGATATATGATATCAACTTCTTCCCCTTTGCCGAGGTGATATGTCACCTGGTCATAGAAGGAAATGAGATTGGTCAGGCAAGATCTACCTGCAACAAACCCATGCTGGCTGTTCCTTACAATGTTGCCTTCAGCTAGCCTATTGAGAATGGTTTCTTTGATAATTTTTTCCAAGAACTTTCCAGGGATTGAGATCAAAATGATTGGCCTATAGTTCCCTGCGTCTTTCTTCCTCCCTTTCTTGAAGATAAGCACCACATTGGCCCTCTTCCAAATCTTCAGGTACTTTGCCTGAGTGCCATGAGTTCTCAAATATCCTTGCCAGTGACTGTGCTTTAATGTTCCTTAAGCACTCTTGGGTGCAGTCTGTCTTGACCAGCTGATTTGTGGGTGTCCAACCTCTCAAGGTGTTCCTTCACTAGGTTGACACGAATGATAGGTGTATATTCACTCTTCCCTAGCCATCCCACATCATGTTAGGCATGACAGTCCCTTTGAGTTGATGAAAAACCAATGCAAAGTAATCTTTAAGCAGGTTGTTTTTTTCAGGGTATGAGTTGTCAATTGTCCCATTTGGTTTATCAGGAAACCAGTGTTACCCTTGTTATTCTTCCAACTCCCCACATATTTGAAGAAGGACTTTTTATTGTCCTTGATTTGTGTAGCCAGTTAGAACTGGGTTACAGCCATGGCTTTCCTGGTTCGCTCCCTACAGATGTGGACCAGTGCAGAATACTCCTCCTTAGCAATGCTTCCAGTCTTCCATCCTTTATAAGCCTCTCTTTTTAGACCTAAGAGGTCCATGAGTTCCCTGCTGAGCCAAGGGGGTTGCTGTGTCCTTTTACTACTTTTCCTATGGGTTGGGATGGACATCCCTTGTGTTTCTAGGACTGCTAATTCTGCAAAATTCTGCAAATTTCACAGACCTTTTGTTCATGTGTAAACAAATATTGGTGTAAACAGGGTTTTGTCTGCTTACAGATACTTTATGAACAAAAAGGGATATATTTGACAAATGACATGTTGACTATAGTACTCTGCTATAATAATGACCATAAGAGCAGTTTGCAATTAAACAAACTTATCACAGTTCCTGAAAGACTAGTAAGCTGGACAATACTGCCTATGAACAAGGATGTTAATTTAAGTCCCAGACACATTCACCTACATCTCCCTGGACTGCACTTACATCACCTTTCACAAGACAAAGCAAATCAATTTGCATAGTTCAATTTCCTTCAAATAAATTAAATTCAGTATAAAATATTGTTTACAATTAAGTAGTTGACATGGTTCTCTCTAATTCCATAATGAACTGCTGACCTAGTGCAGATAACAGGGAAGGATGTATTTCTCTACCTGAGTTTAAGGATCTGTCCACAGAAGGCTTTGTAGCTAGACCTTATAGCTAGAAGTTCAAGGGGTTAGATGGGTTAAAATAGACCCCACTCTAAGGTAAACTGAGGCAGGGGAAGGGGTGGGTGGGATGGAGGGCTAGAAAGGGGATCAGGGGACTACTGGGGTCTGAAAGGGAATAGGTGGTGTCCAGGAGGGATTGGCAGGACCAGGAGACTAGCAGGATCTGTGGGAGGAGGTTGGGGGGAATTCAGGGGATTGGAAGTTTTGGAGAGGCTTCCCAGCACTGCCAACCCCCCCTGAAGCCTCCTAGCTCTCCCCAGTGTTGCTGAACAACCCCCTTAAAACTGCTGTTGGGCAGATGGACCAGGATTCATGGGAGGGAGGCTCACAGGACTGAGGGGTGGCAGCTCCATAGGGAAGGTTTGGTGGGATTGGGGGAGCTTTCTCCCTCCCTGGATCAGCAGCTATTTTTAGCCCCCCACCCTGACCCTTCACCCCAGCAAACCAACCCCCCCAATCCTGCCCACTCCTGGTCCCCTCTCTTGGGGGGTGGAGAGAGCTGGCTGATCTGTCGGACAGAGGTATTATGCTTTGGGAGTTGTCGGAGGGGAGCTAAAAATATCCTGGTGCAGGGGGAGTGGGGTAGGAAAAGTGTAGCCCCGGGGCTTGGTCCAGTGGCTGGAATTTCCCAGCCCTGAGGTTGTGTTGGGAATAGGTACAGAAATTCAGTTAGATTGGTCTACCCATACCTGATCTAACTTAGCACACCTCCAAGGTACAGTTAAATTAGTTTGGGTTGGCCTTTTTTTGACTGATCTTCTAATCTTCCTGGAACTTCTGTACAGTCATACTTAGATCAACCTAACTAGGGATCTAAGTGTAAAGTCCACACCTGGGCAAACTAAATTAGATCAAGTGGCCATTTTTAATGCAATTTAACCTCCGTGAACATCTGTATGTATCCAAAATGTCCAAGTCTCATCCTAGATTCTTTGGGAAAATTTGATACACTGGTAGTACAGGCTTTATTGCAATTCTGAAAAAGAAACCCTGTTTTCTGTTTAAGAATACATTCTCTTTAATCAGGACATCAACAGAAATCATACAAATTAGCTTTCAGATATGGAAACTCCTCTTCTGACAAATATCAGATCACTTGAAAGGACCTCTGTTTGGCATTAAAATAACATATGTATCCAAAAAATACTAATCATTTTTTAATTGGCTGCATTTTTTAGGAGTGAATGGGTGCATCCTGACTAGTGGGTGCGTGCTGCTCGCAGTGCCTCAAAGCAGGTTGAGGCACTGCAAACCACATGTGCTGCATCTTCACCCATTCATTGCACTGGAAATTAGCAGCAGAGTGGGCTTTTTAGATACTGGGAAATTCCAGTATCAAAAATAACCCCCTGCCATTGAAAAAAGCACCGTGGTGCACACAGCAAAAGCATATGACAAAAGAAAGGGACCCTGGCCAGCCAGAGCCACACTCTGGCTGCTGACTAGGCTCCAGGTGGCTGGCCTGGCACCACTGCTGATCTGAGAGGTCCCAGGACCCCAGGTAAGGATGCTGAGGCCAACACAGGTGTTGGTCTCAGCCTCCCCTACCCCACCTGGGTCACTTTGTCACATGCCGGAATGTGTATGCAGGTGTGTGCCAAGGGACAAATAGCAGCAACACAGATATGTGCCACAGCTTTTTGTCCCTCTGGAAACATGCCCTCCTGCATATGCACACTCATCAGGATGCACCTAATATGGCCACTTCCCTGCTTGAGAACCATTCCTTACTACTATCCATTCATGCAGCTTTCTAAGGTGTTTGTGTGTGACCCATATGCCATAATAATGTCCTTTGAGATGACAGGGGACCTATTTTCATCTTTACAGGTAAACCCAGACTTCTGAAATTCATAAGCTCATGGACCCATTGAGGACAAATATACAAACCATAAAGTCTGATGCAAAAAAGTGAAGGTTAACCAACTGCCCAAGCATTAAATAAATACTACGAAAAAATCAACTTGAACTGCGTAGAGGGAAAATTAATAATCGGTTCACTATATGGAGGCAAATATTTGCTTGGCAAAAATAAGCAGAAAAAATAATGAATGCTCAGTATGTGTATTTGAATAGGATGAATGCGCTACCCAAAAGAGCAGTAGCAGGGAAGAAAGAATCAGAAAAAGGGAGGACAGAGGCTGGAAGGAGAGTACTGGATAATAATATATTTTCTTCATTGTCCATCCTTCAGCATTATATGTTTGCATATATTCTCATTACTAAAGTAAGGAAATACAGATTAAATGAAAGCACTGTAAGATGGATATATAACTACATTGGATCACTGTGTTCAATAAGTAGTCATCAGTGGCTCTGTGTCTATTTGGGAGAGTCTGTCCTGGGTCCAGTACTGTTTAACATTTTTATTAATGATTTGGGTGATAGGATTGAGTCCACATTTAGCAAATTTGCAGATGATACCAAGCTGGGTAGAGTTGCAGACATACTGGAAGGTAGGGTTAGAATCCAGAATGGCCTAGATAAACTGGAAAAAGGATCTGCAATTGACCACATTAAATTCAACAAGGCCCTAAAGATGCACTTCAGTCTTTCTGCTATTTCAAATTTATGAAGTATCTTAGAATCATAGAAAATAGGAAGGACCTCAGGAGGTCATCGAGTCTAATCCCTGCTCAAAGCACGACCATCCACAACTAGATCATACCAGCCAAGGCGTTGTGTAGCTGGGTCTTAAAAACCTCCAGTGGTGAAGAGTCCACAACCTCTCTGGGTAAACTGTTCCAGTGCTTTAATACTCTCCTTGTGAGAAAGTTTTACCTTATATCTAATCTCAACAAAGACGTAACAAGCACACAATGTGAAGCTCAAATCCACAACCCTGAGATTAAGAGATTCAGGCTCTACCAGTTGAACTAGCCAGGCCCATATCTTCCTTTTGGATAACAACTGAAGAGTATATAGGACAATATCTATTAGGGATATGTGTTTTTAAAAAGAGTATGCCTGAATAACTTGCGTATAGGACAAAAATTAGCTAAGGAGATCTCTGCTCCATTGATGTTTATTTAGAATAAATCCTTGGTAAGTTACAGCAGCCAGGAAGAACACTAATATGTCAATATTTCAAAAGGGCAAATAGAAAATCCCAGATAACTGTGGGTCTGTCAGTCTTAGCCTGACATCAGCACCAAAAAATAATGGAATAAAATTACATGGAATTGAAGCAATTAAGAATTCAACTAGAAAGAAAGAGTTAATTCCAGTAAACATGTATATGATAGTTCTCATTAACCAAACCTTCATAGATTGCATAGATTTCATAGACATTAGGGCTGGA
>NW_017729032.1:33239395-33239600 GCF_001723915.1 Gavialis gangeticus
AAGGGACAGGCAGCCCCTGCAGCTGAGAGCCAGAGGCTCTGTCTGTGTGGATCCCAGAACCATGGGCTCCATCTGGGTGGCTGCTCTGAGATGCCAGAGGAGGAGGCCGCAGAGCCCGAGGGGACCCTCATGGTGCGGCGCGTGCCCATCCGTGTCATGCCACTGGTAGGCTGGCTATGGCTGGAACTGTCTACCCTGGGGGGTT
>NW_017729032.1:33240023-33242399 GCF_001723915.1 Gavialis gangeticus
GGGGGGGGGGGGGGACCCGGCCCAGCTCCACGCAGCCGCCTCCTCCCTCTCACTAAGGTGTTGACCCCCTCCCACCATGGGCCCTGCTTGCCTCCAGCTGTGCTGGGGTTTGGCGGGGGGCTCTACGGCAGCTGGGGGGTCTTTGGGGGGCTTCAGGGGAGCAGGGGTGCAGCAGGCTTTCACCTGCGCATCTCTTGCTGCTCCAGAGCCTAACAGGGGCTTTTTTGCTGTTGGCGGGCCCTTTTAAACTGTGCACATGTGCAGTGGGCCTGCCATCAGGCAAGCTGCTGTCAGGCAAGGGGGGACCCTTGTTCCAAATAAAACCTTGTTCCATTTTGTTTCAGATAAGATTATAGGTATATTTGATAAAGGGGACCAAGTATATATAATATATTATAAATTATTATATAATTTTTTGTGAGGCATCTGGTTTGGAATTACATGACATTCTGAAGAAAAATGTAATCTGTCAGCAAAGTATATATTTTTCCACATTCTGAAAAAGGAGATTGAAAAACTGGAGGGCTATAAAAGTTATCTGAGGGCTGAAGAAACTGCTTTACAATGAACGAGACTTAAAGGCCTCAATCTCTTTAGTTTATCAGAAGGAAGAGGTAACTTAAAGTGTAAAAATTATTCCTGGGGGGGAAAAATACTAGAAAAAAAATAGAACCTGAACTCAAATTGCAACAGTGGGAATAAAACAGTGGAGAAACCACAGAGAAAAAGCAGTGAATTCTGTGCGTCTTGGTATGCATTGTATAGGATGGTTTGGATAGGGATGATCCTGCCTCGGGGAGTTAGACTAGATGACTTCTGGAGGTCTCTGCAAGTCTTACTTCTCTATGATTCTATGATCTTTAGATTGTAGTTGGATGTCACTCTGGCAGGCAAACTCCAGCCAAATAAATTAAGCTTTAGACAACCAGGAGTTAAATGTGCTCAATAGGAGGTTAATTAGATGGAATATAAAGGACCTGTGATATACAGAAGGTCAGACTAGATGATCTAATGGTTCATTCTGTCCTTAAACTCTGCCAGGCTCTAAAACCTCTGCCAACATGAACAAATCTCTGCCATTTTCCTGTCTCCATGAGCATTCAAACACACTGTGCAATCATATTCCTGCTGATCAAATGCACATGCCTCCTACCTGGATACCACATTTCTCATCTCACAACAGTAACATGCACTTTACATTACTCTACCTTCTTCCACCTGGACGTACATATGGCTTCTTCCCCTCCACACACAGAGATACATGCATGGACACACTCTCATGCTTCCCATACACACAGACATTGGCCACTTTCTGTTATCTCATGCTGGCTTTGTATTTGTATGTATTTCCAGGAATACTACTGATAAGAGTAATTGTTGAGATGGGTAAAAGAGAAGAGGAAAAGCAAGGTCAGTTCTTGCAACCCTTATAAACACTGAATAGTTCTCATTAAAAAATACAGTCTCACTAGGACTAATGAAAACACAGGTGCTTTTATTTGCATAAGTGGTATTTGGGGTATGGATTGATAAAATGCTTTAATCAGCAGCACACTGGGGTAAAATGTAAAATAAAACAGTGACAAATGTAACTTTGCCCAAATCAGTAGTTACCAGAAATTGAAGTAAAACTCTACTGGGATATGTTTACCAGTTTAGCTTTTACCTGTACACATCCATCCCAATTTACTAAAGACAGACAAGTTCTCCACAGTGAGGCACTGTGATAGCTGCCTTCTCTGTGAGCTACCACGGGATAGCTGCATGTCTGTCCATTCCTAAGGCAAGTATAATTACAAAACTAATGTATAGTATATGAGGGTATGTCCATCTGTCCATTCTGTCAGACACAACTGTAGAATCACAACATAGGTATTGACACCATATCAGAAAGTATCCATTATTTTAGACTCTTTGAACCAAATTCCCATGTTTCTGATTTTGTTTCTGTAATCATACCATATTGTCAACCCATTATCATCTCTCCATACCATTTTTCTAGGCTTAGGACCTCTTCCTAAGTAGGAACCAGAACAGCAACCTCCCTGCTGGGCCCCCTTCGGGCCCCAGGGGAGGCACACCTGGGCCAAGGGTTAGCAAGGACTTAGTAAGGGAGCTTCTGGAGGGGCTGGATGTGTTCAAGTCAGCCGGTCCGGATGATCTCCACCCTAGAGTTCTAAAGGAACTGGCCGAGGTCATTGCAGGTCCCCTGGCACGGCTTTACGAGCACTTGTGGTGCACTGGAGAGGTGCCGGAGGACTGGAAGAGGGCCAATGTGGTTCCAATCTTCAAAAAAGGGAGGAAGGAGGACCCGGGAAACTATAGGCCAGTTAGTCTTACCTCGATCCTAGGCAAGCTGTTTGAGAAAATAATTCT
>NW_017729032.1:33243319-33243543 GCF_001723915.1 Gavialis gangeticus
AGCCCGAGAGGGCAGTACTCAGCCCAGTGAGGGCGTAGGACACGTGGAAGGTCAAGAGGCCTAGCACGGCTGCGTGACTTCTGAGCCCCTGGCGCCGGTGAAAGCCCGAGACCGGGCCGGCGTGTAGGCTTGGAGGGAGCCATGAGAGCGAGACAGTGCATGACAGGCTAAGAGAGAGCCACGGGTGTGTGTAGCGCAGATACAGGCCCCAGCAAGGGGAAGAA
>NW_017729032.1:33244527-33248650 GCF_001723915.1 Gavialis gangeticus
GGGTCGTTTGACCCCAGTACTCTTTCCTGCCATGGCAGGGGGTCGGACTAGATGATCTTCTTAGGTCCCTTCTGACCCTAGAAACTATGAAACTACAACAAAGTGCAGCTGGCAGCATTGCTTTAGATATATACAGAATGTCAGAAAGTATCCATTATTTTCCATTGTTCAAACAAAATAAAATTCTGTTTTCCTATACTCAACCTGAAATGGGTGCTTGGTAGAGCGCTGACAAACACTGTACTGTATAAGGCTCCTGCCGAAAGCCAGATCCATGAAGGGGCAGCTTGAGTGCAAGAGTCTTCCCCATTTGCATGCAACAGAGTCCTTCTCAGTTTGCAACACAAATTTGAGCGCTACCAACTTGGCCTGTGGAGATAAAACTAAGGACCTATGGTGATAAAACCACAAGTTACAACAGCTTGAGATAAGGATCCAGAACATCTCACAAAAAAGCTATAAAACATGCACTCACTAGCAGACACATACACACAGGGGACAGGCATAGTCTAACTGCTAATTAGCAGATACCAGTTAACCAAGACAAGTGTAGGAAAGGCCGCAAAGTCTCCATTATCCCCACTTCATATCACCTTCTATCTGGATGCAGGGAATTCAAGATGTGAAGGCAAGAAGACTGAAAAAGCTACACATACTTTGCTAAATAGAATATCCTTATTCTATACCTTCTTTATAGAAGGTATAGAGAAGGGCAACAAGGATAATGGTGGTATGGAGGGGCTTCCATACAAAGAGAGACTAAACAGGCCATTCATTTTAGAAAAAGAGACACTTGAAGGGGGACATGATAAGATTTACAAAATACTAAAAAGCAAAAAGAAAGTAAATAGGGATTTATTATTTACTATCTCTCACAATACAAGAATTAGGGGTCACAAAATGAAACTAGCAGGTAGTAAATTTAACACTAACAACAGACAGTTCTTTTTCATACAGCAAGTAATTCAAGTGTGGAACTCATTGCCACCAGATGTTGTGGAAGTTTACAATTTAAGTCAGATTCAAAAGGGATTCAACAGATTCTTGGAGGAAAAGGGCATGAGCAGCTATTGAGGGTGAGAGTTAGAGATACACCCTTTGAATAAGAACTTCCTAGACCTTACATGCTGGAGGCTGTGAGAGAGAGAAGAACAGTGGGGAGAAAAACCTGGTCATACCCTGTGCTCTCTCCCTTTGAGCATTCACTGTCTGGCACTGTGTGACACTGGATACTGGACAAGATGGACCTATGGTCAGACTCAGTAAATGGCAATTCTTATGATCTTATATTCTTAGTCTTATGACATTTATTAGGGATTGGAATAGGGCATATCCAAATTTTTGGGTCAGATTTCACCTCCTTTATTCACTTAGGCCTCTGACACACATTACATTTAAGAAGCAATTAACAACTTAATCATGTCGTAATTAGTAACCTGGCCATATGTGCAATTCAATTTAAGGCACAATAACAGAGTGTGGGAGTGCGTATCCTGGAGATGTCTCACTTGCTCACTTAATCCTTCACTTTGGAGTCTCCCTTGTTACCTGCCCACCTGTGATACAAGGGGCCTTACATGTTGTGCTGCCTGCCGGGTGTGTAGCCCCTCCCCTCAACTCTCCTGCCATGACTTGACGTTATGCTATAAAGGGAGAGAGTTCAATGGAGAACTTCCTGGGAGGGCTTCCCAGGAAAGGGCAGTACTCACGATTTTGGCTGAATGTTCCATGGGGCTCTGCCTCCTCAGCACCCTGTCCACTCGCCAACCAGGGCGTCCGCACAATCATGGTTCGGCCTCGCGGGCTTACCCACAGCTTGCTTCAGAAGGAATCCCACGTCCCAGTGGGGCTCAGTTGGTACTTGTCCCTCCTGTCTCGATGAGTAGCCTTCCCTCCCTCGCGGTTGTCAGGCTATCTAAGCATGATGTCACGCCTACTGTAGTGCATCCGAGCGGGGCACTTGGTTCTTGCCCTGCTTCTCTCTATCACTCTGATTTTTCTTTTTTTTTTCCTTTTCAAAAGAAATATACTTCTGGGGAGGAGAGGGATGTGGAGCTGCCTCCTTTCCCCCAGCCTCCTACAGGGGGCTCAAATGCCTCCCCTGCTCTGCCTCCTACAGGGAGCTTAAATGCTTCCCCTGCTCTGCCTTCCACAGGGGGCTCAAAGGCTTCCCCTGCTCTGTCTGCTGGTGCTGCGCTGGCTGTGCTGCTCCACTCCCGTGCAGGAGCCTCAGAACATCTGGCGTGCTGCACCACAGTGCTTGCTCTCTCCAGCTGCTCTCCCACCTGGGTTCTGGCAGTGCTTTTAAACTTTCCCACGGTGGCCGGTACGGCCACCACGATTGGGCCAACTGTTCCCCGCCCAGGCAACAGCTGATAAAACAGCTAGCATCACACCGGCCATGGTCCTGACTCCTGCTCTGGCTGCCCAGCAGGAGGTAAGTTTTTCCCTCGGGGGGCTGTTTCTGGGGTTTGGTGCCTGTGGGGATTACCCTCTCCCCTGCGGGAGCCTGTGGGGGCGCCTCACCACCACACTGCCATATCTACATGTTCAAAATAAATAAAAGATGAAAGAAGGGAGGTGACATGTTTGTCACAATCAGTGGTAGGGCTTGAAGGTGAGCTCTTTCTTCACAGGGCTCCACCTCTCTTACACCCTGCCCATACCACATCTATCCAGGCTCAAGACCTTAATCTTCCTGGACATCTCCTACGTGGGTTGCGAGGCTACTAATCAGTCCATTTTGGTCATCTCTTCATGTGAATCACTGGCCAACAATCCCACTTTCACTGACTCATCTCATGAACAAGCCATTTTACAGTTTACCTATTGGAGAGGCTCTCACCTCCCACTTACCACATTAATTGGTCTTTATTTATATTTACTCAATAGAGTTGTCATCACCCAATTGAACCTATATTTCATCAATTTAGTGAGTTCATCGTCACTCAATTTAATCTTTCTTTATACTTCATTAATTGACCACGTTCATCCCCACTCGATCCTTATTTATATTCCATCAAATAGTGAGTCTTGTTACTCAATTAATTCTTCTCTATGCCTCAGTAATTACCAAGTTCATCCTTACTTGACCCTTACTTATTCCATCAATTAAGATATTCCTGAGGCACTGGCCCATCCCCCTCACTAGATTTAGGTTAGTTCAGTTTGCAAGTCAGTCCTTCGAGGCCTCCTAATCCATTAATCATGATTATCTTGCCACCATTTCCTGGCCCTTCATTTTCAGACTGACCCTCTCTGTTAGCCCCTTTTCTGCCATTGCTCTCAGTGCAGCCCCTCTGACAAAGGATTTTCCTCTCACCACCTGGCTTTGTCCATGGCTCTGACTTCCCATCCCAGCTCTGGTTTTCAGTCCTAGCTCTGACCTGGTCCCCATCTCCTGCCTCCAGCTCTGGCAGTGGAGGCTTCCAACACAGCCTCCATGTCTCCACGCAGTTTATATAAGCTCTAGTGCTCTTGTGCTTTCCCTCTCTCTAGGGGTCACTAAGTGTGCTCATAGCCTCTTCTGACTTCCAGCTGAGCTCCCAGCAGCCAGTGAGAGCCTGTCCCAACTGCACATGGCAATGCGGTGCCTGAGCCAGCCATGCCAGATATGGCCATCTTCAGATGGCTGGCCACACACCTCCAGTAGCTACACCACAACCCCTGGGCCTGGAGGTAAGTTTCTTTGTGGGTCACAGTCCAGCAGACCAGCACAGACTGTAACAGGGTCTGAAACCAGTGCCCTGTTACACATTATACCATGTTACATATTATGTCCACATTATATCCCAACTGCAATAGGACTTGTCAAAATCTTGTGTGCCACCCAGCTGGGCAGCACACAGGGTTTGAACAGGCCCCAGTGAAAGGGAAGAAAGAAGAGGGTGGAGGAAGAGGAGAATAATTTTTTTTTTTTTTTAAATTCAACATTTGTTTATTTTTTAAGTAAAATGCCAATACAAAACTGATAACTCAAGTGAAATACAGCATTAGTTGAATGAGCTATAAAAATTCAAATTTTGTTAAATTATATTTTTACTTTAAAGAGAAAATGAGAGAGAGAGAGTGCTTTACTGATCTTTTCTTAAAAGACTCCCACTGCTGTTTCAGAAACAGATAT
>NW_017729032.1:33253650-33257073 GCF_001723915.1 Gavialis gangeticus
GAGAATAATATTTTTTTTTTTTTAAATTCAACATTTGTTTATTTTTTAAGTAAAATGCCAATACAAAACTGATAACTCAAGTGAAATACAGCATTAGTTGAATGAGCTATAAAAATTCAAATTTTGTTAAATTATATTTTTACTTTAAAGAGAAAATGAGAGAGAGAGAGTGCTTTACTGATCTTTTCTTAAAAGACTCCCACTGCTGTTTCAGAAACAGATATACCATTATGCAAGGAATTTCAATGGGAAAGGCTTCTTTGCTGTTCTCATTTATACTGACATTCTTACAAGAATCTCGTTTCATTCATGTATATGGCATTTATACTAAGCTGTGCTTTGCCCTTATCAGACACTAAGACAAGCACCATTTTCTGATATTGTAAAAATTCATGTCTGGGAAGATAGGTCTGATACTACACCTGCAGCTGCATTAAAAGAAAGCATATCATAATTCAAACTGCATATCCAAACCCTTTTCCTTATCAAATTTAAAAAGTGTCCCAGTTTATATCAGGCTGGGACAAAGTAATTTAGTAACTCAATGTTTGACCAAAAGCTCACTGAAGTCAATGTGATTTTTTCCATTGACTTTGGCAGGTTCTGAATCATACTTAATTCCCTCAGCCAGCTTGATGTTCTGGTTGATATGTCCAAAACTGTAAACATTAATTAAAGACATGCTATATGCTGTGTTCAGGTAATGATTGATTAATCTAGGAGGCCAGAGGTGAGAACAGATAAATTTCTGGTCTCACTATTCTTCCATTGTAGATATCAGGACTAGAAATTTAATTCCATTGATTCTCCAGCATTTGATTCCACTTTGTAAGAGTTCTCTCATGTGGACCAACTCTAACGCAAGTCTCCTGCTTTCTCAGAGTATGGCTCTCCAGAAGAATTATTCTGTGGATGCATTTGGAAAACCACTGCCCTAGCACATTTTCACAAGTTCTACTTCTTTGTATTGGACATGAAGGGAGTGGAAGCCTTTCATTTTTCTCATTCAGGATCTCTGAATTAAGTTTCAGGGTATGAGGTAGCAGTTAGGTTGGAATTACTTCCCTGCATGTCTAATTCATTGACGTGGCCCTCAAGATCCATTTACTCTTTTAGAGGTGGGTGCCAGATTTTATAATGAAATGCACTAGAGCTGAGTTTCTTTAAAATATGGTAGTGTAGGAGTGATGTTGTAGCTATTCGGCATGTGCAAAATGGGCCCTATTCGATTCAGATTCAGATTTGGCCCAAATCAGGGACAGTGATTCAATTAATTGATTCAGATCACTGCCCCCAGTTCGATTTGGCTGAATCCAAATCTGAAGATTCGATGCTGATTCAGAGAATCAGTGATTAGGACATAGACACAGCTTTGAATGTTTTTTCTACATACCTCAAGGTACCAGGCATAGCTCATGAATGCTGTGATGCAGGGGCAGATGGAGCATCCCACAGGAGTGCAGGTGGGCTCCCCATGTCCTCGGTGGTGAACCTGGAAGTGGACTGAAAGTGCTTCCGGTTCACTTCTGGGTCCTCCAGGGAGTGCACTAGGCCCCCCCCACACACACACACACACATCCTCCAGCTCAGTGATCGGCCACAGGGGGACCCCAGGTGCCCCACCCCACAACCCAGGATGCACCAGTCATATGGTGTAACTTGTTAAGAAAAGTATCTCTCCTTTATCTCTAGGTTTACAATGACTTTGTCTTTCAGTCTTTTACTATAAGAAAGCTTTTGGGGGTGGTCAAAGTAAGGGAAGAAGTGAAAAGAAAAATATTGAAAAGGCTTACTTAAATCTACAAAATTCTTTTTGTTTCACCATGAACTGGAGGTATGATTAGTTGATTGAATCACAGTGCTGTCCTTTATTATATGACCTATCCTTTTAGCTCAGAATCTTTAAACTAAGCTCACCAGGGGATGGGTAGATAAATGCCAGTGCAAGCCCACTAGGCAACAACTGCATAACCAGCAGACTAGGGCACCCAAGGGAATCCACACCTACCCCAGCCCTGGAACGGTGTCCACCTGGAGGTGCAAGGAAGCCTAGGGCTTCCAATTAAACACTTACATATTTGTACACCAACACCAGGAGCTTAGGGAACAAACAGGAGGAACTAGTCCTCCTGCTAAGTAAGAAAGACTATGATCTCATAGGAATAATGGAGACCTGGTGGGACTCCATCTATAACTGAGCCACAGGTATAGATGACTATACCCTGTACAGGAGAGATTGTGCAGATAAAAGGGGTGGGGGTGTAGCTCTCTATGTCAAGGAAAGCTACACGTCCCTGAAAATTGACATCAGCACCCAGGGAAGATGACTGAAGTCCATCTGGGTCCATCCCATCTCAGAGGAAGGGTAGCAAAAGGGCACAGTAACCCCCTTGGCTCAGCAGGGAACTTGAGGACCTCCTACACCTAAAAAGACAGACTTATAAAGGCTGGAAGGCTAGAATCACCACCAAGGAGGAGTACTCAACACTAGTCCGTACCTGCAGGGAGCAGACCAGGAAAGCCAAGGCTGCAACTGAACTCCATCTGGCTTCACATATCAAGGATAATAAAAAGTCCTTTTTCAGATATGTAGGGAGTCTGAAAAAAGGCACGGGTAACATTGGAACCCTGCTGAACCAAATGGGATAACTGACAACCAGGAAAAAGCCAACCTGCTTAATGGGTACTTCGTGCCAGTCTTTCATCAGCCCAAAAGGACCACCCTGCCTAGCATGATGCAGAATGGCCAGGGTGAGGGCGTATTTATACCCAGCATTGGTGTAGACCTTGTAAAGGAACACCTTGAGAATCTGGATACCTTCAAATCTTCTGGTTCTGACAGATTACACCCTAGAGTACTCAAGGAGCTGGCATGTGTCATAGCCCAACCATTGGCAAAAATATTTGAAAACTTGCGGCGCTCAGCTGAAGTATCTGAAGACTGGAAGAAGGCCAATGTGGTACCCATCTTCAAGAAAGGGTGGAAAGTAGATCCCAGAAATTACAGGCCAATCAGCTTGACCTCAATTCCCAGTAAGATTATGGAAAAGATTATCAGAGTCCCTTCTTGATAAATTGGCTGATGGCAACATTGTGAGGGACAGCCAGCAGAAGTCTGTGGCAGGTAGGTCTTGCCTGACCAATCTCATCTCCTTCTATGACCAAGTGACATCACCTGAACAAGAGAGAAGAGATTGACATCATATATCTGGACTTTAAAAAAGCCTTTGATCTGGTGTCCCATGATCTCCTCATGGAAAAATTGGCCAACTGTGACCTCAGCTGCACCACAGTCTGATAGCTGCAAAATTGGCTCTGAGGTCAGATACAGAGAGTAGTAGTCAATGGAAGTGAATCATTATGGCATTCCATGACCAGTAGTGTCCCCCAAGGCTCTGTCCTTGGACTGGTTCTCTTTAACAT
>NW_017729032.1:33257139-33260015 GCF_001723915.1 Gavialis gangeticus
ACCACCCGGCCGCACCACCATGACCAACACCGTGAGCTTGGCTCACCAGCTCCATGTTGCTTCACAGTTGCAGCATAGCGTCCATACCTGAGGCTAGGTTAGTGATCCAGTCTGACTTGGATAAGCTTAATACATGGGCAGATATAAACCTGACGATGTTCAATACTGAAAAATACAACGTACTCCACCTCAGGGACAAAACCCCCACAGCCTGCTTATAGGCTCAGCAGTGCTACGCTCACTAGCACCATGGCTGAAAGAGACTTGGGGGTTGTGACTGACCACAAGATGAACATGAGCCACCAATGCAATGTCGCAGCTGGTAAAGTCAACAAAACTCTGGCTTCCATCCATAGATGCTTCTCAGGTAAATCTCAGGATGTCATCCTCCCGCTGTACTCAGCCATGGTGAGGCTGCAGCTGGAGTACCGCATCCAATTTTGGGCTCCACAATTCAAGAAGGATGTAGAGAAGCTTAAGAGAGTCCAGAGAAGAGCCACGTGCATGATCAGAGGCCAAGAGATTAGGCCTTATGAAGAGAGGCTGAGAGCCATGGGACTCTTCAGCCTGGAAAAGCGCAGGCTCAGGGGGAACTTGGTGGCTGCCTATAAGTACATAAGGGGTGTGCATCAGGATCTGGGGGAACATCTGTTCACCAGAGCGCCCCAAGGGATAACAAGTACCAACAGTCATAAACTCCTCCAAGGCCGTCTTAGGCTGGACGTAAGGAAATACTTCTTTACTATCTGAGCCCCCAAGGCCTGGAATAGACTCCCTCCAGAAGTGGCACAGGCACCTACTCTGGAGTCATTCAAGAAACATTTGGATGCTTATCTTGCTGGGATCCTTTGACTCTAGTTGACTTCCTGCCCTTGAGGCCGGGGGCTGGACTTCATGATCTTATAGGTCCTTTCCAGCCCTAATGTCTATGAAATCTATGAAATCTATTAAAAATGTCAGGTTCACCATGAGGCATGTAAGGAAATAAGCCTTCAAAAAGCAGCTGAGCAGAAACATAATAGAAGGAAAATAGTCAAAAATAAGTCCCCCAAAATGGTGTGTTTGATCAGAGAGACAGCTCCCTCTAAGCTTGGGGTTCTGAGCCAGGAACACCTTTTATCTGAAATTCAGCACTTAAGCCCCTTACTTCTTATCTCTGAAACATTTTTGTTCTTTAATAGACTAATTCAGTGGTGCTCAACCTTTCTGGGCTGCAGACTGGGGCAGTGGGGCAGGTTTGGTTGGCACAGGCATAATCTAGCATGTGGCCTTAGCTGTGCATGCTGAATCAGAACCCAGCACCACCTGTGCACTTAATCGGGCCACTGCTCTGGCTCCACATGCACAGGATTGGGTTTTTCCACCCTCATACACTGGCCCAATCCAGCCCGTGAGGCAATGTCGTCTGGCCATGGGGCTTGAAAATTTGGTGGCCGGCAGCAGTGGCAGTGTTAATTACCACCACTCCAAATTTCTGAGTCTGTCAGGAACATCAAAGGCCAAATGATGCGGCTGCATAGGTCAGATCTGGCCTGCAGGCCAGAGATTGAGCACCACTAACCTAACTCAGTTGGGGAGGGGAAAAAATGGGCTTCCTGTATAACCAAATTTCAGTAATATTTTCCTTCAGTTTCACATGAGTAGTTTTGCATTTTAGTTTATATTTCAGTTCAATATGCTATTAGGGGCAGAAGATGAGCAGTTGGCTACTGAGTTAATAAGGAATAAAGGAATCAGACTCTAAGATACTGCACCCTTCAGTTTAAGACCTGGGAAACACACTGCCTCCATAAAACTTGTCTGACTTCATGCTGATCCACATCAAATTATTGAAGCAATGAAGTGAAGACTAGACTCTTACAGCACCCAGCATGCCACATCTTTATCACAGTTTGATCCAGTATGGAGCTACCCAGTTTCTCTATGCTATGAAAAATATAGCTACATCCATCAACATTGTCCCATGTAAAAATAATTTCACTTGATGGAAACCCCCTGCCTATCCATATCAGTAAAAAACCCTGACTTCACCATTCTTTTTTGTACAATATTCTAATACTTTCATTGTAAAAGTCTCTTGCCTTGCTTCCTCTACTGCTACCTAAGCCTGAGTTTAGTACTGTCGCAGCAGAAACTGCCCTGTCTGAGCTTGCACAGGCATAGATGACATGTGGCAAAGGCATGGGGGGGGAATGTGCCCCCCTAGATTTTTGCGCTGACAGTGAGTCATGGGCATAGGGCTGCAGACTGGCCAGAGCCAGTGCCTGGCAGCAGCAAGGGTCAGTGGCAGTGCAGAGCTGTGCCCCCCCAACACACTGTCAACCCTTATGACATCTGTGTGTACAGGGCTAAGCAAAACGATACCCTGCAAAGGGTGGAGTTTTAGAAGCTACATTAAAAAAACGATTGGCTGTTTTTCTATTTATGGATATTGCCTTAGAACAATCCCATTGTATCATTTGCATAGAACAAAAAAATCTTGAGAGCTCATACTGTAAAACAGGGGATCTCAACTGTTTTAGACTCAAGATATCCCGTGGAAAATACCAGCTCTTAGCTTTCATTTAGGACTATTCTGTGGTTGCTCGGGGCTGCAGGGGGGTGGTCAGGAAGGCCAAGGCAGAGATGGAACTGGGACTAGCTACCTGGATCAAGGACAACAAGAAGTCCTTTTTTAAATATATAGGGGGCAAAAAGAAGGTACCAGGTAACGTGGGGCCCCTGCAAGACACGCTAGGAAATCTGGTCATCACACCAGATGACAAAGCTAACCTATTTAACAACTTCTTTGCCTCTGTTTTCCTGAGCAGGGACCAAATCAGCCCCCCCACCAGGACCCCCTCAGGTCCCAGGGGAGGTGCACCTAGGCCAAGGGT
>NW_017729032.1:33260248-33262155 GCF_001723915.1 Gavialis gangeticus
ACAGTCACAAGGTGGCAGAGGGTAGATTCAGACTAGACATCAGGAGGCGCTACTTCACTGTCAGGGCGGCTAGGATTTGGAACCAACTTCCAAGGGAAGTGGTGCTGGCTCCTACTTTGGGGGTCTTTAAGAGGAGGCTAGACAAACACCTTGCTAGAGTCATTTGACCCCAGTACTCTTTCCTGCCATGGCAGGGGGTAGGACTTGATCATCCGCTCAGGTCCCTTCTGACCCTACAAACCATGAAACTATTTGCTTCTTGGCTATGGAAAAATACTATGCAATTCCTCTGTTGCAAAGAACTCAAAAAGAGCACAAGTAAATGCTATTGATACTATGGATCTCTATTTGAAATTTCTGGGTCTATCTTGTGAATCTTGACAGTGCTAATATTGCACAACACCCTTTAAAGATCTCATGGCACCCCAGGATGCTGCATCATCCTGGCTGAGAATCACTGCTCTACGATTTAGACAGTGCTTAACAGATGAATAAGTCAGCCAGTGAACACCTCCAGAGCCAGGGGTAGTGAGGAAATGACCGAAGTAGAGAGAAATATTGGTATAAACCAGATAAAAGTCACCTCAGGTGGACACATTCACTCATGCCCACTATCCAGTAGCTCTTGACATTAAAATACCTATGGTCTTCTGTTAGTACAGCACCATTTATATTTATTTTTTGTTTGTAAAGTTAGAGAGATGGTAGGTGCCATTTTTTTCCATGTCAGCTCATAATTGTTTATAAGCTATCAACCAGCATCCTCTTTTATTTATAAACTTATTGTTTTTACATTCCTCCCCCACCCTTTGACACATGAAATGTTCCATCCTCCTCATTTATTTAAATTATGAGTACAGAGTTGACTCCATCCACTCAGATCAACATTCATTTTCTCTGAGCCTTGTTTACTGCAGTCCTGACATGAGCCATGTAGAAACGCAAATGAAACTGGCTGTACAAGAATCCTGGAGATTTACAAGTTACTTTTTTCTAAAGAAAGTACAAAGGCTTGAGGAGAAGGTGCTGACAATAAGGAAGTCAGTGAGTTGGAGACTGTACAAAATACCTTTCCCTTCTGCTGAACAGTGGTAGATGTCAAGGCCATACAAGTGTATTTCCCACAACAAGAGAAACTGGCAACACTGAATCCCAGTATGTCGTTAGTGCATCTTCTTTTATCTACACCAACACACTACACCTAGAAATAGAAATTTTTACAAACAACACGCAGCAAAAATTAAAACAATCTCATCCCTAATACCAATGCCAAGTTCTCAAAGAAACTGTGCCCCCAGAGTTCACCCTAATAAGGCAGATGAAGGGAAAGGGAAGATTCATTTGCTCTTGTCTACTCTTTAATCTCAAAAGAAATTCCACCAAAAACCAATAGGGTTAATCCTACATTGCCCAGGGAGATGGATGTACCCTTCCCATTCTAGCAGTAGGTAGTTGTGGGTAGCCTAACACACTTCTGTTATGTTGAGATCCAGCTTGATTGTGAGACTTAAGCAGCTAGAAAGCCAACAACCAAGAGTGTGATTCTGTAGCCTACTGTTTAGGCCTGGGCCTTGCTGTGAGTAACTTTCTTATGAAAATGTATAAATGTTCCAGGGAACAAAGGGGGAGAACTGGCCAAGTGAGAAGTGCATGCCCTGACAGGGAGGATTTCTGGGTTCTGGTCCCTGCTGTCAGTGCTAGTTATCCAATAATTTATGCAAAATGCATAAATAAGACTCAGTAGCAGGGAGCAGACCTAGCTCTTTCCTATCCTGGATGAAGGCTGAGTTTGTTGGGCTATGGAGTCACCCTACCTCTTGCTTGCTTTCTGGGCATAGATCATAGAATCATAGAACCAATGAGTCAGAAGGGACCTAGACAGATCATTGAGTCCGACCCCCTGCCAC
>NW_017729032.1:33267155-33271857 GCF_001723915.1 Gavialis gangeticus
TCCAGGGAAGGTGAGAGCACCACCTCTCTGGGAAGCCTATTCCAGGCTCTGGCCACCCTTACAGTGAAGTAGTTCTTCCTAATATCTAACCTAAACCTATCCTCCCTCAGCTTGTGGCCATTGTTCCTGGTGACTCCAAGGGGGGCCCTGGTGAACTGACTTTCCCCGAGTCCCTGCTGCTGGCCCCGTTAAGGTTGTAGGTAGCCACAAGATCCCCCCTCAGTCTCCTCTTGCGGAGACAGAAGAGATTCAGGTCCCTCAGCCTCTCTTCATAGGGCTAGCCATGGAGGCCCTCAGCCATATGAGTGGCCCTCCTCTGGACCCTCTCCAGGTTCAGATGCCTAGGTAGCCATACTGGATTGCTTCTGAGCATGGTTAGCAGGATAAGTCTAATCACAAGTCAAATAAAGAACTTTTCAGGCTATGACGGAGGCACATAAAGAATCTAAGTGCCTTATGGAAGTTTGCTCTTGTGTGAGACGGACTAGGATTGTATTCAGTAACTTAAATTCCTGAAAACTGAGTGCCACATAGATGTCTTAGAGGTTAAACAGGTTCTGAGCTTTAAAGCACTTCTTCAGAAATGGACTATTATTTTTATGGAAAGGAAAGAAAATCTTCACCAGCATGGTATCCCAGTCAGGACATCATATACTCTTTCATAAACTGATCAAGTTCTATCTTAAAAGCAGTTAGTTTTTTGCCCCTACTGACTGCCAGTGAGAGGCTATTTCACTCTTCCAAGTGGTTAAACATCTTCTAATGTTCCTGGCCAGTTTATAATCGGTTTTATTGTACCAGCATTATGTTTCAGTTAACAAGTTTCTTTTTCCATTTCACGTTAATGATCCTTCCTGATGCTTTTAGAAGGGCACAATTACATTTCCTCTCCACCTTCCTTTTACTAAACTAAATAAGCTAAGTTCTCAGGTTGTTCAAGGCAATAGAGTCTAGCAGCCCTTCTTGGCTGCTGTTTCAGTATGAATTCATCTTTCTGCAGCACGATTAACAGAACTGTACAGTTTCCCAGATGAGTTTTATTTCCTAGTAGAGTTCTGTACTGGAAATAACTCACCTCCAACTAGTACCATCAGCATACCAAGTTTGCTTGGTGAAAACTCATGGAAGGTCATTCTTTGTAGTCATCCCTCAGTCTTGGAACTCCCTCGCCTTTGCAGCCTGCTAGAGCCTAAGCCTGGACTCCTAGAAATGCTGTAAGACCTTCCTATTTAAGCAGGCATTTTAGCAAGCTGGACTAGGCCTGCAAAGTGCTTAAGGAGCTTTTGTTTTCTAAACTATTCCATTACCTTTTACATGTTGTTTCTGTTTCTTACTGTAAGCTGTCCTGAGCCTTTGTTGGAAAAGATGGCATATACATTGAATAAATAAAATAAATAAAGATACTATACAAGCGTATTTATTTTGTCAAGGTCTTCCAGCATAAGCCAGGACACGGTTCAAGACAGATTTTTTTAAAGCATGATTTGAAATGATAGTAACAGAACAATCTACTTCAGGACCAGAAAGATCTTTCCTTTTAAGTGAACTAGATTATCTTTGCCAGCAAAAGTCTTAAAACTAGCGCTGCAAGCAAGAGTTGTGGGCAGCTGTTCTTTCTGTAGCACAGTGTGAAAAGAAGCATTTGCACATTCTTGCAGTCATCGCAGCACAGGTAATTTTTAGAAATTCTCCTCCCCACAGTCAATCTGCAATGGAACCTTGATCTTTTACCTTGCCTATGTTTTAGCAAGGGAAGATGCATGTACCTGCTTTTAATTTAGAAAGAAATGTTTAATTTACAGAGAGAAAAGAGGTGGAAAAGGAATCGACCGAATTAAAATACCAGGGAGAAATATGACACCCAAAATACACATGCACGAATGTATTCATACATATGTGCACTCCAAATCAACTGCAGGGTTTCAGAGCCAGAGCGATACTTTGGATAATTTGGATAGATTACTTTCAGTCCTGTCTATTGTACTGTGTGCTGTGATATAAACCAAGTCTGATATAATTGTATCTTTATTCCATCGTATGAATAGACACTTGATTAATTTAATTTATTTCAATATCATGCCATATAACAGTATTATTTTCTACACTGGCTGTTAATCTTATAAAGTATTTTAAGGGGCAAGGCTTGTTATGATATCTTTATTGGACCAACTGTGTAGCTGTGAGAGATGCTGGACAAGATCTTGGGCATCAAGTAACCTTCCTGAGGTTTGACTTGAGGAAGGTTACCTGATGCCCAAAATTTGTCCAACTTCTCTCTCAACTATACAGTTGGTCCAATTAAAAAAAAAAAAAAAATCACAAAAAACCTTGCCTCTCAACATTTCTTGGACCATCACAGCAACAACACTAGTCCAGCCCTATTCAAGTATTTTAATTCATTTATTTAGCTAATTTAGTGCTATTTTTAGTCAGGCAAAAAAAATCACGCATGACATTTTAGATCTACATACAAATGTAAAGCTAGTGTTTGAAGTAGTAATAGAATACTTAGAAAATAGAGACTAGATTAATCCACTGACATCAGTAAAGTCACATCAGGAATGAATTTAGCCAGAGAGGTTATGATTCCAATAGAAGAAATACCTTTTTTCCTAATAAGTCCTACAAGAAATATTAAAAATTAGTGGAATAATGAACCCTAAGAAAAAGTTGAAAGAAATATCCTGCGAGGCAGAAATTAGTGGGTCCCCATATCAAAAAAGTACTTTGAGCACATCCTTCAAACATGAATTTCATATGAAGGGCAAAGATGAGAAACTTAATTCTGTGCTCCCATCTAATATCTTGAAAAAGGCTTCAAGCTGAATTACATGCCAGTCAATCCAATCTGATTATCAAAAAAAACTATGAAAAATCATCCCATTCTTTACCAAGTCAGTCTCTGTCTCTGTTACCCAAAGAGATTAAAATGTGGCAGACTCAGTTAACTCTAAATTGTTGACTATGTCCATTCCAGGATATGGTGCTCCAACTGTAAGTGCTTAAACAACAGAAGGGTGGTCTCTCGTGGTTTGGGCAATGAAGATTTTATTAATGAGAGAAAATAGGAGAAATGGTGACTGAAAGTTTTAGTCCTCAAAGGCCTATTCTCAAATCTGCTAAAATCAATAAGAAGGCCAATTTCCTGATCCTTGCAGGCCAACATAATAGCAGGAGCGTGATATTGTGAGCCAGGCTGTACATCTTGATTTCCTGGTGTGAGAAATGAGGGGGTAGGAATGGCAACTACACTAAGCTGTTTTGCTTCTATTTTACCTGTGCAGGTGGGCAAAGAGAGAACATTGTCGTAGATGATGTTGGTAAACTATTGGCCGAATCTATACCCCATTAAGACAATGAAACTACATCAAGATTAAACACATTAAACTCCATATGAAAGGCTGAAACAAAGCCCATGGCAGAGATCTATTATTTAGGATTTGCATATTCTAGTGGTTGTCTTTGATGTTTATGTCTTAAATGTTGATGCATTCTGATTTCCATGTATTAAGATGCTGTGATTACTATTTTAAAAGGGGGGAATCTGAAGATGAAGGTACTTCTCTGAGAACATTTAGTTTGGGTACCTTTTTACAGAAGGTAGTTTGGTTGAAATAATATATAGGGAATCAAGCATGAAAGAGATCAAACTTCATTGTTCAGTTACATTGCAGAAGCAATATGGATTTGCTATGGCTCCTGGATGAAATGGATATCTATTCTTTTCCAGTACTTTTTACAGAAGAATATATAGGATGATGTGAGTCTCTATCCACTTTTCTATCAACACTGTCAGTTTTCACCCAAGTAAAATGTAGGAATGTTTGAAATTATTTATGCTGTTTTTAATGGTCACCATAATGCCTTAACATTGCACAGAACTGGATGTTAAAGAACAAAGTGCCTAGAACAAAATAAATGGGTCTGTCTCTACTTTTCCAAGCTGATAGCCTTAGTTGGGCTTTTTGTCTTTCACAGAACTTGGTAGAGTCAGAAATGAGAACTGTTCTTGGCCAGTCCTCAAATTCTGCTCTCAGTTACACTGCCACCAGATTGCAGTAACTTGTCCTGCTCTGCTGCTTGTTGTAAGATTGGCTTCTTAGTGCTCATTTTCTGTAGCAATATACAATTATTGAACATTAGAACTCTCATCAAGATGAAAACACAGGATAGCTAACAAACTAATAGCCTTGTAGTGTAGGAGTTCCTCTTGCAAGACAGAAACCTAACAACTGATTAACTCTGTAGATGCCAAAGTTGTTCTGTTGGTGCACTTGAGGATAAAATGTGTCTTCCACCAAATGTTTTATATAATATCAGAGAATTGTACATGTGTACCATATGGAAGTGAAAGGAACCTAGCTAGTACTTCACTCCATGGCAAAGATTTTCAGAAATGAGTGCCTAAACTCAGTTTCCAAACTCCATATTTGAGTATTTTCATCTCAAGTGACTGAAGTTTCAAAAGGGGAGTCTAGCAGCTCCAAAACACTATCAGTATTTCTAATGGATAAAAGCTGGGGAGTGGTTTGTGTTTGAATTATTTTATGAATACAAAGTATTTCATGCACATTTCTAAATATTGCTATATAGAATGCTAGCACAGTTTTCTGCCTTTTTATGGGACAAATAGGAATAGGTTTGCATCTTTTGTGAACTTGCATCCCAGGTTCATGGAGCCTGGAACAGCTCCAAAGAGCAT
>NW_017729032.1:33276857-33277448 GCF_001723915.1 Gavialis gangeticus
TCCTGGGTTTTGGGTTTTTTTTGGTGCTTAGTATTTATAAAGTGTTCCCCAATGGTCCAAAAGGAAAAGAGGGAAATCGGTGTCAAATTTTAATGATATTTCCAGATCTGAACGAATGGACCCTCCCCAAAGAAAAGAAAAGCAAATGAAACTGACAATGTGCTGTGGTAGTGTCAGCTTCTGACTTTTACAGAAAATCCTGTGTTCTTCTATCCATCCTTCTAATATTGGTACATTTACACCCCATGGGAATTATGCACAGAAAAATTCAAAATTATGCACAAAAAAAAATCAAAACTATGCAAAATTGATTATTTTATTTTATTTTTTTTACAAATTAAACTAAATAGAACAGTATTTGAACTTACTTTAGAAATTATGCCGGTACTTTGTATGGTTGGGGGGTGGGTCTGTGGGGGTTGTGAAGGGATGTAGGGAGCTGTGGGTATATGTGTAGGTTTATGGCCAGGTATGGGGAGTGTGGGGTCTGTGGAGGAGCGGGTATCATAGTATCATAGTACTTAGGGTCGGAAGGGACCTAAACAGATCATCAGGTCCGACCCCCTGCCCCAGGCAGGAACGGGTGCTAGG
>NW_017729032.1:33278117-33283828 GCF_001723915.1 Gavialis gangeticus
ACCTGCTTGTGATGCATCTGTAGATGCACGACAAGGTGCTGTTGGCCTTCCTGACTGCTTCCTTGCATTGGCCGCTCATGTTCATCCTGGAGTCGACAGTGACCCCAAGATCCCTTTCTGCCACCATGTTGACAAGAAGGATGTTCCCCAGCCTGTAGGTGTGTTGCTGGGTCCTTCTCCTTACACATTCAAAACAAGCAAAACTATAAGTATCCTTCAGACTAGCAAACACTTCAACTAACACATTCTTCAAACTGGAGTTTTCAAAGTATGCTCTGTCAGTCAACTATACCATTTCCTGTTGTACTGCAGTAAGGGAATCTTGTGGTTGCAAACAATCTCTGAAGCAGTGGGATGGAATAAAAACTGGAGAAACTGGGTCTGATTTTTTTTTGTGAAGAAAACTTTGCTTACCTAGAGTGTGGGTTGTTGTACATTGAATAGAAATGTAGAAAACAAACTTGCTCTAAGAATGATGGATGTTCTGCAGGGCATAAATAGGCCCCAGTCCAACAAAATTCTTGAGCCATAAACTTAAAATTTAAGCACTTGCTGAAGAGCCTTACTGAACTGGCAGCTTACTGATCGTTCTCGTGATCACCTAATCTGTGACTTTATTCTGTTTACCCTTCCCTGTAACTCCACTGATTTGAATGCTGTTATTTGTATGAATAAAGTTACTCATAAAAATAAGGGTTTGGAGGAAAAGGATCTTGGCATGAATTCTTTTTAGGCAGGGACTATGTCTCTAGTTTTCCAAAACCATGTACGGTTTCAGAAATAAGAGCAGTAGTTAGCCATGTTAGTCTGAAGTTAAGCAAAAGGCAGGGCAGGGTGCACTTTATCTTGTTCAGCGAGGCTTTCATAGGCTACTGCCTACTTTGTCAGATGCTACTAATAGGCTAAGAGATGATCTTGCTAGGTAACCCTCATTTATCTTCACCATGTTAATTTTCACACATTTCTCATTCAGAACTGCAGTTTTCTTCCTCGTCCTACGCAGCTCAACTGAGCTGGAACCAGGCTCACTTGTGCTTGCCCAACTGTCTAGCCATAGGAAACAGAAGTTTAGTGGAACTATTCTTTGTAGTTGTAGAAGTGGTGAGATGCAGGTATCCTGTAGAGTGGAATAAAGAGGTTTCTTCCTCTATAGCATGCAGCAGAGCACCAAACTCCATGATCCAGAATTTCCAAAGAATTAACCACCCACCCTCCACTATGACACCCTCCACTAGGTTTGCTTTGTTGAACTGTTTATGAGATTTAGGACATGTATTTGGCTAGGACCTAGCCAAAATGGGTCCATTACTTCATTTGGGCCTCTGAAACCTTTCAGTGATGATTTTGATATGTTCTTTCAACAAACAGGCATTTTAACATACACAGTGTACTATATGGTTTTACTACAATATATGATACAGTGTTTTCCTAGCTTGTACAAGGTTATATTTATTTTCCTTCATGTTCCCATGTATTTTAATGGCTTTAACTGTAGTAGACATGTTGCATTATGGTGCCAGTGCTCCATATTATTATTTAATAAAATACCAAAAAGAAATGTCAGCAGAATGATTATACTTTCAAGCTGCACTGTACCAGTGAGAAGCAGCTCTGTTACAATTCAATAAAAAAGGAGCTTGTATAATGGAAATTTGAAAACACAATGTGACAGTCTAGAAAAGAATTATATTGCTTTTCTGTAGATAGTGTATTTTTTTTCAAAAAAAGAAAAAAATGCAATTAAAATATCTAGTTTTCAGGAGAACAGCCAGAATAATGTTGATGAAGTGTCTGTGGAGAATGCATCACAGGTATTTGTGGATGGCTCTCTAATCTGAAATCAAAGAGTTCACCTCTAGGAAATGGCAATTGCCAGTCAAATCAATAAAATTTCCTCTTTTGAGAGAAGTAGTGATTTTAGCCCTGGGAGAGTTTAATATTCCTGGAAGATGAAGAAAAAAACAACAGGGAAGGGTAAGAATTGAATTAAAATGACAAGTGTAACAGGACTGTCTGTTTCTTTAAGGTGAAACAATCAACCCTGTTAAGAAAGTCCAGCTGTGGGACACTTCGATAATATGAAGCTTTAAAAGCTTCCGGAAAAGGAAGCAAGGAGAGGAGGAAGCAAGTTGTGAAGGGAACTGCTTGCCGCAAGGAATGGCTAGGTTGCTGTGGTGGAGCCAGAGCAAAAGGGGCTCCTCTTCTGGTGTCTGGGAGAGGACAGAGGGATTTTGTTTGGCTAGTTTGGTTATTTACCAAAAGGCTGAATTTTGCTTTGGAGGATTGGCTGAGGAGCTCCTGAGGGAGTGAATTCTTTTGAAAAGCCAGCCAGTTAAGTGACCCACTTACGACAAGTTTGAAAGAGAAGACATTGAAGGAACAAGGCTCCGAAACAGGAGAGAAGCAAAGAGAATGACACTAATAGCTAAGACACATTTTCCATGTCTTGGGGAACAGTGCATGACAAAAGACTGAGGGAAAAATAGAGGGGCACAAAATGGGCATTTTCTGTATCTCCAGAATGTTGCAAGCAATCAAGCAGTGCAATGGCTTGTTAAGGTCAAAACTGTATGAAATATGGGTGTCAGATGATATTTCTAAGCATCACTTGTACTTGTCAGGTGCAAATGACTTGTCAGGTATACTTCAAATATATCCCCTTTGCATTGATACTTGAATTCTGTGTTTACTTCCCAATACACTTACACTAAGTTTATTTATACATTGAGCTCATTAGTCCATCTTTGCATTATATCTGCATTGGGTTCCATATTAAACCAACTACACCCTATTGGGGTTATTGAAAATACTTGTAATATTTTTTTGAATACACTAATTTGAGAGAGTAATTTTCTGAAGACACTAACTGTTTTGGAGAGAAACTGTCTTTCAGGGTAGGAAACTTACTGGATCTATTTTGTAAAGCAGATTGGTTAAGTGGATAGGTTCCTGGCCTACGACTCCCAAGACTCTTTGACTCAGAGATTTTAGAGGTCAGGAATGAGGATGCTTATCTAGTCTGACCTCTTTATAACAGGGGCTCCAACGTTTCACCCCGTTTCTACATCAAACAGTGTAAGTTCAGTACAGTTAGGTTTCAGAGATAGAATCATTAAAAAACTAATCACAAGACCAATGCTAGAATAAATGAGAGATGTTACCAGACCTGGTAAGATAATTCTTTTCTTTACCCAAGGTTCACGTTATATACACTAAAAGATATAAAAGCATCTTCATATAACAAGCACAAGTTATGCCAAATTAGAGTCCACATGGAAGCCCATTTTCAACTAGTTTTTAAACAGCACAAGTAGTCTAGCTTTTATAAGCATTTATGGTGTGCTTGCCTCAATTATAATGCAAAGACTGCAGCTAATTTCCTTCAAGCTACTGTGAGTCAACAGGAAAATGTTTTAAAAGTGATCTCTATGGTATTATTACTTCCAATAACCTGCTATAATTATTTGCTAGCTGAAACAATTAGTAAATAATTGCAAATTTCTTGTTGATGTTTTCCATCATTGCAGTTCTAGATACATAGATTCATTGTTACCTCTAGCAGCTTATGATTATTCCTTCCTCTTTTTCCCTAAAAAAGTTTAATTCTCCCAAAAGCCAGTGGTTGTTGCATATTAATGAACTGCAGGACAACAAGAATATCAAGTTGCCAAAAATTATAACAAGTACTTTAATGAAGCTCCTCAAGACTTAAAAGATGTTAAGAAAAGGTGTTTGACTGAAAACATGAGGCTGATAAGTAAGGATACAAAGGGTGAATTTTGCTTTGGAGGATTGGCTGAGGAGCTCCTGAATTGGCCAGGTATGCCTCTGGACATCATCCCTTCCCATGCTGCCTCTCTATGTATCATACCTGTGAAATAAGCATGTCCGTGTTAAACAAATTTTCTGAAACTTTAAAAATTAATTATTACATAAACAAGTCACTGAACATAGAAAGGCAGCATGGGAAGGGATGATGTCCAGAGGCGTACCTGGCCAATTCTGTACCCTGGGTAATGGCAGTGCATGGTGAAGGGCAGCAGGCAGAGGGAGATGTTTCTTCCTTTTTTGCCACTGACATGCAAATCAAACAAAAAAGGAGGCAAGAGGATTAATTTTTTTTCATACCTTCCCCATGCTGCCACAGCACTGTGTTCCTGCCAGCCACTGCTTCTGTATCATGTGCACAGGTGCTGCTACTGCCCAGGCACCACCAACCCTGTCACTGCTGCTCTGCCCTCCCAGTGGCTGGAGCTCCTACATGGAAGGTACAGGTTATGGAGGGATGGAGGAAGATTGGCAGGGAGGAAGGGGTCAACTGCCTGGACCTTTTCCAGTACCCTGCTTAGGTAATGCCAGAGGTTCATGCACCACTCACCTACCTATTTTAATGCTACTGACAAATTCTATATTGTGTTCAGTCCCTTCCCTTCCAAATAAAGAAATAAAATAATTAGCTGGTAAATTATCTTGATTAACTAGAATACTGCTGTTCTATTTTTCCAGATGGACAGGCAGTGACAGAACAAGTTACTCTTAGTAAATATACAGAACACAAGTATTTTACCAATAGTCACCTCTCTGGTAAACAAGAATTTGCCTACTGCATCAGTAATACGTTGCAACATTAATGAAACTTAGCTTTACAACGTTAGTGACATAAGGAAATAAGGTATTATTCTTCACATTTTTAAATAAGATGACATGACAGGCAGCAATCAAAGTCCACAGACCAGAACTGTTTAATTTCTCCACACAGATCTGATGTTTATGGCATAGGTGACTGGTGCCTCCTTAGTCAAGGGGGGCATGTGCCCCCACTGCGACCAGTCCCACCGATCTTGCTGACCACGGGTGGGGGGGGTGTCCCCTATGGCCAATCTTGGTCCCCAGAGTGGCCAATCACTGCAGCTGCTTCTGGGAGTGAGGCCAGGTAGGGGGTGCATGGGCACTCTCGGGGGTGCACATGCACCCCCGGACACCCCACTGGTTTATGGAACAGTTAATGCTAAACAGCAGTTGGAAGCCTGTTTGATTAAGCAGGAATTCATCCAACCCTCACTCCAAACAGAATTTTGACCCTAAAATAAAATTAAGCTTTACATGAAGGTACCCAAAAATCATTAATGTGTCATTAGGCCTATTATTTCATCTCTATTCTATGCTTCCAGGTTTTCCCCAACGCCGGAAGCAGAAATGATGACATCTCCATTTTTATTCTATTTCTACTCAAGCCAGAACCAGAAAGTATTAGATCTCCAAGTCAAAAATTCCAGTCTATTTTTTTAACCCAATTTACGAAACCCAACACTACTCCATAGTTTAAATTTTCAGGAATAAGTTGAACCAAATTTCTAGGCCTTTCAAAGATGAAGTGTTCTTGTTAGTATTGAATACTGGTATCTTCAAATGTACAAGCCTTTCAAAACTTCCATTTCTTCTTCTGCTGCCACTTCTACCTAACTTGGGACAACACTCATCTTAGAAAATTTACCATCATCTCCTGCAATTACCGTATGTTGTGCAATATCTTTTCTTCTCCATACTGGACAAGGCAGTCAAGTTACCCTTCCTAAGATTAAAGCATTTGCAATATAAGACCAGGGATGCTCCTAAAGTTGCAGTTGTGGCAGACCAGCAGGGGGCACTCCTGCACTAAGTCACCCACCTCACTGTGCCCGACCACCTACCAAGCTCTAAGTGCCTCCCCA
>NW_017729032.1:33288828-33293971 GCF_001723915.1 Gavialis gangeticus
TTCAAAACTTCCATTTCTTCTTCTGCTGCCACTTCTACCTAACTTGGGACAACACTCATCTTAGAAAATTTACCATCATCTCCTGCAATTACCGTATGTTGTGCAATATCTTTTCTTCTCCATACTGGACAAGGCAGTCAAGTTACCCTTCCTAAGATTAAAGCATTTGCAATATAAGACCAGGGATGCTCCTAAAGTTGCAGTTGTGGCAGACCAGCAGGGGGCACTCCTGCACTAAGTCACCCACCTCACTGTGCCCGACCACCTACCAAGCTCTAAGTGCCTCCCCAGGGGCACCTCACATCTGGCCAACCCCCTTCCTGGAGCACACCCACAAGCCTGGGGTTACTTCTGCCACCACCCAGGGGTCTCAATGGTTTTCAGGATCTGTGCCCCCTGGGGTATACAGGCCTTGCAGTCCTTGAGGGTGCTTGACTCACTGTGAGAATGTGGGGTGCTTGCTTTAGCCTGAAGCACAAAAAGTAGCCTCCCTTGGTCATGTGAGCCAAGGGAATAAAAGAGGAATGCCCAAATCCTCTCTCAGCAAGTCCACCACACTTGGTACAGCAGATAACTTTATTGGTACAGAGGGTTGACCTGAGGAAGGGTACAGGATAGGGAAGTAACAAATAATAATCTTAGAGCAAACAGTGGCTAGGTAGCCTTTGATCATGTATCTGCTTTACTGCAAGCTATATATCTAGATAAGTTTCAGGTAAGTTACTCACAAGTATCATCCAGAGGCTGACAGAGCTTTCCTCTGGAGGCTGGCAGTTCATGGTGTGTCCATGAGTTTCAAGAGAGATCCCCTTCTCACTGCCTGGTCAGTTACTCACATGTTCCCCAATAGAGCTCTCTCCCTTCCAGGAAGAAGGGGCTCTTAAATAAACTTTTCTGACCACACCTTCCAGGACTAATCAGGGCAGGTGTTGTTTAAAGCTAACCAACCAATTTAAAAAGCATCACCAGTCAACTCAGAGATTGACATGTCTTGAGCCACTACCCCTTTGCCATGAGGTCACTGCTTAGGACAACAGAGAGCTCTCTCTTCTGTCAGTCACATAGGCAGAGCTGGTTGCTTAGCAACCAGAGTGAAAGACACCTGAGATTGAGGGAGGGGGACACAAACTAGCCCCAGGGCGAGGAGAAGGCTGGAAAAGGATATCATCACAGCAGCTATTTTCAAAAAGCCTTATTCTCACCTATAACAGGCACCTCTACACAAGTAGTGGGGCTGTTCCAAGACACTGCAATTACAGTGCATTGGAGCCTGCTGGCGCATGGTAATGCCCACATTCCAACAGACTCTAGCATCTCATGTATCAGTGTCCCCTTGCTGAAAAATAGTGGCTGGAGTGCTTTAACTAAAGTTCATTCAATATAGCTTTAGTTACAGCACTCACACCACCATTTTTCAGCAAGGGGATAATAATACACAAGATGCTTTGGGTGCTCTAATTAGAGCAACTCCCAGAGCTGCTTTAATTTAAGTGCCACCCCCCCAGAGCACATGTACAAATGCCCTATAAGCAGAATGAGTTGAACTACACTAATTTGCATTACCTGGACTATGTTTTACAGTGTCCATCCTATACAATCATAGAAGTAGAGCTGGAAGGGCTCTTTAGAGGTCATCTTGTTCACCCCCCTGCCTGAGGCAGGATCAACCCTATCTAAACCATCCTTTACAATCCCTGTCTAACCTCCTAGCAAAAATACACGATCTACCCAGACACCCCACAAGACATAATGCCCTAATCAGCCATAGGTAAATCAGGGGGACCATGACGGCCAATGCCCTAATGCTTCAAAGGTTAAAATACACTTGAGAGATTCCAGGAAGATGGCCAAACACCCTTACTACAAAGGAAGGCAAATGCCATACCAAACTAACCATATGGTAAAATTTCTTCCTGACTTCAAATATGATGACTGGTCTAACAATGAGCAGATGGGCAAGACCCTCTAGGCAGTAATATCTGGCCACCCTATTCAAAATCCCCTGCCTTAGCTGCAGCCAATACCCAATATTTCTAAGGCAAATGTAGCAGCAGGAAGATAAAAATATTCCTTCCTGGCCCCATGCCACAACCAGCAAAGCCCGGAAGTATGGAAAATACTCATAATAGAACACAGCCATAGCTATGCCTAGATCACCCCTTGTTGGCTACAAATGTCCAACTTGGGATCCTTGAAATTCTGGTTTATTAGGCGGATTGAAACACTGTAATGAAGTCAAATCATAAACCTTGGGGCTGGTCCCTTCACACACACACACGCACACGCACATGCACACGCACACGCACACACACAGTAGCAAGCTACGAATGTTTGTGGGGGGGAGGGGCACCAGAGTCGCGTATACCTATCCCACAAGTGCTGGAGTCCGCCGTCGATGGCCAACCAAGGCTTCTTCCAGCGTGGTGTTATCCTCCAGAAGCGGGTCGCCGGCTGGTCCTTCTGGCTGGACAGGTCAGGTGCTGGTCAAGTTGGAGATCAAGAGGGTGCCGCCGAGGGTCACTTTTCACTGCTTTTTATCTGTCCTTGGCAGACTTTGGTGACTCCCCAGTTTTCAGGTTTGCCAATCCAGGGGTCGTTGACCCTCGTGGGACTTCCCCCTCAGTGGCTACTGGATGGCATCTGTCAGCCCCAGGGGTCGTCCCCATGTACATGCAGGTTTGGGAGTCCGTTGATGACTTTTGATTAATTTACCGCTGTTATGAATAGGGCTCTGGGAGCAGTTGATCTGGAGATATTCAGCCCCAAAAGTTGGTCCCCGACATTGATTAACTCAGACCAGGGCTTCTAGGGAACTTTAGAAAATTCCCGGTTGCTACGTTGTCTCCTATTGATTTCTTCCCTTGGTTGATCTGCGGTTCCTGTAAGTGTTAATTGCCACTTGTTACTGAAGCCTGCTACTGTGTTACGCATTCAATCGCTGATTCACTCCTCTTTCAGGGGCCCACCTGATATGGGGAAGTGGCAGTTTGATTCCTGCCCTTGTTAACGTTGTTACAGTGTATAACTTACTTCTAAAACTAAAACACATTTAGTTAAAAGGTGAAGAGTATAAAACATAAGCTACAAGAGTAATGCCATGTCACGCAAATAGATAAAAATGCCAAAATACAAGGGGAGCTATAAAATACACACATACAAACTTTAAAACACAATTCCTTATCTTATAGTGAAATAAAGAGGAAGGAAGAAATAATAAGAATAATAAGAGGAGAAACATATCCAAAGAGGGGAAAGCAAATGCACGCAAGAGGAAAAGGGGGCTTTCTGCTACACCCTGATCAATGCCAGTACCGCCTCTTTTTGAACACCTCCAGTGATGGAGGTTCCATAACTTTCCTAGATGGTTTATAGAATGAAAACTAATAAAAATGAGTGTTTATATGATAATTTAGAATTGCATTCCATAAACCTGTGATTGCCTGGCACATTCTTAGAAAGCAGGCTCAGTCCTTCTTTGGGCTGCTAGTTGCTTGGGAGCATAAAGTCTCCTTTATGACAGGAAGATAGATCTGGTGCAGGTAGTTCATAGATTCATAGATGCTAGGGTCGGAATGGACGTCAAAGGATCATCGAGCCCAACCCCCTGCCAGTGGCAGAAAAAGGTACTGGGATCATGTGACCCCAGTGAGGTGCTTGTCCAGTCTCCTCTTGAAGACCCCCAGGGTAGGGGAGAGCACCACCTCCCTTGGAAGTTCCAGCTTCTGGCGACACTCACCATGAAGTTCTTTCTGATGTTCAACCTAAATCTACTCTCCATCAACTTGTGGCCATTGTTTCTGGTTATTTCAGGGGGTGCTCTGGTAAATAGAGCATCTCCTATTCTCTGCTGCCCCTCCCACCCCCCATGAATTTGTATACTGCCACAAGATCCCCCCTCAGCCTTCTGATGTCAAAACCTGCTCTATTCCTAAAGATAGAAGAATGACAGACTTTCCCTGAACAGAAGACAGGGGAGATATGCACCTTTATAGAATAAATAAGGTATAAATATAGAGTACACGCTTTCATGAACCGAACCCAAGTTCACTTCATATGAGACTGTTCGAGGACATGCAGAAAACAGAATATAGGAGGAGGAGTCATTGATGTCAGGGAAACACCCACAGGGATCCACCAAGGCCTGCACCCACATAGAGGAGCACACCTTTGTGGACTTAGAAGGTAGGGGTACAGAACTGGAATATGTATCCTGTCTACTACACAGCACAGTAATAAAATCCCATTTCATTTATTCTGTTTTATATCATGAGCATATGAAATCTATGCAATCTTGTGCACTGGGACCTATTTACTGGCCTTGCATCCTGGAAAGACCACTTCTAGGGTGGATCTCTCAGCATCAAATTGATGGCTCATTAACCAATAAATTCATGATTGCAAAAGCAGAAAACGTGTTTCCAGAAAGCAGCATTCACCATTTCCTGCACTGAGACAGTAGATCTTCCTTTGCAGCCGGGCTCAGGTGATTTCTGCATACAACTCTAGAGTATGGCCTTCTGCCTCCAAATGTTCTGCAGCATGGATATTTGGTCCTGGTTTGTAGCATGATCAGGGCTACCTCTAGGTATTGAATTCCAAGGCTAAGAAGCACCACTCCACAGCTGCTGAACAGTTTCATGCATTGTCTGCATGATCTGCATGCATTGTCTTCATCATCTTTATTCCTCCTGCTGTAAGGACAGCTGCTACAGAAGAATCACAGTACTCCACAGATCTGTGTAGCCCTCGTGTTTGGCAGTAAGATGGTAAAGATATAGGAAACAGCATGAAACAGAAGAAGAGTTTTGACATCCCTGATCTTGAAATATATGGCTCCATACTACCCAGAGATCACATGACTATTAGTACACTTACCCCACAAAACCTTTGTGAGGAAGGGAAGTATTCCACCATTTTGCAGGTGGGTGAGTTGATGCATAGAGTGACTAATCCAGGATCATACAGTCAGCCTGTAGTGAGTCTGGATATATGTTTTCCCAGTACTCAGACCAGTGACTGAACTGCTAAGCTGTCCCTCCTTTCTTCATAACTTCCTGTCCATTGAAAGTCCTATGCAGCCATGCTGGTGTGGGCAAAACAGCCTTAGACTTCTGATGAAGCAAAGTGGAAGGAAGAGCATTCT
>NW_017729032.1:33293982-33295958 GCF_001723915.1 Gavialis gangeticus
CATTTTTCCATACAGAAGTAAAAACCAGCTGCACAATAATTATTAGAATCACTCTGAAGTCTGGCTGAGTTCACTAAGATTCTGCAGACAAGATATCTCCAGTTGAAGCCTCACAAAGGCTACGCTTGCCTAAGAATGTGTATTTGCACAGAATGGATTTATGAAACAATATTTTCTTATCTGGATTTCAAGACACTTCAAAGATTGCCTGCTTGACAAAAGCTCTTGGAAGGAGCCCAGAAATCACTAACAACAGATTCTGTAAACATACTATCATGGTGAATCCTAAATACCTTCTCACTGTTTCGAGACAATATAATCCCACCCTATCCCTTTCTTTAGTCAGCTTTGACAGCCAACATTGAGCTCTTTGCTGGCTTTACATTATGAAACAAGAAAGATAATGAAAATAGAGCTGTAATGAAGAACCAATTCAGAAGGCATAATGGTGAAGAAGAGACAGATGCTTCTGGTACCATCTGCCAGCCTCTGGATATGACCTATGGGAAGGAACCTAATGGTAGAGGAAAACTCAGATGATCATAAGCATGATTCTTTACACAGAAGTTTCTAAACCTAACTGGCACTACTTGCTATAAAGATTCTCTCTTATTTATCAGGCTCTTCTTGTGAAGCCAACTTTGCTTGGCAGCTATTCTTCTCCAAAACTTGCATTTGGAAGTGGGCACCTTTCCACAGAACAGATGGCCATGAGTGTGTTCATGCTGGAAACTTAGCATCTGCATATCTAAAACCAGATTTCCTCTCCATAAAACTGTGCATGGCATAGATATTTTGTGTTCCTGGTTGGTTAAAGTCAGGTTTGTTTTAAATATCCAAAATACTTTTGATAGCAATGCAAAGTGATTTCTTGGCTCCATCATATCAGGATTGTTCACAAAGGCTACAAAGTCTGTCTAGAAAATCAAGCAGTCCTGCATGATGTATGCAGACTTTAATAAAATTCAAGACTATTTTTAATCTTCCAGCCCTTCAAGATAAGAATAGCTTGTACTGGGCTGGGGTAGGAGTGCTATGTAACATGTGAAAAGCCTCTGGGTTGTATTGAATCAATATATTACGCCTCTTCTAATTAAATATGCTCAAAATGTTACTGTTTGCCTCACAGCATGGGCAGGACTCCTGGCTCTGTCAGATTTTCCTTCTATGATATTCAAGGAAAACAGACTTTTCTGCTTTCTATACTTTAGAAGTTGATATATACTTCATATCAAAGTGCACACAACAGAAACTATTTCTTTTTCTCCAGTAGCAAAATCCACACAGCAATTCTTCCAAAAAAGGAAAATACATAGCACAGCAGGTTAAAAAGTTTCTCCACCATAAACATTTCATTTAGAAAGCAATATGGGGTGGGGGGGGGCAGTTACCTAAATTCTTCCTCCTCTTCTTGTCCTCTTTTCAATTTTTCCTGGAGTAATCTGAAGCACAGAAAGTGATTTTCCTGTTCATTGCTGCTGTCCCCACTCTCTGCCATCAACCTTGGCTATTTTATTGCTTTTTTATCTGCTTATTTCAGAAACTAATATAATGTAGTTTCTTCTGCAACAGTTGCAAGTTCTCCATGGCTTATAGGCTTTGTTTTCAATCTGAATTGCCTTTTTGTTCAGCTGGCTGTCTACACATCACACCATATACTGGCTATCCTTTGTCATAGAGATCTATACTATATGATTTCCTCTGCTTTACCACTCTTTATAGCTGGTTTAATCTGATATCAGGTTCTCTTAGTGGAAAATTGATTCTGCCAGAATACTTTGCATCCTTTAAGATGTTTTAGAGCGCTCTATTCAGAAGAAAAGAATTGCTGAACATTTGATCTTGAGCCCTTGTGGTTATGGATCTGCAGAGTTGAAACTACTACTTTATTTCTTTAACATTTCACTTTTATTTCTTTCTGGTCCTGTCTTTCCTAGGGTATCATAGAATCAATGAGTCGGAAGGGACCTAGACAG
>NW_017729032.1:33297054-33301604 GCF_001723915.1 Gavialis gangeticus
TCCCCTGCAAGGCTCTCACAAATGTGGCCCTTGATAATTTTTGATCACTCATCTTGATCATGATCACTCATCTTCCTGTCTGAATGACTTCTTCTAGGATGTAATGCCCTTTTCACTTAAATCCTTGCTGATAACCATCTCCAGGCTCAACAAGGACAAGTACAAAGTCCTGCACTTAGGACAGAACAATCCCATGCACTGGTACAGGCTGGGGGCTGACTGGCTGGGAAGCACCTATGCAGAAAAGGACCTGGGGCTTAAAGTGGACAACAAGCTGAATATGAGCCAGCAGTGTGCCCTTGTTGCAAAGAAAACCCATGGCATACTGGGCTGCATTGATAGGTGTGTTGCCAGCATATGGAAGTGATTATTCCCCTCTATTTAGCACTGGTGAGGCCACATCTGGAGTATGTTCGGTTCTGAGGCCCCCGCTATAGAAAGGATGTGGACAAATTGGAGAGAGTCCAGTGGGGTGCTGTGAAAATGGTGACGGGGCTGGGGCACATGAGTTCTGAGGAGAGGCTGAGAGAACTGGGCTTAGTCTACAGAAGAGAAGACTGAGAGGGGATTTAAAAGCAGCCTTCAGCTACCTGAAGGGTGGTTCCAAAGAGGATGGAGCTGGACTGTTCTCAGGGGTGGCAGGTGACAGAACAAGAACCAATGGTCCCAAGTTGCAGCAAGGGAAGTTTAGGTTAGATATTAGGAAGAATTTTCTCACTAAGACAATAGGAAAACACTGGAACAAGTTACCCAGAGAAGTTGTAGAATCTCCATCCTTGGAGGTTTTTAAGACCTGGCTAGACAAAGCCTTGGCTGGGATGATCTAGTTGGGGATGGTTCTGCTTTGAGCAGGGGGTTGGACTAGATGACCTCCTGAGGTCCCTTCCAACACTTATTTTCTATGATTCCCTGAGCAGAGCACATGCATGCACACTACTCCATCTCACTATGATAATCACAAAGGGAAATTCCACTGTGTGGTTCTAAGTCTCCCTGGAAGTTTTGCCATTTATTTCCACTGTAACAGTCAAGATACTATAAGAGACTCATTCTCCTCCCCAGGTGTTCAGGCAGAGGGCAGCATGGACGTGGAAGTTCTGCCCAGAAGTGGATCCAGGCTTTTACAAAGCGGGGTGCAGGAGCAGTGATCAGCACTACAGGGGTGGCTGTACCTCCACTCCCATCCTCCTCCCTTCCCTCCTATCCACCATGGCAGGCAGATTGGGCCCTGGGAGAAGCATCTGGGCACCTTCTCAAAAAAAGTAAGCATTCTGTTCCCCCCATCCCCCTCCTCCTCCTCCTCTCTGTCCTGAACTGCTGTTCCCTCCCTTTTCCTCCCCTTCCCCCACTCCCCATCCACCTCTTTCAGCACTTGCTCTTTCTATCCCCACTATCTACACTGTCCTGGGGGCAAGGAGAGCACCTGTCCCATTCCAGCTAGGCTGCACAGGGCATGGGTTCAGCCTGCAATGATGGCAGCAGCAGTAGGAAGGCAGTTCCCCTCCCCAATGCCTGTTCCTAGATTGGTGGGAAACACCTTGTGGAGAGGAGACAGGGAGGGGAATCTGCATGTCCACCACCTGCCAGGCTGCACTCCATGGGGCTGGCGCAGCTGATCAGAGCTCAGCCCAGTGGCAGGAGGTGGGCAGAGCTGACACTATGGTCTGATTAGCTCCACCAGTCCCACAGAGTGCAGCTCATCAGTGGGAGGTGGGCAGAGCCAGGGCTGCGCTCGGCCTCCTGCTGCTGGGCTGAGCTCCATGGGGCTGGCAGAGCTGATCAGAGTGCAGCCCGGAGATGGGCGGCAGGGAGAGCCAGGCTGCACTCTCCATCGGGCAGAGCTACACAGGGCTGTGGAGCCACTCAGAGCGCAGCCCTGGCTCTCCACTGCCTGCCACCATTGGGCTGCTTCAAAACTCAAAATGTTTCAAAACTTCTGAAACATTTTGAGTGCCCTCATTTTGTTTTGAAGCTCTTTCGATGCTTTTTGTTTCATTTCAATTTCACTATTTTGAACTTGAAACACGTCGAAACAGCTTTGAAACAAAACACTCAATGAAATTTCACACAGTTATACTTTCTACATCTTCAGCAGCATGAGAACTGTTCCTTCAGCTATCCCCAAAAAATCCAACAAGCAGCTGTCTTGTGCTATGTGCTGAGCAGTCCCTCTGCTCATGTTGCTATTCTGAATTCAGAACATTTTATAATTGCCTTGAACACTTTTGTTCAAAGGTGTTAATATACTACACATAGTAGGTGTTAGACCCCGACTCCATGTGGCTCCCAACGACTAGGGAGATGACAGTCAAATTGTTCATGGATCTTAGTACTCATTAGCCGGAGCAAGCAGAAGCAAACACCACCACACATTGCTCACAACAGCTTTATTCAGAATGGAGACAGCTCCCTCAGACACACAGCCCATGAAACCAGGAGAGCAGCCCTGAACATTAGTTCTTTTCACATTTTATACACCTTGATTCATGCTTATTAACATTCACCCCACTTATGTCCCTCCTTTTGTTCCACCCGTTTCTCCTCCCATCACAAGCTCTGCCTCTGTTTACTGTTTGTTTCCTTAGCATGGTATTGCCTATGCATTTCATTAATTTACATGCCTCTCTGCTAAGAGTGCATGCATAAGATTTTGACCCCCATCTTCTCCCGGTCAGTTGTGGTTTCTTGGTGGTTCTTTCTAGTTTCTTGCTGACTTCAGCACCATCTCCAAGGCCGTACTTCTGCTTTGTCCCCTAACAATAGCCGTTGGTCAGTATCTTATTTTTACACAATGCATCATGCATTTTGCACCCTATCCTCTTGTTAGGAATCTGCTTACTTAAGCATTAGCAAAGTTAGTTACTTTTAATATATCATCCAGCCTTGTGACGAGCAGCTTTTGCCGAGACTAAAGAAAAAACCTTCATTCAGCTGCACTCTCAGAGCTCCCCAAAATCCATATCGTTACCCTAACAGTAGGTGTTAACATAGTATATTTGGAGATTATTTCATAAAAAACAAATTTGAATAAACATAGTCAGTGTCCTTTGGAGCAAACATATAGCAAGAAGTTTTTTGTTTGTTTGTTTACTTGTTTCAGCAGCAGGACAGTATTCAGGGAAAGTCCAAACTCGTGAGTAATGAATGAAGCAAGTAAAACTTGTCTCTCCTTTCTGGAGATACCATGAAGGAAGTGGAAAACGGTTCTTCTGGCATAAGGCAACTATAAGCATCCATAGCTTAGTTTGGTCCTGAAGCAAAATAAGCAATACCATTATACCCACTCATTTAACTATAACAACATTATAGTGGGGAGTTGCCATTTTAGCTTTACCAGTACAATTAAAACAGTAAAACTGCAGTTTAATCAAGTCCAGAATCAGAGGAGCATGACACCTACCTGCTGGGTGTATGTACATATGCTATTAATGCACATTACGCTATTACACGGTAAAATACTGTGCAGTAAGCCTTCCCCAAAAGCACATCTACATGTGCACCCTGTTGGGAGCAGATTTGCTCCTGCCCTTCTCTGCTCCCCTGCAGCAGCCAGGGAGAGTTCCAGGGTCCCCTGGGTGCTTGCCCAGGAGCTGGCAAGGGGCACGGGGACTGGTATCAATGAGCATGGGACCAGGAGAGCCTTGCTGGCTGCAGCAGCAGCTGTCTTCTGGCCCCATGCATATTGGGATGGGACTTGATGTGCATGGGCTGGGAGACAGCTGCTGATGCAGCTGGTACAGCTCTCCTGGACCCATGCACATTGGGACACACAGCTGCCAGCAAGCTCTCTGCTGGGTGGGGCTTCTGTGCCTGGCAGGGGGTTTGCTGGAGCTCTTCCAGGTGTGAGGCAGCTGCCAGCAAGCCTCCTGCTAGGCAGCCCCCTCCCCACCCCACCCCCGCTCAACAGCAGGCTAGTCAGGAACTGTTCTGCAAGTGGGGCAGCTGCCAGCAAGCCAGTGCCCTCCTGCTCAGCAGGGAGCTCAGCGGCAGCTGCCCCACTTGCAGAACAGTTCCTGGCCAGCCCCCTGTTGAAGGGGGAGGGGGGGGCACAGCGCTCACCAGCAGTTGCCCTGATTCGGTTTCTGCCCCCCTGAGCAGCTCTGAGAGGGACAGAGCTAGGAACTCTGGCCCCTGTTTTCTCTCCAGAGCAGCTTTGCATGGTGCAGAGCTGGGAACTCCAGAGAGCAAGTGGAGGCTGGGTTCCCAGTCCCACTCACTGTCCAGAGTTCCCAGCTCCATGTTGGGAGTCAGGAGCCAGGACTGGGGACAGAGATCTCCCCAGACCCAGCACTGATCAGCTCCCAGATCCTGAGGGAAGCCATGAACTAAGCAGCACCAGGACTGGGGACAAAAAGCTCCCCTTCCCCTGTGGTTCCCTGCTGCCTAGGCTGACTGGGAATAAATATGGTTCTGGTCAGCATCTACCTGTGCTGTACTGGACAGTAACTACTGTGAAGTTAATCTAGTACCTGTATTTACTGCCACTGCTGCTATGCAGCCAGGTGGGAGTTGGAGTGGCTATGTGTTCTATAACCCAGGCCGGAGCACAG
>NW_017729032.1:33306604-33307570 GCF_001723915.1 Gavialis gangeticus
GGGACAAAAAGCTCCCCTTCCCCTGTGGTTCCCTGCTGCCTAGGCTGACTGGGAATAAATATGGTTCTGGTCAGCATCTACCTGTGCTGTACTGGACAGTAACTACTGTGAAGTTAATCTAGTACCTGTATTTACTGCCACTGCTGCTATGCAGCCAGGTGGGAGTTGGAGTGGCTATGTGTTCTATGACCCAGGCCAGAGCACAGCCAGAGCTGGTGCCACAGGGGGTAATCAGTGGCAGTGCCGGAAAAAGCAGTACTAGAGGTATAGGAGTAGGCAGGGGCAGGAAATCTTGGGTGGGGGGGAACAGGTAGCTGATGTGACACTGACTTGTTGGAGTCAGATCCACAGCAGCCACCCACCTCCCTTCCCCCCCACTTGCACTTGAATCTAAGATGAGGGGCTTTATTCAGCCAAGTTAAATAGGGGGCAATCTTCATCTTGGATTTGAGTAGATAGAGTATATAGTGTCATCAGGGATCCTGATTTTCTGTTTAAAAATCACAAATTCTCCGATTAAAACACCCCACAAATCCTCTGATAAAAACCCCCAAATCCATGATTAATATGAAATCTCACTATATCTATAGGTATCAATTGAAGAAAATGTTTTATTGATATATTTACAATTTTAAAGCAATTTGGAAGCCTATGAGTGCCTCAATCACTATAATAAAATAAATTCTAAATATCTATAAATGTTTGTATTTGGGTTTTTTATCCTGGAAAATCAGAGATTCCCCTGCTCCCGTCACTCACCAGGACACAGGTCCAGGCCCCTCACTCCCCACCCACATTCCCCCAGCCCTGTTGGTGAACCTCGCCCCCTTATCCACATCCCCCTTACCCACCCAACCCTGCCAGAGGGGACCCCCAGCTGCCAGGGACTATGGGGCCAGGGATTTGAGTCTGCAGCCCCTCTGCCCTACTGAAGCAGCACCTGAACCCTGACTGCCACCTGCAGAA
>NW_017729032.1:33312570-33319857 GCF_001723915.1 Gavialis gangeticus
ATGGGGCCAGGGATTTGAGTCTGCAGCCCCTCTGCCCTACTGAAGCAGCACCTGAACCCTGACTGCCACCTGTAGAAGGTGGCAGTTGCTGCAGCCGAAGCGGGGAGCAGAGTACAGAGCCTGGCTCTTCCTTCCCCAGTAGGTGACATGGCCAGAGCAGAGCGCATGGAGGGGGCAGGTGCAGGCTGCCTGCTGCAGGCTTGGGCTCACCACCCTGCTGCCCTCTCCCTTCACAGCCCAATGGGTGGGACCCAACATGGCAGGGCAGAGTGAGACAGGGCAGGAAAGCTACTTGACACCACTGCGAGCCCCATGCTGCCCTGGCAAAGTGCCCCCTGCCTGCCCAGCAGCAGCAAGGGGCACAACTCTGCACTGCCACCCCTGTTGCTGTCATGTAGGCAGCAGGCACTTCACCAGGGCAGCACGAGACTTGCAATGGCAGCATCAGATTTCCCCACCTGGTCCTGCTCTGCCCTGCCCTGCCATGACAAGCTGTGGAGGCCCTGGGGCAAAGAGCAAGAGGGTGGGGAGCCCGAAGCTGGCAGCTTGCAGTCTGCCCTGGGAGAAGCACTATCTACACTGTCCTGGGGGCAAGGGGAGCACCTGTCCCCAGGGCATGGGGTCAGCCTGCAATGGTGGCAGCAGCAGTAGGAAGGAAGTTCCCCTCCCCAATGGCTATTCCTAGATAGGTGGAAAACACCTTGGGACGAGGAGACAGGGAGGGGAGTGCATGCAGTGGTGGGGAGGCAGCCCCTCCCCCCACCCCGTGGACAAGCCATCCGCAGCTTCATCCCATCCCATCCCCTGCCGGGCCTTGCAGCCAGACATCCTGGCCCCAAGCCCCACACACTGCTTGGATGGGCAACAGCTGCCCTCCTCCCACTCCTCCCAGCCCCTTGCAGGCTGGAACTCTGCCAGCCTGCAGAGGGCTCTTTGCAAAAGTGGAAAATCCATGTGTTTCTCTGTTAAAATGAGAAATCTACATTTTTCTTGGTTGAAAGGGAAAAGCTGCAGTTTTTTCCATGGGACATAGGAAACCCAGATCCCTGATCATCACTACAGAGGAGGCTCAGAAGTCATAGAAAAGATGGATAAACTTGGGGACTGCAGCAACAGAAATAGGATGAAACTTAATAAGACAAATGCAAGGTCATGCTTTGTAGAACTATAGTAGAAAGTCTTGTAAAAGCTGGGTGCAGATTCATTAGAAATGAATGAGCAAAAGAGACGTGGATGTACCAGTGAGTTACAAAATGCACACCAGCCACCAATGTGATGCAACCAGGAGAGAGGCAAATGTAATCTTAGGATGAACCAACCAAAGTTTTTCCATTATAGATAGGGATATTTTAATATCATTATACACAACTGATAAATACAAACTAATGTACAAAGGAAGGGAAATGTACTCTTGTTTATACAGTTAATTTAGAAACTTGTAAGGTAGATCAACTGTGAAAAGGAACCTGCTCATTACACACTGTTCACTACAAACCTCTGCTCAATGGCCCAGTACAGAAAAAAAATAACAACAGAGAAATTAGCTTGCATAAAGAACACAATGAAGAATAATGCAGGAGAAAAAGGAATACATTTATACCAAAATATTGCAGTGGACTGACTGCATCTATCTGGAGAAGGCCATAGCAGTATTTGAGTGAGTTCAAAGAAGGGCAGTGACAATCGAGAGCACAGAAAAAATATTTGAAGAAAGATAGAAAAAACTTGAGTTTGTTTACCTTAGAAAAAAGGTAAGAGGGGTCAAGACAAAAGTATATAAAACATGTGCGTGGGAAAAAGAAATTCTGTTTTCCCTGCTTTATAGCAAGAACAATGGAACATGAAATGAAACTAAAAGTTGTAACATTTTAAATTGATAAACAGAGATACAGTCTCCCACAATCTATGGCTAGATCATTGATCTCATTGCTACAGGCTATCTTGAAGATATCAGGCTGTCAAGAACTGCAGAAGCCTCGAAGAAGGATTGAATGATTATATGAACAATGACAATAATCAGCAGTGTAACAAGTAATGGCAACATAAATACTGGATGAAAGAGAAAACCTGTTTCAAGACTAAAATCAACCTCTAACCATCAAGGTTTAAGAGAAGACCATCTTTACAGAGGGCAAGGCACATGTGCAGTTTCAGACTCCAGGCCCCCTTCCCCCTCAGCAATATGGAAAGGTTTTTGCAGAGGTAAAGCAAAACCCTGAGTCCACTCTGTGCCCTCTGAGGGGAGGAGGGGAGCTTTGTCCTGTGGCAGGGAAAGGCATTACACTTCACTCAGGGTGTAAAAATGTAAAGCTAGGGCTCTGCAATTAATTTGATAGGAAGTGAGGCCTTCAGTCACTCAGCTGCACCTGAGGAAATGGCAGTGTGCAGCAGTTTGCCCCTCCTGCCTCCCCCAAATCTGTATCCCAGATCTGAAGCATCCAGAACTGGCCTCTGCTGGAGACAGTAGTGGACTATAGAAACTACAAGTCAGATCCAGTTTGGCACAGCCTGTGTTCTCCTTGAGTCTGTTATTGAACTGGTTTCCTCAACTGCTGTTGTTAAGGTAGCCTGGGTGTACATGGGTTTGTAATCCCCTCTCCAATTGAGGGAATTATTGGCAGGGCAGTGTGCTGTGGAGGGACACAACAGCCCGGTTGCCTTCTCTGTCCCCTATAGAGTCAGGCCCAGTCAATCAATTACTTAACTATATACAAATTTATTATTACAACAAAACATTAAAAATTAAGGACATAGATTATATATATATGTAAAAATTTACAAAACAATAAATCCTATACCATATATAGATATACACATACACACCCAATTATTATTAAAAAATTCAGATGAACAAGAAAACAACCCAGAACAAAGGATATTGATTTGGCAACCTTGTAACTCTATTAATATACAAACTATTACTTCAACTTATAAACTATAAGGCACTGTCTACAAATATAACAAGCAATCCTTAGACTACCTGGGTGCCCTCCAGGGCAGGGGCTCTACTCCCATGGTACCACTACAGGAAAGGAGATTGGGGGAAAGAAAAGGAGAGGGAGACCCCAAAGACTCCTAAGCTCCCCCACTATCACCCAGGAGCAGCCCACGTGTTACCCCTTCGCAACCCGGGGGGGTGTCCCGCTGGGGGGACCCTCTCTCCAGGGTAACCTACTACTCCACAGTCCCCGAGAGTTACCTCCCATTCTCCAGGTCAAACTCTGTTCCCTGCCGGGCTTCCCTGTGACCCAACTCTGCTACTGCCGGCCTGGCTTAGGGGCACATGCACCGCTGTGTGTAGTGGGTGATTCGCCTTGTGCTAGGGTTTCGAGGCCTGGACAGCTTTGTGCAGCACTGGGCTCAGCCTGCTCCCAGACAGTCTGGGCAGTGTCGTCTGCACTGAGCTGCTACCCCGTGCCAGAAGCTGTAGACCAATGCCACCTCTAGCAGCTCCCAGGGTCACTCACTCTCTGTGCAGCACTTCCTGCACTGAGTTCCTGGCCTCATGTGGAGGTTGGGGACCTGAGCCACCCAAGCAGCTCCAAAAATCCTGTTCCATGCACTAGTCTATGCACTGCATCTCTGGCCTCATGCCAAAGGTTGCAGACTCAAGCCACCTCACACAGCTCCCAGGTTCCAGATGCCTTACACCATGGTGTGCACCGAGAGCCTAACCTCTGGAGCCGTCTGCAGCTCCCTGCCAACGGAAGTCTTCAGGGGCTCTTCTGAGCTACTGCTTCACCTTGCTGAGCAGCTCTCCATAGCTCTTCTAAGCCCTGCTCTTCTCTCTTCTCCATCCCCAATGCATCTCCCTTGTGCTGGGCATGCAGCTCCTTTTATACGCTCCAGGGCTCTGCCCCTGAAGGCTTCCAGACCTGACAGTTTTGCAGTCTACAATCAGGTCTGGGGGAGCTCTTCTCCCCCTCCCCTCAGGAAAGGGTCATGACTTGCTGCCTCCTGATTGGTGGATGGGCTCCACTGACTGAAACAGCAGAATCTCAAGCCTGGGACTCAACCCAAGGTCTGAAAGGTAAGCCTGCTACACTAAGTTTCCCACACCATTACTGAGGGAATTTCTAATGTAGACACATTTTACAAGGATGTTCCTACTGAATTTTGGATGACAGAAATGCACGAGACAAATGCCTATATCCAAAACATAGCCCAGGAATCACTTTCATTTCCAAACTCCATATATGATGAATAATGCCCCTCCCACCAGTAGAAGTCATTGTGCCAACTTCCCATTCTCTGGAAGTGCCGAACATGTCTTTACAGGAAAGTCTCTTGCAGCAGAGTCCTTTTCTGTGCATTTCAGGCTTGAGCTTCACCTCAACTTCATACTTAACTTCAACTTTGCATATTATTTCAAAGAATCTGGGGGACAATAGATCAGTCCCTGGAAAAAAATCATGGAGCAGGTCCTCAAACAATCCATTTCTAAGCACTTGGATGAGAAGAAGGTGATTAGGAACAGTCAGCATGGTTTCACCAAAGGCAAGTCATGCCTGACCAACCTGATCGCCTCCTATAATGAGATAGCTAACTCTGTGGATGTGTGGAGATCCTCTGCCTTGACCCCTCCTGGATGCTGCTTGACCTCTGGTAACCCCAGGCTCCAGGCAGCCTTGCTGCCTGCCAGTGCAGCTGCCCCCAGGGCTGCTTTCAGCATCTTTTACTGTCCTCCCTGCTGGTCCACGTGGCCATCTCTTCCTCATTTGCCACACATGGGTTATCTCCCTTGCCGGGAAGCTCAGTGGCAGGGCCAGATTAACACATAGGCAAACTAGGCATATGCCTAGGGCCCTGAGCTGCAGGGAGGGGCTGGGGGGCTGAGGCTGGTTCTTCTCTCCACAGCAGCAACACAAATAGTCCCATCTGCCTCCCTTCCCTTTCCTCTCTTCCTCTCTGCTGGCCTCACCACCACGGTGGCTGCTTCCTAGCAGCGGCTCTGAGCCCTGCTCCCTGTGGGCAGCAGTGCCGGGGTGGGGAGGGGGGTCTTGACCAACCCAGGGCCCACAAGTTTGTTTGCCTAGGGCCCACTAAGGGGTTAATCCAGCCCTGCCCACTGGATCCCTGGACCTGGATCCTCAGCCTTTAGTGAGTTCTTCCAGGTCTGGGGTGAACATGGGGAAGTGATCCCAGGGTGTAGGGCTGTTCAGACTCCCCCACACCCGTAGTAACAAGGCCCTGCCCTGTTACAGTTAGCCAAAGAAACTGTGAAATCTTCATCCTTAGGGATTTCTGAGACCTGGGTAGACAAAGCCTTGGCTGGGATGATTTAATTGGGGCTGATCCTGCTTTGAGTAGAAGCTGGACTAGATGACCTCCTAAGGTCCCTTCCAAACCTTATTTTCTATGATTCTATATCATGTGCCTACACCCCTAAACACTTTTGAAAATATTACTGCAGCTACAGTAATAAATATAAAAATAATAATTATAATATACAACTTGTCTCTAGGGAGTTATTGTTATGTCAAACAGGCTGATTTTTGCAACACATGGGTTAGTTAGTAATTAGCAAGAATATGCAAGTGTATTATCTTTCTTTCCCAGAGATGCAAGAAACAAACCATAGCTCTATGCACATCAAATCGGAAAACAGCACACAGCTTGCCAAAAATAGGAAGGTTTCTTAATATAAAATAATTAAAAAGAACTCCAGCCTGACCATCAAGGTTAATGGAAATAACTATAAAATATTTATCACTTCCTGTTCCTATTGTGCATTCTGAACAAATGCAAGAAAGACAGAGAAGCCTACCTGTAACAGAAGCTGCTATGACAGTCTCTAGGGAGTCACAGTCCCTCCTGAAAACATTAATTAACTAGAAATAGTGATCTGCATTGCTTACACTGGAGGCAGGAGGGTACTCATTTAGCAAATACAATTAATCAAAGGAAAGGAAAGCTACTTTTTTTAAAAAGCAGCTACTAAATGAAACATGATAGATCAGTTAATCTGGATCCACCTTGAAGCCTGCTGCAAAGCCCCTGGAAGTCACTGAGAGCTTTTCCAAAGAGTCAGTAAGCTCTGGATCACTTATTTTCACTGCTGTACATTAAACGTAACTCCCATAAGAAGAACAAATTTGGCTCGTGAGCAGGGATTCTGGTTTTCTCTGATTTAAAAAAAAAATCCCCAATTTTCAGATTTAAAAAAGTAACTGCAGAGCCACATTTTTCTGTGATTAAAATAAAGCACCACTCTATATTAGTGGCATTTCATTTTAATCACAGAAAAATGTAGATTTTGGGATTTTTTTGAATCAGAGAAAGCCAAGATCCCTGCTCATGAGAGAGTTGAAGAACAGTCCTTTCATTTTCCATGATGGCCTCTACTCAGTTTCCATGTGACAAATGTTGTTTAGACACAGCTGTGTTTGTGTGTACTGGGGATAGGCTTCTTCTTGGGAAAATAATGACAAGTAGCTTGTTCATATATACGTTCTGTCACCTGTGCACAGGAGAGCTCGAATCTAAAGGAGTGTAGAGCAAATAGCACAAAATATGCGGGTTTTGCTTTTTTTTAATTTAGTCCTTAAGTTCTTCCAGTGCTGCAAATTGTCCCTCTCACTTGATCAAAAAGCCCTTTGAGATCTGATTTAAATGTCTTAGTCAAGCAGTAAGCTACAGTAAGACTGGAGTAGTGCCTTAATTTGAGAGGCCTGGGAAGGACGCGAGTCCCCCAACTGTTAGTTCAGACCTAGTTAAGGATTACCTGGAGGGCTTAGATGTGTCCAAATCCATGGGCCCGGATGACCTTCATCCGCGGGTGCTGAGGGAATTGGCTGGTGTCATTGCGGAGCCATCGGCACGGCTGTTTGAGGACTCCTGGTGCTTGGCCCAAGTCCCTAAGGACTGGAAAAGGGCCAATGTGGTCCCTATTTTCAAGAAGGGGAGGAAGGAAGAGCCTGGCAACTACAGGCCAGTCAGCCTCACTTCTATCCTGGGGAAGGTCTTTCAAAAAATTATCAAGGGCCACATTTGTGAGAGCCCTGCAGGGGAAGTGATGCTAAGGGGTAACCAGCATGGGTTCATGCCAGGCCGATCCTGCCTGACTAACCTGGTCTCTTTCTATGACCAGGTAACAAAGAGCTTAGATGGGAAGGAAGAAGTCAATGTCATCTTCTTGGACTTCCAGAAGGCCTTCGACACAGTGTCCCACCCAATTCTGGTGGGCAAGCTGAGGGACTGTGACATTGACGAATGCACAGTCACATGGGTGGCAAACTGGCTCCAGGGGTGCACCCAGAGGGTGGTGGTGGACAGGTCGATGTCAAC
>NW_017729032.1:33320104-33327957 GCF_001723915.1 Gavialis gangeticus
GGGCCCCCCTTGGAGTCACCAGGAACAATGGCCACAAGCTGAGGGAGGATAGGTTTAGGTTAGATATTAGGAAGAACTACTTCACTGTAAGGGTGGCCAGAGCCTGGAATAGGCTTCCCAGAGAGGTGGTGCTCTCACCTTCCCTGGAAATCTTCAAGAGGAGACTGGATAGGCACCTGGATGGGGTCTTATGACCCCTGCCACCCCCAGTGCTCCTTCCTGCCGATGGCAGGGGGTCAGACTAGATGATCTGTCTAGGTCCCTTCCGACTCATTGATTCTATGATTCTATTAAAAGCTTCCCAGAGTTCCCATACAAGCTGAGCCAAGCACTACCTCTGTGCTTCAGTTTCCTTATTTCAGAAACTGAATCTAAATTCATAAAATAGATATATTTTTGTGAGATAAATAACAAATGGGTCCTGGCTGGAACACCCCAAAGTTGTGCTTTCTATTATGATTGCACCCTGTAACACACCAACAATCACGACATAATCTGAAAGTTTTTCATCACTGAGGTCAGATTAGTTTTTACATCCTTTCTTTGTAGTGCTTCCAAATTAACCCAGTCATCATTTAAGCTTTTTTAAATTCAAAATATTCCTTCTCCCAGTGCCACTTCATCTTTCAGTAGTCAATGTTTTTAACACAACATGTCAATGTTTATTGCTGGTGATAATGAAATAATCTGAAAGAACTGATACCTGAAACACAAGGTAATATTTTAGTATGGACTCATTGTATCCATTATGTATGAACACTGCATCTGCCAGTTTGTACTCTTCAAAATGAACTTAAAACAGCTACTATTAATCACCTCTAGAGAAATAATCCAAGATTTGGCTACTGGGTATTAACAGCAAAAACAAGCTTCAGAGAGATGTATCTCAGTAAAGAAGGATTTTCACAATTTATATTTCACTTGTATTCTTTCATGAAGAACATCTGGCAATTTGCTGCATCTCTAGACTGAAAATTAGTCTATATATTTAGGAATTCTAAAGCATAGCCCCACATAACAAGATTTATGAGCTCTCCTATGTACTTAGTCTAAGGCTCTGTCTATTTTTTAAATGGTTTGCAAATATAGATATACTAAAAGACTACCCCACAAATAGTGCCAGTGAACATCCATACCAGGGAGTGGTGTCATTTTCTCACCCTAAGGGACAAGTAAGGTCCTTTAAAGCTCAGTCTCCTAATCCACCAGTCCATACCAGATACCTTTCAATACCTATATTGTAATCTACTGAAATCCTGACAACATGGGCCTTAAAATGTCTGGTTTTCTTCTTGTAGAGATTCTGCTACTAGCAGTCTCTTAGTCAGCTTACCCCAGTTATTGAATTTCTGACTGTTTCCTGTGCAGCTTCTTGTTATATAGCTGAGGACCTCCTTAGGATATAGGAAAGTAGGGCTGGAAGGGACCTCTAGAGGTCATCTAGTCCAGTCCCCTGCTCAAGGCAGAATCATTCCTTACTAAACCATCTTACCTAAGTGTCTGAACAACCTGATCTTGAAAATTTCTAGGGATTGATTTTCCAAACCTTATCAATGGGCACATCCACACACAGTGATTTAAGGTGCATTACCCATTTTTAAAATGCATGGGTCTGTTAGGGTAATGGTATGGATTTTGTGTGTTGGGGTAACAATATGGAATCTGGGAGTGCTCCGTGTGCAGCTGATTAAAAGTTTTTTCCTGTGCCTCAGCAAAAGCCACTAGTCACAAGTCTAGATGATATACTAAAAGCAACTAACTTGACTAATGCTTAAGTAAACGGATTCTTAACAGGAGGGTAGGGTGCAAAGTGCATGATGTGTTAAGTAAAAATAGAATAGCCCACCAACTAGTGTCAGGAGACAAAAGCAGAAATATGGCCTTGGAGATGGTCCTGAAGTCAGCAAGAAAACCAGCAAGAACCAGCGAGAAACTGCAAGTGACCAAAAGAAGATGGGGGTTGGAGTCTTACACATACACTCTTAGCAGAGAGGCATGTAAATGAAGGAAATGTATAGACAATACCATGCTAAGGAAGCAAACACTAAACAGAGGTGGAGCTTGAGATAGGAGGAGAAATGGGTGGAAAAAAAGGCAGAATGAGGGCGGAATAAATGCTAATATGTATGAACCAAGGTGTATAAATGTTGGAAAGAACTGTTGGTCAGGGTGGCTCCCCAGTTTTTTGGGAGCTAGTCCAAAGCTGTCTCCATTCTGAATAAAGCTGTTGTGAGCAATGTGTTCTGGTGTTTGCTCCCGCTTGCTCTGGCTAATGGGTAACAGGATCCATGGGCAATTGGACCGTAGTCTCCCTAGTTGTTGGGTGCCATATGGAGTCGGGGTCTAACAGGGTCTACATGTGTGCACCCTTAATGCACATTAAAAATGGTGATTTTAAGCTAATTGTGCCTAAATTTAATACCTGCATAAAGAAAGTATCACATTTTGGAAGAATTAGTTACAGCACGTTAAGCCAGATGCTTGCCTAGGACAGAGGCGAGTGGAGCAAGGAAAGTCATGTTGGGCTCTGGGGGCCCACCTGCTGTCCCAGACGGGAGCCCCAGCATGGGCTTCTAAGACACCTGAATCCCAGATGGGTAGCGAGGCGTCCCGGCTGCATTGCCAGGCCAGCAAACCTGCCCTGAGGAAGAGGTGCAGGGGAGCCAGTAGCAAAGGCCCTGCCCATGCTGTGCTGTCCCCTTCCTCTGCAGAGAGTCACAGGGGGGTGGGTGGGTCTGTCCCTTGTGCTTTGACAGGAGCCACATCTTCTTCTTGGCAGTTCCCAGTGGTAGCATGGGGCCCTGCGAGCTCAGCTCCAGCCCACTCTCATCTAATGCTGAGGAGGCAGGAATACAGGGAGGGGGTTAGAGCCAGGGCCAGGGCTGGGGCTGAGGCAAGGGCCTGGCTGACCACATCCAGGGGGACTGGAAGCTCCTACCTGCTTGGCTGGTGCTGGGCTACACCACCTGGCTATGCTACTGTGGGCTTCTGGGGGCTGTCCAGGGTGCTGACCATGGCAGGCTGCCCAGTAAGGCATGTTAAGTTGCCTTAAGGCATCCATGTGTAGATGCACACCTAAATTACTTTAATGCACCATAAGCTAAAGCACATTAAGTTTAGATGAATGTAAATTCATCTGTAGACATGCCCAATGTAGCCCATTCCAATGCCTGACCGCTCTCATGGTTAGAAAGCTCCAACCCAAATTTACTCTGCTGAAGCTTGAGTCCATTGCTCTTAGTCCTGTCCTATATAGCCACAGAGAAAATCCCATCTCTGTCCTCTCTGTAATCATCCTTTAGGTATTTAAAGACTGTTATCAAATCTTCCCTTAGTCTTCTCTTCTCCAGACTAAATCAACTTAGTTCTTTCAGCCTTTCCTCATACGTTTTGCTTCCCAGGTCCCTAATCATTTTTCTTGCTCTACATTATTCTTTCCAATCTATCCACATCCTTCTTGGAATCTCAGGCCCAAAATTGGACACACTACTACAGGTGAGGCCTCCCCAATACTGAAGACAGTGGTTGATTTGCTTCCCCTGATTTGCAAGTAACATTCCTCTTAATACAAGCCAGTATTCTGCTGGCCTTTTTTTGCAACAAGAGAACCATGTTGGCTTGTATTCAGCTTATGATCCACTGTAACCATCAGATCCATCTCTGCAGTACTGCAGACTAACCACTCATTCTTCAGCCTTGAATAATGGTGAATTTGTCATTATCATTTGTATTACATTAGCACTTAACAATCCCAAATGTGATCCGGGCTCCAGTGTGCAAAACCCATATAATAAGAGACCGTCCCTTTCCTGAAGATCTTTGTGCAAATGCAGGTAGCTTAAGTTAATTTGATTTGCTGTGAAGCCTGCAGCAAAGCTAATGAATTTTAGTGAGGATTTCAGTTCTGTTTGCTGGAGCAAAGGAATCCTTTTAATCAGACTTCATGGCAGGGAACTAAAATTTAGAGTGATAAAAATAATGACATCAGCAGCACAATAGAGTAGTTAGCTGTGATAGTCAGACATGTGGTAGGGCAGGGTGGCATCTTAGGGTACTGGCAGATGTGAAAAAATAAAACAGCACTTTACCTGAAGAAACAGTGTGTTGTTTTGACCCAGCCCCGTAGCATCTGTATAGATTAGGCACTTCAGCAGGCCCTCTTGGTACTTTTATCTAGTAGCTGATTGAATCAGCTATTACATAAAAGTGCCAGAATGCCCTGAAGTGCCCAATCTATACAGACATTGGGCAAGCTGGGTCAAACTAACATGATGCCTCTTCTGGATATGCACTGCATTCAGAATGGGGGTGCACTGAACTTAAAGTAAAACACCATTTTTTAATGTATGTAAGGAACCTTAGAGACTAACTGATTTGGAAAGGCATGAACTTTCATGGGCCACAGAATACTTTATCAGATGCCAAGCACAGATTTGTAGAAAACAGTTTCCATTGATAACACCATCTTTTTGGAAATCCATTCATAGTATCTGACAAAGTAGGCTCTCACCTACAAAAGTTCATGCTTGTCTGAACAGGTCTGAACCTGTTAGTCTGTAAAGTACCTCCTGTCCTACCTTCAACAGGACATTAAGGGGATAATGTGGGTTGCATCAATGGAAGTTAGAGTGAGATAAGCTAAGCTGATATGGGCATGTTCTTCAAAGACTTGAGGACTGTATTGCTAGACCTCTTGCAATGGCAGTAGGAAGATGAGCAAGGGAGAGAAAAAACCCACGGTACATGAACATAATATTAGTAGACCTCAGAGATCAAGTAAGGCCAAGTGTCTGTCCAACCTGCTCTTAAAAATGTCTGGGGATGGAGATTCCACAACTTCACTGTAGCCTGTTCCAATGCCTGATCACCTTCAGAGCCAGAAAGTTCTTCCTAATATCCAACCTAAATTTCTTCTGCTGCAGCTTGAGGCCATTGCTTCTTAGTCCTGTCCCCTGCAGCCATCAAGAAAAGCCCCTCTCCATGCTCTCCATAACCACCCTTTGTGTACTGAAGACAATTATCAAATCATCCTACAATCTTCCCTTCTCCAGACTAAATAATCTTAACTTTCAGCTTTTCCTCATATGTCTTGCATCCCAGGCCTCTAATAATTTCTGTTGCTCTGTATTGGACTCTTTCCACATTCTTCTTGGAGTGTTGGGCCAAAAACTAGACACAGCACTCCGCGTGATTTCTCAGCGGTGCTGAAGAGAGTGTAAAAATTACTTGCCCTGACTTGCAAGTGATGCTTGTCTTAATACGAGCCAGTATACTGTTGTCCTTTTTTTGTAACAAACACTTTGTTGACTCATATTCAGCGTATTGTCCACTGTAAACCCCAGGTCATTCTCTGCAGTACTGCAGCCTAGCCAGTCATTCCTAAGTCTGCATTTGTGCATACAATAATTCCATTCCAAGATTCAGAGATGTCAAGATGCATATGGCCTAGCACACGAAGACTGCAAATGTTGCTGACTTCAGATAAAGAATGGCAAGAAAAAAGACTCAACCCAAGGTTCCACTGATTGCTGTCAGCATTTCCCCAGTGCCTGAGCCCCAGTACTAAGAAGTTTACCAAATATTTGCTTGGTCAAAATGACCGTAGGTTTTGCAAAGGATTGTTGCTTGTGCTCTTTAGAATCCCTGCTGGGGTGCACCAGGTCAGGCAGCAACATCATAGAGCAAAAAAGTGAATTTGGCAATGTTAATTAATGGGTTAATTAATACCTATGTGGAATTCTTAGAGGACCTGGATCAGATAAATGCTTATGCTTCAACATGACTTGAAACAAGCAGTGCCATTAACATACTTAAACCTGACATCTGCTTGAATTACTTTACTGAAAAGGGATGAAAATGAGCAAAAGGAGCATGACCTCCTCAGATCAAGCTAGGCATGGTAAACAGCAGGAACAATTCCCTGACGTCAAACTATTTTTAATTGATAAATGCCCCCGTGAAGAGATTTATGTGCTCAAAAATCTTGTCTAACATGTCTCCCAACTATACTGTTGGTCCAATAAAAATATCACCAAAGAAAGCTTGCTTCTTTAGAAAAAATGTCATTTAGAGTTATTTTCTATATGAATTTTAGATTTGTGTCTTTTAGATTATTATTACATTTCTCTAGAACTCTGTTGGGTCATCACTAGTAAATTCTTTACGACTTCTTCACAAAGCTTTTGTTTTTTTACAAGTGCTTATAAGAGACTCATCATAATGGTATCTAGTAAGTTGACTTACAACAGGTGCATCATTTCAAAAGAAAAATGCTGCACTCTGCTTCCCATTGAATACATTAAACCCATTACTGGTTCCTTGAGTCTGATAACAGCTGCTGATCCCCATCACACATTGTTGTATATTAGACATTTAAAATAGTGTTTCACTTCTCCCCACTCATTATGCTCCAGTTTCTTAAGTTTCTCTGCATTTTGTTGTTACAAAATGGAGATGAAGATTGTAACATGTCAATTGCCTCTTGCTATCAGATGTAGCTGTGGATAGCAGGTACTTATTTGAATGGATGCAAGGCCAAACAAAATAACAATCTATCAACATCTATCTATCAAAATAAAAATCTATCAACTCCAGCAGCAGCAGCCGGAGGTAAGCAGGGCCCCATAGTGGGACAGACTGCGGGGAGGTTGCTATGCCAGAGCTGAGGAGGGTCTCACCCTGCCTTGGCCCCTGCTTGGCCCAGCCTCCTCAGGGAGAGAGTAAGGGAAGAGATGGGGTACTCACTGACCCCTCTCTAGTGAGGCAGGGCCCCTCCAAATCCCGGGCAGGGCCCCTCTTGCCTAGGAGTAATTTGGACTCAGCAGCGGGCCCACTGCACATGCACGCAGTTTAAAAGGGCCCACCAACAGGAAAAAAACTCACTTTGGTCCCAGGAGCAGCACGAGATGCTCAGGTGAACGCCTGCTGTGCCACCGCACCCCAAAATCCCCCAGTGACCCTCAACTGCTGTGGAGTGCCCCCACCAACCCCCAGCAGCAGCCAGAGGTAAGCAGGGCCCCATGGTGGGAGGGACTAGCCCAGCCCAGCCACGGGGAGGTGGCTAGGCTGGAGCCAAGGAGGGTACCGCCATGCTTCGGCCCCTGCTTTGCCCAGCCCCCCAGGGAGCCACGCAACTGGAGCTGCACGAACAGGCTGCGCAAACAGGCATGCCTGTTTGCCCAGTGAGCAAGTTACCATGGAAGTTTGCACAGGAGGGTGAGTGGGAGGGCCCAAGGCCCTGCCAGTACAACCCCTAGGGAAGCCAGTCCCAGCCGTAGCCAGACCACCAGCAGCATGACATGGGTGGGCATATGCTGCACACTGAGGGTCCCCTCTGGGCCTGCAGCCTCTCTCTATGGTTCCTCAGAGGCTTCCACCCAGATGGAGCCCATGGCTCTAGGCTCCATGCAGGCAGAGCCTCTGGTTCTTGGCTGCAGGGGCTGCCCGTCACTTTTTCAGGCTCAGGGGCGCATGGCAACCTCCGCTTGTGAGGTCTGCTCCCTTTTGGGGTCTTTGGTGTGCCAGCTAGAGGAGCCCCAGGCCACAGTCCAGAGACTGCTCGCCATCGGGGACTGTGAGCAGGAGATCGACTCCTACTGGCAGCCCCTTCACTCCCTGGAGGTGGAGGGTCAACTAAGGTCACCTCCCAGGGCAAGGGAGGACTCAGGGACCTCCCCTTCTGTCCAGAGATGGGATTGGACCAAGGTGGTCAAGGGTACCAAGGCCTGCCACACCAGGGTCCCTGCCCCGCTGGAGCTTTGCAACAGGTTCAAACCTTTTGCAACCCCAGCAGAGCCTGAGAAGCTGCCAGCTACCGCAGGCAACACAGGCTCAACTGCAGCTACTGCCCCTGC
>NW_017729032.1:33327968-33328359 GCF_001723915.1 Gavialis gangeticus
TGTCATTCTCCCGTTGTACTCGGCCTTGGTGAGGCCGCAGTTGGAGTACTACGCCCAGTTTTGGGCTCCACAATTCAAAAAGGTTATGGAGAAGCTTGAGAGAGTCCAGAGGAGAGCCACTCACATGATCAGAGGTCAGGAAAATAGACCTTACAATGAGAGGCAGAGAGCTATGGGACTCTTCAGCCTGGAAAAGCGCAGGCTCAGGGGTGATCTGGTGGCCACATATAGTTTATCAGGGGTGCTCATCAGGATCTGGGGGATCCTGGGATTTGGGGTCTGTTCACCAGAGTGGTCCAAGGGATGACAAGATCGAATGGTCACAAACTCCTCCATGACCGTTTCAGGCTGGTCATAAGGAAGAACTTCTTTACTGTCCAAGCCCCCAAGG
>NW_017729032.1:33333359-33346349 GCF_001723915.1 Gavialis gangeticus
AGGTCAGGAAAATAGACCTTACAATGAGAGGCAGAGAGCTATGGGACTCTTCAGCCTGGAAAAGCGCAGGCTCAGGGGTGATCTGGTGGCCACATATAGTTTATCAGGGGTGCTCATCAGGATCTGGGGGATCCTGGGATTTGGGGTCTGTTCACCAGAGTGGTCCAAGGGATGACAAGATCGAATGGTCACAAACTTCTCCATGACCGTTTCAGGCTGGTCATAAGGAAGAACTTCTTTACTGTCCAAGCCCCCAAGGTTTGGAATAAACTGCCACCGAAGGTAGTTCAAGCACCTACTTTGAATGCCTTCAAGAGACATTTGCATGTCTATCTTGCTGGGATCTTATGACCCCTGCTGACCTCCTGCCCTTTGGGCAGGGGGTTGGACTCAATGATCTTCCAAGGTCCCTTCCAGCCCTAATGTCTATGAAATCTATGAAACTTTCATTATTATTTAAAATGTCATGCATCTCTCTGCATACAAGAACATTTTCCCTCCCTGTTTTCTTGTATCCTTTATTCTATGGCCCATAATTTCACACTTGAATAATTTCTTGACAACTAGAATTTTGCCCATAAGCTTAAACAATAAAGATAAACCACTTGAAGAACCTATGTCTGAAGAAGAATATTGAATGGAACAGGTCCTGGTTTATGCCTACTGGGTTTTCTCCTTCCCAACCCGTTGAGAAGTTACTGTATTCCTAATTACAAGGTTAGTGGTTACAAAAGAGTACAAAATTCCACAAGGACAAAAGGAAGAGCATAAAGGATTTAAGGAGTTTTCATGGTATGTACTGAGTGGGCACATCTACACAAGATGTCTACTGTTTCTGGTTGTTTAAACGTGCAGGGCTATTAGGCTGGAGTAAACTAATAAACTCCACAGCAGGGTAGTACTTGTAAGTACAATCCTATTGCTATACTTGGAAATATAAGTACTTGTAAACACAAATACAAGCTGGCTAACCAGCCAGCTAGCTCCACAGTGGAGCACCCTCATGCCCCAGCCAGCTCCTCTGTAGCACAGTGCGCTGGCCCTGAGCAGCCCTGGGCTGGCAGGCTGACACCCTGGACCCTCTGCCAGCCAGGGATGCTCTGACCTGGCTCAATGTGCTGTGGTCCCGGGTGCACGTGCAAGCGCAGTGCCTGGGAGCAATACTGCATTGCATTAATATGCACATGTAGGTGTCCCCAGTATGCCCTTTAAAAGGCACCAGGATATTTGAATAAGTTTTGTTCTTGCTGTTCTGCAGGTAGCAATTTTGCTTTGCTTCTGTTCTCTCACCCCTCTGGCTTACCAAGTGCATATTGCACTTCAGTCATGCCACAAGGAATAACGTAATGTCTTCACCCAATTAAATAATGCCACTGATGGCATGCAAACTTTCCTGACTACTGAGAGTATATACAAGTATTACATTTACATCACCCTAACCAAAGTTAGGGCAATACAAGTGGCTTGGTGTAAAAGCACTCACAGGGCTTAGGTGACCTTAAGAATGGTGTGCCCAATCTAAAGTTAATTCACCTCAGGGCTGAACTAACTTTAGCTCAGTAATGGGTTAGCCCAGTCTAGCAATGGTTAACATGAACTAGTTAACACTTGTGTGTTCACATCACAATCTTGGAGCTGGGAAAGCTCAGTCATTTGCTATAGCCCCGGGGCTGTGCTGTTCTTTCCCTCCTTGACAGTGACCAGTCTATTTCTTCCCCACACCTCCAACCCCCTTCTTTGGACTGAGCAGCCTACCCCTCACCCACAGACTTGCCAGTCTCCTACCAGTCCCTGAATACTTGTTCACGCCTTCAGAATTTCTGGTAGTAATACAGCTTAAGGGAAAAAATTAAGGCACAGAGTTTGAGGAAAGAATTGCTTGGAGTTCTGTCCACTTCTGCCACAGGTTTCTTTGATCCTCAGAAAGTCACTTAGAGCCTGATTCAAAGCCTAGTGAAGTTAACCAACATCATATGCAGATGTATTGGCACTGGGCTACTGAATCATAAGACAAACAGACATAGAGCATGAGCAGGTCTCTCAAAATGACTGTTGCTACAGGTACTAGGGATACTGGAACTGTTATACATGCACTATGCTGTCATCAGGAGCAGCAACCAGAGTGGAGGACCACTTTGCTGTGAATCAAATGTGAGGGTTTGGCAGTAGCAGCAAAGTTCAGATAGAAGCTGTGAGTTAGGAGTATTTAATTATTGGCTCAGTCTGGATCACTTTTTGCCAATGAAAGAATGAACTGCATTCATGTTGGGTGGGCCTGCACTGCTGTAAATAAGCCAATGGCTCACACATGTCCATCATGCTGGAGGAAGCATGAAGCTGTGGTGCAGTGGTGAACATCACCATTTAAACCATAACAAAATGGAACCTGTTGTGCAGCCTTGTACAGATCTGTGTTTAACTTCATTATTGTAAAATTGAAACAACATATTTCAATATGCATGTAGGCAATTTGCATAGAGGGATGGATAGTCAGAGGAGCATGCCTGGAATGTCAAATAACTGTTGTGTCCAAGGCAGGATTGTATTTACTGCTGTTTGGCGGGGGCGTTGGTTAAGGGAAGTTTTAGCGCTAATATAGAATGCAGGTAATGAACCAAGTAAGCAATAGAAGGACATAAATGGTACATGCTATTAAAATGGATTCATCCTGTAAGATATTTACTTAGTCTATGTTTTTAAATGGTTTGGCTAATGTTATGTATCTCATGCAAGACTGTATTCCTCACTTTGCCCAAATGTGAATTTGGTGTAACAATAAGTAGCTCTTTATCAGCTCAAGATTGTATGATCTCAGACACCCAAGTTTACTTGCCAGAACTACAGACAGGTACAGGAATGTTGCCAACAGGTGCTTAATATTTGAGCAACTTAGACTGCAAAGTGCATCTGTTGGGAGACTTTGCTACAAGATCATCCTGAAGAGCTCTCTAGGTGACCTCAGTGCATTCCAGCAGGCTGTCACAGTGAGGGTGGCTAGAAACATAAGAGTAAATCAGGTCCTGTGAACGCTACTGTGTAATACAGCATAGGGAATAGGACACCAGTTTACAAAGGCACATGCCTGATGAGCAATAAGGAGCTAAGATAAGAGATAAAATCTTTCTGAAATTCAGTAAGTAGCTAAAGACTCCTACAAGATACATACAGCAATTTCCTGCTGTTGATCGAGTCCAGCTGCTATACTGCTGAAACAAGATGAGAATGTACAGTACCGCCTCATGCTCCATTTGTGTATAGGTCACATTATTAGAAAATAGCTCATGTGAGGAGATGTGCAACCTGATACTGTGGAAGCAATTAAGTTTGTTGGCTCTGACCCTGTGTTGATGAGAAGCATACACTGCAGGATCCATATCTCACCACCAGAGTAACAAAAGCATCACTGCCATTATTGCAGTTGTTGTACCAATTAAAGCAAAGGGGCATCTAGGGAAAGTTATTGGCTATATTAATAGTGGTGCCTGGAACATGCCTTTATTATTCCATTATTTATTATTTTCATTGACTACAATAAAAGCCTTAAGGTTCTATCATTGGAGGCTGTGTGTGGGATTATTAAAATCATTTGAAATATTGAACCAAGCAGAATTAACACTTGACAGACTTCTGAATTCTCTCTCATATTCTAAATGCAGTTGGATATTTCAAAGAACTAGCACTAATTTACAGTTGAGGGACTACAGAACAGCATTACTGTTGGTCATCTTTGCGACCGCTGCACAGAGTATTAACATAATTAGGGTAGCTCCTGGCATGGTAAATACAATTCACCCTGAGGAGTTTCTTGCCAACAGCTATTACAAGTCAAAGAAAGCATTGGAATGGACTGCATCTAGACAGAGGAAGAGCAATCCAATGTGACATATGTATTGTGTATTACAGGGAAGAATTCTATTTCATTTAGTGGGTAACCAAAGTGCAACTTGACACTAACTCTAAGTTACCCAGGTATTTTGTAGAAGTGTGTCTATTGCCCCTTCCAGGCACCTAACTGCCTCCATTACAAGAGTAGGATCACCCTCTGAAGATGCACATACATCTCCCTATTCTCAAAAAGGAGGCATTAACATGCCCAGAGAGGATTATAAAACAGCTCCTGCAAAACAGTTTGGTAACTCAGAGTTAGTCTCAAGCTACAACTTTGTCATCTTCTACTATAAACCAGGATGTCTTGGTGCCCTAGATCCATGACATCCTTTTGAACGACATGATAGGAAGAGAGGAAATAAGCAAGATAAGTGCAGGCTCCAGTGAGGTGGAGGATTTCTTCTTGCCTTTCCTCTGTCCCACACACACTGGAGGGCAAACTCTTCCCTGCCTTCTGCTCCTCCTCTTTCCTGCCCCCCCTCCAGGCAAGAAAGCACAATATAAAATACATTAGTTTTTGAAAAGGGGTGCCACTCAATTCATAAAAGTTATAAAGGCTTGCCTTGAGTCTGCAAACAACTACTGTGGATTGAGAATTATTGGTCTAGGTGAATTAGCCATCTGTGATACACAGCAGAATTCTATAAAAGGTTATCACTTTGTGTACTATGCAAATATAACTATTTATAGTCTGTGCCTGCTGAACACTGGATATCAGCCATGCTTTATGGACATTTTTCAGGATAAATATGTTGACCTTGAAGGTATAACATTTTTGGATCTTCTGGGGTCCCTTCCAAAATGATGCTGATAGTTTGGAAAGGATTCAGAGAAGTGTAATAAAAATGATTGCAGGTCTAGAAAACTGCCTTGAAGTAGAAGACTACAGAGCCCCAATGTAGTTCATTTATGCACTAGAAGATTTAGAGGCAACTAGATCATAGGCTAAAAGTAACTACATGGGGAAGAGATTCCTGGTATTATATTGCTCTTTAATTTAACTAAAAAAGATGTAATGGCTAGAGACACAAGTTACACATTAACCCGTTTAAGTGATCAGAAACTGGTTTAAATCTGTACAAGAACAGAAGCTCAGTGCACATAAACCAGTTTCAAAATGGCTGAAAAGGGTTCAAGATAAACCTGGGTGAATGTAGTATCAGACTTAGCTGATTTGGGTCAAAATGGTTTATGAAACTTCTGTCCTAGATCCCTTCCAGGTTCAAGTTAAATCACAGTCCCACAGCATGCTTTCCAGCCCTGGGCTGTTCCTGTGCTGTCTTCTCCAGAGAGCATAGCTAGTCCTCCCCACTGCTCCCTGGCTGGAGCAGTGAGGTCTGGCTGACAAAGGGGTGAGGGTGACCAAGCCCAGCTGGAGATGCAGCACAGTCTATAGAGGAAAGGCTGCCCCCCACCCCAGCAAACCTCAGCTGGGGTCTGAGGCCAGGGAGGGGGGTTAAATACCCCTTCCCCCATGCAAACTTACTGGTGGCTTCAACTGTGGGCTACAAATCCCAGAGGCACCTGGAAGCAGGCAGAGGAAGTGATAAGCAACCTCACAGAATCCTGCTGCTGTAATTCTGGACTGCAAATCCCAGAGACTTTGGGGGCAGCAGGAAAAGGAAGTGAACACACAGCCAGAGAGCCATGCTCTAGTGCCCCCAGGCTTCTGGCCTGAGCCACTGCAGTCATGTGGCTGCATTTCCTGAATCAAAGATAAATGTCTGTTCACTTCTGTTTACATTTAATCTGTGCATCTTAAATGAACCTTCAAAGACTGAATCAATTCAGCCCAAGACTTTTTGACTTTTAGCCCAAGAGATCCAGTGCTTGGAAGCTAAAGCTAGACAAATTCAAACAAGAAATGAGGCACATACTTTTAAGAACGATGATAACTAGTCATTGGAAGTAGTTTCTGAGGAGCATCATCTTGCAGTCTTTAAATTAAGACCAAATCTCTTTCTCAAAGACACTCTGTGTCTGAAAAAGAAGTTTTGAAATTACTGATAAGAACCTCTGGCTTCTGCTATGCAAAAGTTCAGACTCAATGACTGTAATATTCCCTTCTGGCCCTAAAAATCTATCTTCTTCTTTGGCAGTCCCTCACAGCTGATGATGATTTTCTTCCATGAGTGTCTTATTTGTGCGTCCAAACTTGGCTGATAAGGCCTATCCAAGATCAACAGAATCCACTGAAGCTCAGACATGTATTTTCATGTAGGGTGGGTGGTGCTGGATTCTTGATGTGGTCCCCAACAAGCTGTTTCTGCCACTCCTGCTTTTCCATCTCTTGTTGTCAGGAGATTTCAAAGTACTGAGATCCCTGCCACAGGCTGTTCCCCCATTTTGGGTGGCTCTGGGCAATAGCCTCCCACCAGTTGACATAGATGCCACATTTTTTATATATTGGCCTTGACGATGTCCACGAAGCTCTTTCTCTGCTCTCCTCTTGATCATACACCTTGGCTGAGCTGGGAGAATAAAACTTGCTTTGGGAGTCTGGAATCAGACATCCAGATGACATGGCCGGCCCAAGAAAGTTGATGTCAAATATTCATCACCCCACTACGCATGGTGTTTGCTTGCAGGAGGATGCTAATGTTCATGTGTCTATCTTCCCACTGGATTTGGAGGATCTTCCACAGGCAGTATTGATGGTACTTCTCCAACAACATTAGATGACACCTGTATGTTGTTCATGTCTCAACTCCATACAGCAAGGTGGGGATCATGGGCTAGGTGGCAGATCTGATGTTACAATCTTCGAACACCCATTTCTTCAAACATCCAAAGGCTGCACTTGCACACCTGAGACAATGTCCAATTTCTTTGTCAATATTAGTCTTCTGTAAGAGATGCTGCTGCTGCTTGATCCATGACTACTTACCCCAGCTTATATCACAGCCAACCTTCCCTGACGTTCATTCTACTATCCATCACCTGTGAACACACTGGGTAGCAGTACACCTCTGCCCCACAGCTTAAATTCTATAAGAATGTCAAGGAGTACAACCTGTTTGGCCATACTCTGTCTGATGATAAAGTTAGTATCTGAACAGTACCTGTAACTAAACAGTTAGTAGAAAAACTCAGCAGAATAGCTGTGGAATACATGGAACCAGTAGGCAATGGATAGGATTTTACCTAAACTGAACATTGAAAGACATTATATTGATATAGCTCAGTTTAAATTTATAGAAGTTACCCTGTGGAGTTTTGATAATTGGAACACTACTTAAAAGGTTATTGTTTGGGGCTTGCTTTCCTGTTCGGCTTAGAAAAATGTTTAACATTCCCTAAACCTGTTTATCTATGCTGTCTTCCTTTCTTGGATAAAAATGAAACTGAATATCAAGTGGATAGATGATTTTTCAGTATTTCTGATAGAAAGAACTTCATATATTCAGAGAAATATTCCTTCTGTTTACAAAAATTGCTGTCACCCAATCAGAGGACAGGAACAGTATCACTCAACATAGGTGACCAAACAATTCAGATTATTAATTCCAGATACCGCACTTGCAACAGACTGTGAGCCATCCATGTGTTCAAAAGAAATACATTTTAATCAAAGAAAATTAAGTCATATACTTGAAAGTAAAAATTACCCTACATCCAAACTTTTGGTATCATGGTTGGATACCACAATGATAATGGCACAAAACAAATTCTAATGGGTATGTTTAGATAAAAAGCTATTAAAAAATGCTTATTCCTTATTAACTATTCTTGATTATCTCTCTTGTTTGGACCCCTTTATTCCAGAATAAGAATGTTTTATTCTGAATTAATTTAATCTGTTTTGGAAGTGGATCAAGAAAATGTATAAAAAAGAAAAACTTACTTCAAAACAAGGGCATCCAAGCAGGATTAATAAGGAATGGATATTCCAGTCAAATCATCCCATCCATCAGCAACAATGGGGATAAATGTTTTAGTATTAATAGAAAGTTGATCATAACTCCTTTGCTTGAATCTACAATATCTGGATTCCAATTTGTTCTTCTAGCCAAGTGCCATCAAGCTCGGGCCTGTTTATGTAAGCACAAAAGAAATTAGGTGTTTTTAGTCCAGGCTGGTCACTCAAATATATACTTTACCTTGACCGTAATTAACTTTCCTTTATAAATAAGCCTCAGGATAGGCAGTAGTACACAAGAAATTTGTATAATCATTTATTAGGAGTTGACATTACAATGCATGAACTTTTAACTAATTAATGTCCCTTTTATGTTAGTTTGAACATTTACATGCTAAATGAAAAAAGCAGAAATAACTTTATCTTCCACCATTTCGATTGAAAGAAAGACCTGATGGCCTGTTAGACATTGTAAAGGAAACCTTCTCTATTCATGGGTTCAGCATTTGCAGTTTCAAATATTCGCAAATGCCAAACCTGCATCTTAAATAACTTACAGGTTCCTGCCGCTGCCACCAGGCTCTCACCGTCGCCAGTGCAGCTATGCCCCCCCATCGCCAGGGGCACTGTGTTCATGAATGCAGATGATGTTCATGAGGACAGTGCTGTATTCACGGATCTCTCCATTCATGGGAATCTCCAGAATGTATCCCCCGCAAATGGCGAGGGTCGCCTGTAGTCGTATTTAGAGATGCTGAACTTAGTAGTAGTTCTACTGAGTTTACAGGAAATGTGTGTGATAAGAATACCCAACATTAGAAATAGTTTTGTAATCATGACTATATATTTCCACTTTACAGTACGATTCCTAGTTACACCCCATTAAAAAACCCCAAATTAACTGTGAGTATTTTTGTAGTGTAATAGTTCATTCTTGCTCAATACTTTGTCATTATGCAGATTTGTTCTTTAACTCTGTCCTTACAGACTACCCTTACTATATACTTTTTGGCAGATGAAGTCTTGTACTGTAGGTTTAGAAAAGGGATTAGGAAAGGCTTCAACCATAATCCAATCTATGAGACTGAACAGTTTACAGAAATGTTACAAAAACTAAGTCATGGCCAGATCTTGGTGCATAGTAAATGATACCAAGTGTTATGCTATTAAGGTAAGGTAGTTTTCTGGATGCAGGTTGGATTGTTTTCTTTTTTGCTAAGACATCACATTGCAAATGAAGCCCATGTCTAATTCATGACCATTATCACCCAAAAGTATTTTTCAGCATTGCTGATTTTCAACTCACTTCCACTGGTTTTAATGGAGGTGAATTAGCTTGTACTTTTTCCAAACTGAATCTCATTTGAGACTAGAAAATACCAAAACCACATTTGACAATGAGCTGTAGTGCCTCTCCAGAGCCCCCTGAGGAAGGGGCATTGCTGCTTGAAGCACTCTCATTCCCTGCTAACTATGTTATAGGAGCAATAAATTGTAGGGTGGCACTGCAGCGCATACCCTGACCATCCCCCTTCCCTCTCCACTCAGCCTGAACCATTCTGCTGCTGTCCATTAGTCTGTATTGCCCTGTGTGGAGAAACAGCTTATTTCATCCCCTTATATCTGGCTGCATTTCTAAATTTACCAGGGGCTTTTGTATTGTTTTGTTGTATTGTATTGTCATTATATAAAGTTAGAGAGGGCAAACCATCTGTGGGGCTGCTGACGAGCAAGGCAGTGGTTGGGCAGAGCCTGGCTTTATGATTAGCAAAAAAACCCAAACTTTTCTTTTGAAACAAAGGAGAAGCCACTGCCAGAAATGAATCTGCTTCTGTCCCTTTTTACTCTCAGTTAACAAACCTCTCAATCTTATCCGTAATGTATTCAGTCCTACAGCCACTATTCTCAATAGATGTTTGCTGAAAATTTTTGTTCATGTCTCTCGAAATGTCCAGAAATTCTAAATCAAGTGTATTATCTGCATGTATTAATTTGTAAAATGATGCCTGGCACAATTTGTTCTTTACAAGGCCATGCTGTTTACTGATTATTGGTGTCTTATTTCTATGAAGTTACAGAATACATCTCTTTAGCAGATGTGGGCAGACACCACAACATTCAGATGTGGATCTCATGTTCTAACTGTAACTCCCTTTGCCAGGTCTTCACTAACCTAGTCTCCTTATGTTTCATCCATACAGCCTCTAATTACAGTACTGCAGGAATCTTTAGACTTTCACCTCAATAAGTAGTTAAGGTGTCTTGTTGCAGAGGCATCAGTTTGAACCTCATTCCAGATTTATATCGAAGGCTGCTCCCAGGCATGGGCACCTGACCTTTCAAACTAGAGAGTCAGAGGTGGCCAGGAATGATGCTAGCTCCAAAGCTATCTTGTGTACTCTTCTTTTAACAGAAATTGGTATTCCTTTATTACATCAAGTCAATGATCTGCAAGGCTTAGATAAACAGCAGGCATTTAGATTTGTTGCCTGGTGCCTCAACGAGAATGTGAGTTAGATAGCCTGTTGCTTGAGAGAGATAATTTGAGGTTGGGGGGGCGGCCTGTAAGCCTGGGCAGGTTGGTCCCCGATGGCTTCCTTGAAATGGCTGTTCCTCTCCAGAAAGCATTGGAGGTCATTAATGTTGTGTCTAAGGTGTTCAGATGGGGACTGTAGAGGACAACCAGTGGGATGCTGTTGTTTTTGTTCTAGTGTTAGTGTATTCTAGCAGGTCAGAGTGAGATCTGGCTTTGTTGATTTGAGTGGCTACTGTTTTGGGATTGTATTGTAACTGTAAAAATCCTTCTTCCAGATCATTAGTGTGTGCATCCCAGGTGGCCATAGTAATGTGGTAACCATGTGGCTATTACAAACTTTTGCTGTAATATGTAGGAAATTAAACTCTGGAATACTCCACCCAGAAAACTGTTAGATGAAGGAGTGGAATTTGTTAAAGTTCTGGTGAAATTTCCCTAGAGTCCTTCTCATGTGTCCATATTATGAAGTTGTTATTGATATACTTTATGTATGTTAGGGAGATGAGAGAGGAACTACATAGGAAATGGACTTTAGGGTCGTCATATTGGAGGGGCAATATATTTAGGGCATATTGGAGGGGCCATGGCAGCACCATTCAGTTGTAAGTATGAAACCTGAAATAGTTTTGTGTGAGGACAAAGCAAGAGAATTATAAACCTATAAAATTTATGCCAGTAGATTCAGTCTGCCCTCCCACCACCAGAAATATTCTAGACAGAATTTTGAAGTCCTCAGCTATTTTCTTCTACTAGTATTTTAAAGATTTTATTAATGACCCAGTTGGCTTGCATAAATGATAAACAGATTTTACCCTTTTCTTCTCACTAAAAATATCATAATTATAAATTTGGCATGTGCTTCAGTACAGTAGTTGTGCTATATTTATTTTTAGGTCAAAATGGATTGCTTGAGACAAAGAAATTATATCTCCTAGCTTTAGAATTTGTCTGTGGTGCACTCCATGGTAAGAAGGACATTCCCAGTTCTGTGAAAATTGCTGATTTTCTAGGAGATACAGTAACATCATTCTTTCTGTGCTAGTGAAGAATTTAGAATAATTCCTCTACGTATTAAATATGAGGATAAGTCTTGCAGAGTAGCATAAGAAAAAAGGATAAGCCTTTTTAAAACAATGTTATCTGTTCTAGAATAAAATGCAACATCTTCCTTTGCCTGGCAGCACAGTCATTAAGTTTCACTTCTCAAGCTAATTGTATAACCCTCTGCCTATCTTGGAAATTCATGATTATCATCATCACTGAGATGCTGCAACAGGCACATGCTCACTCATCTGGATGCGCCCATTGAGCGGCCTTGGGCTCACTATTCCCATACAGACTTGAAAACATAGGCCTGTAAGGGGTCTCCTTGCTATTGTGAGGGGCACATTTATTTATAATTGTTCTAATAAACTGATTAAACTCCATATTCAAATTGTAACCCTGGGCACCACACAACACGCACCCTCACCTGAATAGTGGGATCCTGGGGTACCCGGTAGCCAGTAGCCCTGCCCAGGCCCCCTGGGAAGCTGCTGCAGTGCCCCCGAGTGGAGAGCCTCCCCTTACAATCAAGCACCCTCACAGGCAAAATATTCTCAAAATATTTACAAGATTTAATTATTTACAACATAACAAATAACCATTAAATAAACACATTGATATACCAACTAATAAACCCTCAAGAAATTATTTACACACTCTCTCACTTGCACACAGTGTACTGGGGATCCCATGTGCACTGCCCCTGGAGGGGTGTCTCCGGGAGCGGGACTGTTTGTGTCCCTGCACATGGTCTGTGGATGCTCCCTGGTTCTGATGTCCGTCTCCATGCCCCTGGGGTCTCCGGCAGCAAGGGTTTCTGGGCATAAGGCAGCGGCTCCTCCTCTGCAGTCCTTGCAAAGACAGCCTTCCCCTGCTTTTGACCCCCTTCCCCGGCTCAGCAGGGACCAGTGTCTGAGCTGCAGGCTGTAGCAACTCTCCTGTCCCGCACAGCCTTACAACCTGGCAAACGCATCCCCTCCCTGGGCTTTTCCTGCCCCTGGAGCCCCTCACCCCTCAGGGAAAACAGGGCAGGCTCCAGCAGCTCCCCCCCCCGGCTCTGCTGTGCTCACCCAGCCAGTCACCAGGGTGCAGGCAGGTCTATCCTGACTTGGAGTCTCCACAGAATCAGCCCCTCTCTGATCCTGCCTCTGCAGGCTCCCGGGCTGGAGAGAGGAACTGGATGCTGCATCTCCCCCGTGGCAGCCTTTTCTGCTGCTCCTCAGGGCACTCCTAGGGGCTCTCTGAGGAACCGCTGTGTTGAGACTCTGTCTCCAGTCTCCAGCCTGTCCCTCCACCCACACCCACACCCACACCCACACCCACACCCACACCCACACTCACACTCTCTCTCTCTCTCTCTCTCATTCCCTCCCGCAGGAAAACTGCTCCCCCCTTTTATCCAAGCCCCTCTCTCTCTCTCTCTCTCTCTCCTGACTTCCCACATGAACTGCCTTTCTATCCCCTAATAATTTGTGTCACCCTTCTCCACTTTTAATTCCCCGTCTGTTTTTTCAAATGTGATGATCAGTACTACATACAATATTCTATATAAATGTATACCATTACATTTAGGTAGGGGTCTCTTTTCTGTATTACTCTGTACATTTTCTTATGGTTCCTAGCATTTTGTTGCTTTTTTTACAACTGAACAGTAAGTACAAAT
>NW_017729032.1:33351349-33352778 GCF_001723915.1 Gavialis gangeticus
GTCTGCTGGGCAGCCCTTTCCATTCTTTCAGGTAGGTCCATTTTTTAAATGCTGCTACAAAATTATTTAGGGAACCTAATTTCTTTAATTGTTAGAAACCTTCTTCTAACTTTCAACTTAGATTGACTCAGACTCAGGGTGGGACATCTGTTCTTGTGCCACAGTTGTCCTTCAGCATATATAGTTAATACAATCATAAAGTATTTATAGGCAGCAATCATATCCCCTCCCAGCCTTTGTTTTGTTAGGTTAAACAAGCCAAGTTCTCTTACTCTCGTCTCATACTAAAATGGGCTCTTTATTACCTTGATCATCTTAAGACATGGTACATTTTGAGTTGGCCTAGGTGACCACAGCTGCCCACGATATGCCATATGAAGTCTCACAAGTGTCTTGAGCAATGGAATTAGTATTTCCCTATTTCTATTGAAACCACCTTCCCTAATGCCTTCTACGATCACAGTTACCATTTTTACAGCTATATCACATTGGTGGCAGAGTCATCCTGTAGCCACTGAACACACTGCAGTCTCTCTTCTGTGCTGTAATTTCACAATAATGAGCCCCAACTTATAACAGAAATGCTTGTTGTTAGTCCTTAAGTTCAGAACCTTATACTTTATAATATTCCTTTACGTTTTGTAAACTCCAGTTCTCAGTATCATCTACTTCTTCCTCTATGATATTCTAGTATTGTCAGCTTCAACTAGCTGTGATATATTCCTGTGGTTTGTTTCCCTTAATAAAAATATCAATAAGGCCAGTATTCTTCCATTTTTGTGTCATCCTATAATTCTGTAATTCTGTTTGATGTCCTTTACCAGTAGTTCTAGTTCCACCATTTGGTTACCCAGGCTCCTTTTTTTTGTCCCCTGATTTCTAGTTAGGTGCAGATTTGCTGCAAAGTCCTTTCACCAGTTACATCAGCTTTTCTCTTCAATATTAGTACTTTCTTTCTCCTTGCCATTTGTATTTGTTTACCTTCAAATATACCTTTATCTTCTGCTGTATTCTTATTTTCCCGTGTTGTAAAATCAGATGTTGAAATTACACAAGTCTTATTTCTGAATTTAATGTTTTCTTATCAGTCATGCCAGATATATTCCCAGAAACTCATTCCTCCAGTTACTTCTTGAAAAAATGTCCTTTTTTCTTGAATGCCTCCCAAAAATTCCCACAACTTTTGTGCTAGTGGCACCAATCCTTGGGACATTAATTGATCTGCATTATCTTGAGCACATCTACATGTGCTTTAATGTGGATTAGCCTATTTTAATGTGCATTGAAGCATCACCAAAAATGTACTATTTAGGTAACACACATTAAAATAAGCTAATGTGTATTAAGCATCACTTAAAAACCATACTTTTCATGTTTTCCTGGACTAGCTTCTATGTCCCAGTATCCCTCCTTAGGAAAAATGTTGGCT
>NW_017729032.1:33357778-33364719 GCF_001723915.1 Gavialis gangeticus
TTTCCTGGTACTAGACGGAGGTACTAGATTTAATGAAGGTACTAGATTTAATGTGCATTAATTAAAGCATGTTAATGCATGTGTAGATGCACCCCTTGTGATGGCTTTATCTTCCTTTTCTGGGAACTGGAAGAATTCCACTGACAATCATTTAAGTCTCTGCTTCCTTCAGCATCTTTTCTAGCTTGGCATAAGGATCCTAAACACATTCCAGCAGGAATCTGGCAGTTTCATGTGTTATTAGGTTACCACAGGATTGGAGAAGGTGGAGGGGGTAGAGGTATATGGATTGAGAACTGGTTAATAGGTAGGAAGAAAAGGGTAGGGCTATGGTCACTTTTCAGCATGCAGGTCAAAAGTGGGATCCTACAGGGATCTGTGCTGGGCTTAGTTTTATTCCACATTTTCATCAGTGTCAGTGCACAATGAAAATGCAGGTATCCAGTGAAATCTCTGAGCTTGCAGGTAATATAATATGATGTACTGTGTATTGGTCCTTATGTATGGTACTATTCCTTATAATTTTGATATACTGTGTGCCTCCTTAGGCACCATATTTGCTTTAAGTTTTGGTTCCTATTGAGAAAAATTAATTGACTAGCTATGTAAGCTGTGTGGTGTTCTCTCTCCTGGGTTAGTCTAATCATGTGAAGAATAAAACAATACCAAATTATTCTTATTAGTCAAGTCCGAATCTGAAGGAGAGGTGCTGCAGAAAGATTTCACACCAAGCTAAGTGAGTGGGCAAAAAAAAATGACAGATGAACTTCAGTGTTGACAAATCATCTCAACTAAATGAGGGAAAAATCACCAAAACTGTATGTACAAAGTGTTGGGTTCTGAATTTGCTGTTATGACTCAGGACAGAGATGTTGGAGTCATTCTAGATCTCTAAAAACATCAGCTTAATGTGAAGTGGTAATAAAAAGAGCCAATAAAATGATCTGCATCATTAAGAAGGGATTTAAGAACAAAACAGAGATCATGCTGAATCTATTATGCGCCCACATCTTGACTACGGTGTGCAAGTTCTGGTTTCCACATCTCAAAAAGGATGTAGTAGAATTAGAAAAGGTAGACAAATTCATGAATAATAGATGTATTAATAGATCTATTTCTGTCACATAGAATGGTTGGAAATGTTTCCTCTGGCAACTCTATAGCAATAATTGTGGATGCCAGAGAGGATAATGTATAAGGCAGGGCTCACTCTAGCTCTATCAAGTTCAGTGCTGTCTCTCTAGCATCCATTTCTGACACTGTCAGAGGCAGGATACTGAGATAGATAAACCATTTGTTTGGTCCAGTATGGAACTTCTTGGGCATGTCTACATGAAAGGAATTAATGCACATTAACTAAATTTGCAAATGCAGGTATCAAATTTAGACATGATTCGTTAATGTGCATTAATGCACATGTAGACATGACCCAGCACTAACTAGGTGGTGGGGCAGGTGGGCTGGAACAGCGAGTGCAGGAGGAGGGGATTAACAGGGTCTCCCACAGCCAGTACCCTGACCCCCACTGGTGGGTGTATGGCTGTCCTGGGGCCTAGGTGGGGTGGGTCTTCTGGGGCCAGCATCATGGCCAGAAGGAACGTGGGGTGCTGGTCATTGCTGGCATGGTCTGGGCTGGAGCAGCAGGGCACTGAACATTGCTGGCAGGGGCAGAGGTAGGGGCAGGGGCAGCCCTCATGCAGGGAGGCAGGGTGGGCAAGGAGCTGCTGTGACTGGCCAGGCATCAGAGTTTCCCAGATGGCTGCCAAGTGCTGGCAGCTGGCTCTGGCTTCTACATAGCTGCTAAATGCTTGAGAGCCATGTGGCCGGAAGCTGGAGCTTTGCCCAGTGGCCACAGGAGCACATGGCAGGGCTGCAGATACTTGAGACTAACTCTAGTGATGAGTCTGGGGACTTGGGACTAAGTTTAGTGCCAAATCCCTGCACATGTAATCAGCTGCTAAAAATTACTTAATGTGCATTAGCTTAATGCATGTTAAATTTAGTCACACTTAAACGCACATGTGGACACACCCCTTATTTTCTTAAGTAAAACCAGTGAATTCTTCCCTGCTCTTATCAGGATCTATTTCAACCTCAGGTCTAAACCTTTTCAACCTCAAGCCTCAAAATCTTTGCTTTTGGCTGACAGCACACTCTTCTCTTCTCTCCACTCTGATAATAAGCTTATCTGTTCCTCCTTGCTTGTAGTCCCCAGTCATATGCACCTGTCTCTTTCTGCAACTCTTAGGAAACTCAGGTCCTCTCCATTCCATTCTTCCCCTGTCTGCAGATGGTGAATCCATTCTTTCCCATGTTCTCCTCTATAATTTCCTCATTTCTCCTTGGGCTCTGGTCCCATGCTATCTCTATCTTCCTTTCCTCTTTCTGCTTGAGTTTGTCCTTTCTTGTCACATCTGCTTTTGTTTCTTCTTCTCAGTTTTTCAGTGCAGCAAGCTCTTATATGAACCTGTTTCTCCTCTACTAGTCAGTCTCTTCCCCTTCCTTCTTTTTGTGGTCATGTGATTCCATGGGCTACCCACCTCATTTACAAGCTTGTCTTTCAGATCCTCTAGGTCAGCAGGTGTCTGCACATTTTGAATTGTCCATCCAGTTTCCTCTCTGTTCTCATCCATCATATCTTCAGATCCTTGTCTGAACTCCAAGATATTCTCTAGCTTCATCCCTAGTCCTTAGATATTCTCTTTCACAAGGTCTATTAGGTGCATCTTATGAAGTAATAGTTTTTGGCAGGTATCCACTCTGTTATAATATATGTTCTGATGAGTCTAAAGCAGGCTGGATAGCTGGCTGAAGCTGTAGTCCTTCCTGGTCTAACTCCACATGGTATCTCCCAGAAACAGAGGGGCAAATGGAACTACCCTGTGTGCATCTGTTTCAAGGAGGAGTGTGTGGGGACAGGACTGGGAAGGGCTGCAGCACAAGTAGGTTCTCTTGCCTGCTTTAAGCTTATCAGAGAGCCCTAACAAGGCAGAAGACCAGATAGGTCTTCAACCCTTCCCATTCTCCTTGTGCACCAGCCATGTGGGGCACCTTTACCTGACATTTGTATCTATGTAGGGGTGGCAGTCATCCCTCAGTATGTCAGAAAGGGGTTCATGGCACCTAAGGGTGTTGGGGCACCCTGGTTTAGAACCAGTGGCCAAACAGAACTAGAAGCATTAGCTGTTGGTTCTTATCCACTTCATAGAATCATCGAAAATTATGGTTGGTAGGGACCTGAGGAGGTCATCTAATCCAACCCCTGCTCAAAGCTCAAATTGGACTAGATGACCTCATCAGGTCCACCTGAGTCCCTGTCCCTTTCACCCTTACACCCAGAGCCCTGTAGGTGCTTTTGATCTGATAAGGGTCTCTTCTGGCAGTATCATTGGCGCCCACATGGATGAGCAGTTTGGGGTAGCAGTCAGAGGGCTGGATGAGCCTTGGTAATCCCTCCATTACATCTTGGATCTGGGCTCAGGGAAAGTAGCGGACTTCCCGAGACAACAGGTCAGGTCAGCTGATAGATCCCTCCAGCCCACACAGAAGGGTATCTCCAATCACCACCACCCATCGCTTCTTGGTGGCAGTGGTCTCAGTCCTTCCCACCTTAGGGGTGCCTGTCCTGTCCTTCTCCACCAATTCAACGTGCTCCTTACCCTCTCTTGCTAGGGCTCCATATCTGTTCTCCGAATGAACTGCTGTAGGTGGAGATGAAGATTTCTGCTTGCTGACAGAGGTCTCAAGCTTCCAGCTTCCACCTTCCTGGGAGTCTATGTCTTCTTCCTTCAACTTTGGTTTGGGTTATCTTTGTAACACATATGGAGTTTTGTTAGTAGTCAGCAAAATACGTAAGCATATATTAAAGAATGGCGGTACCTGTCATTAATCTGTATGCGCATCTTTCCAGCCCTGTTGCTGAGCTGGTAACAAGGCTTTTGGTGGGGGTTAAGTGCCTTCTGGAAAAAAGGTTCTGAGGTATTTTTACCCTGTCAGTCAACATCTCTTACCTTTACCAGAGATGTTTACATTTTCTGAAGCATATTCTAGATTGAAATACATATATTTATTAACTTGTTCCCTTTGACCCATTTCAGACATTTTCACTATTTCACTTGGGCTTCTTTCCTGTAAATACCATCCCTTTTTGTTGATGATTCATGGTTGTCCAAGTGGTAACTTATCAACATCCTAAATAAAATGATTTGCTGAGAGATGGAATGTTCTTTTTGACTGGAAAATGAAAATTCACAGCTTCAGTTTCCTTATTTCTATGCATGTAACTAATAATTACAAATCCTCTATTTTCTGCTTGCATTAATATGCTTCCCATTAACAAAGGATGCATGAAGCCTCGAATATTGTTTATGTAACAATTCAACAAATCAAACTCTATTTGCACTATTAATATCATGTCATGGGTAAGAGGGAAGGCTCTAGTGTCAAATGCCAAGATAAACATGTTAGTTCATGATTTTAATTCCTAAAGAATATTCCCCATGGACAATGTGGCACTAGGTCCTGGGATCTTTTTATTCAATTTGACAATGCAGTGTACTCTTGAATCAATAATTTCCTTCACCGTTTAAGGCCTAAGCTATCTTTCTCATAGGCTGCATATGTGGATTCATTTTCCTTAACATGTAATGTGTACCAGAACTTACTCTGAGGTGCTTAAGCTAGAGACCCTCATTCTAAATTGCTTTTCCTCAATAGTTTTGGATAAAGAATCAGGAAACTCTTTGATCTTTTCATTTTTTCTTAGAGCCAGGTGCCTTACCTGAAACCATATGTGGCAATGGAAGTCTAATGAGCTTAAATCATTTCAGTTTTAACTCCACCAGTCATGCCACTAAATTCATTTGTCACACTGTGAATACAGTTGGTACATTTATCCTGAAGATAAGCACCTCTTTATAAAATTGTAGCAGGTTGGGGTCCCAAGGGTGGCTGTGACGCCCCCCACCCCCCAATGGCTCTGTGACCACTCCTCCCCGAGGCACCTTCCCTTCTCACTTTCCATGCCTTGATGGAAGTATAATAATAGCAATATGGAGGCTGCCCACAGGCCTTCATGTGGCCCCAGTCCAAGTGGACTCCCACTGGGATTCCTAGGCCCTTCACTGGGCCCTACTATGGCTATGCTGCTGCAGAGAACCTAAAGCCTTAGGGGTTAATTGCATGGCTCCAAATCCTCCCCTACACCATGCCCCAAGCCTCATGGATGCTACAATATATTTTTTGTTTCCCGTTGGGGCTTTAGTCTCCCCAGCTTCCACCCCTTTACTCTGGCTAGGCCTTGTAGCCCATACCCACTGTGTCAGACCTGGCTTTGAGGTACAAGCTCTGGTTCATCCCTTCTGTTCACTGGGCTCCTGGCCCCTGTCTGCTAGGCCCCAGGCTCCTGTGTGGCTGCACCCCTCACAGGCACCAGGCCCCTGGCCCCTGTGTGGCTGCACCCCTCTTGGGAACTGGGCCCTTGGCCCCTGTCTGGCTCTTTAGCCTCACACTTTGCCTCTCTCCAGGCTCAATAGTCACTTGAGCCTTGATCCTGCCCCTGACTTAACTCAAAGTTTGCATGCCTCTTGGGCACTAATGGGAACATCGTATACCACCCCTTTAGTCCCAACCCAAACTACCATTGTAACTATAACATAACATAGGCCCTAGGGTATAACATAAACAACAGCAAAAGCAGCCCTCTGCACCTTTAAGAAGGCAAATCCCTCAGCCTTTGTGCTCCCAAGACCCTGCCCCTGCCTAGTCAGCAGACTGCCTGGACTGCCTGCAGGTGTCTGCTAATTGCCTCATTTATCCTGTTCCTCTGGCAACCTGCAGCTGCTGCACCCTGCCTAGCCTACATTGCTCCTTGGCTGGGTTGCTTTTATTTTTAAAGAACTGGGAGCCCCAGGCTCTCTGTTACAGAAATGATGTTGGCCTTTTCTTGTTGGCATTTCCCCCCACTCAGATTGTAAAAATGAAGAGTCCTTCTGGCACTTAAAAATGTTACTGTTTTGTAGATGCAAATAAAACAGTATTGGGGAATACTCCAATACTTTCTGTGAAAATAACTGGGCATTAATTATCAATATAGATATGTCTAGATTTTAGAAAACATCTCTTTACTTCACATACTTTAAGTTTATATTATCCCTACCAGCATCACTGGCAATTTATTTCCTTTGAAGCATCTCTGTGACCCCTTGCTGAGGGCCATATTTACTCAATACAAGATGAGGTTTTTTTTCCCCCCCAAACAGCATGGGGAAAGAAGTCTCTCATCTTACATTTACACACAAGGAAACCGGGCTTTCCATAGTTGTCGAGCTTTCCTTCTGTAACCCATACTTGCTCCGAAACTCATTCAGGACCCTGTAGAATCAGGGCTGGCCATGGTCTCCCATTGGTTGGTGTATATACCCCCCACCATCTCAGAAGGTGACCTACAAAAATCTTTACTAGACAGGCTGTTTTGGTCTCTGGCCCAGTCGCCAGCTTGCAAATCTTGCTTGTGTACCATGCCTGCAGGAACAAGTGGATGTCTGGCATCCCCCTGCCCATTTCTTTTTGTACAGGGTCTTCCTTGCCACCTTCTCCATTCAGAATCCCTAGAAGAAGATGCTCACAGCTCTCTGGATTTTATGGATGACACGCTTTGTGGGGGGAAGACCAGTGTGGTGTACAGCAGCACTGGTAGCAACAGTGCCTTTGTGAGTGCCACGTGCCCACCCATGGGGAGATGACACCAGTGCCACATACTCAACCTCTGCTTCACCTTGGCCTCCTTCTCCCAGGCCCTCCTTCCACTCAGCTCCAGGTCAAATTTCACCCCAAGGATCTTGACCTACTCGTGAGGGACCAAGACCCCCAGGGACGCCAGGTCCCTAAGCTCGCCTATCACCAGGCAGGTGCTTTCGCTCACATTAAGCTTGGCCCCGGCT
>NW_017729032.1:33369719-33370581 GCF_001723915.1 Gavialis gangeticus
AAATTTCACCCCAAGGATCTTGACCTACTCGTGAGGGACCAAGACCCCCAGGGACGCCAGGTCCCTAAGCTCGCCTATCACCAGGCAGGTGCTTTCGCTCACATTAAGCTTGGCCCCGGCTGCTGCTTCATAAATCTGTGTGTGCTAAAGGACATTTTCTACTGCACACCTATTCTTGCCCAGGATGTTCAAATCATCCATGGAGGCCAGGACTTTGGCTTGTTCCTCACTTCCCCTGGGGATCTAAACTCCAGGCTCCTGCCTGATGTGCTGAGCCAGGGGTTCAATGGTGCAGATGAAGAGGATCAAGGAGAGTGGGCAGCCCTGATGGACCCCCAACTCTATCATGATCCATTCACTTAGGAAACAGTTTACCAGCATCTCACTGCTTATGTCCAAGTACAGCATCCTTATCTAGCTGGTGAAAGCCAGAGGGATGCCCATCCCCTTCAGGGGCTCAAAGAGGAACCAGTGTGAAACTCTGTCATAGGCTTTTTCCAGATCCAGGTTCAGCACCACCATCTTCTGTCCACTGTCTCATTCCAGCTGAAGCACGTCTCTCAATTGCAGCAGAGCTCCATGGATCTGACATCCTGGTACTACACGACTCGTCCTCATAGATGCCAGATTTAAATCACTGAGCCAAGACCTTGGCCATCAGTTTATTGTCAAAGTTCAGAAGGGTAATGGGCTTCCAGTTCTTCAAACCCTCCCTCAGACCCTTCTTGTACAGGAGAGTCACAAGGCCCCTGTTCATCCCAGCCCCCAAGTGCCCTTCCTGCAGTCACTCCTGAGAGAGTGGGTCAAGATACAAGAGGGCTGCGGGGAGAGGGATCTAATGGTGGGGGTCTACTACAGACCC
>NW_017729032.1:33370592-33371021 GCF_001723915.1 Gavialis gangeticus
ACTCAGGGCCCAAGGGATGACCATCCCAACAAAAAGCAAGGGGAGCAGGAGTGCCCGAAAGCCCCCCAGGCTCACCACGGGTGTACGGAAATGCCTGACTGCCAAAAAGGCGGCATACACCCGGTGGAAGGTGGGTGCTAACTGCAAACAGGAGTATACCTCCTCTGCTCGGGCCTGTAGGGGGGCTGTCAGGAAAGCTAAGGTGGACATAGAGCTAGGACTAGCGTCCAAAATCAAAAATAACAAAAAGTCCTTTTTCAAATATATAGGGAGGATGAAGAAAGCACTGGGAAATGTGGGGCCCCTGCAAGATCCTCTGGGCAATCTGGTGGTTGCGCCAGAGGAGAAAGCAGACTTTTTTAACCAATTCTTCACGTCTGTTTTCTTGTCCAGGGACCGGGACTTCCCCACCATGATGCAAGACGGACT
>NW_017729032.1:33372037-33407634 GCF_001723915.1 Gavialis gangeticus
GGGGACAACAGGGCAGGCCCTACAATGAGAGACTGTGGAACCTGAACCTGTTCAGCCTTCACAAGAGAAGGTTGAGGGGGGACCTGGTGACAGTCTATAAACTCACTAGGGGGGACCGGAAGGGTTTGGGCGAGACCTTGTTTCCCCTAGTGCCCCCTGGCATAACAAGGAATAACGGCCATAAGTTGTTGGAAAGTAGGTTTAGATTAGATATCCATAAGAACTACTTCACAGTTAGGGTGGCTAGGATCTGGAACCAACTTCCAGGGGAAGTGGTCCTGGCTCCTACCCTAGGGGTCTTTAAAGGAGGCTTGATGCCTACCTAGCTGGGATCATTTGAGCTCAGTTTTTCTCCTTCCCAGGCAGGGGGTCGGACTTGAAGATCTACAAGGTCCCTTCCAACCCTACTTCTATGATTCTATGAGAGCTCCAGTAGGTTGGAGCCCACCAGGTCCCAGTATATCATGTAAAACTCCTTGGGTAGGCCATCTGACCCAGGAGTTTTACCATTCTTAAATCCCTGGAAGGTCTTCTCAATCTCCTCCAGTGTCCACTCTTGCTCCAGCTGTTGCTGCTCCTCCTCTCTGAGGGCTTGGGTAAGACCCTGCAGACACTGCTGCCTGGCCCCTCAGTCCTCCAGTCATTTAGTGTAGAGCTCCTGGTAGAAAGCAGCGTCCATGTTAGCATGCCCTCCTTTGAGCAGTGCTCCACTCCTGCTTTGTCTCTCAGGCACATCATGGGCTTTTCTTTCCTCTTTTTTAGCCTGGTGAAGTAAGCAAACCACTCCTCCCCCTCCTCCACCCATTGGGCCCTAGCCTGGAAGATCTTTTTCCTGGCCTCCTCTCAGTACCAGGCACCAATCTGGGCCTTTGCCTCCCATGTCCTCCCTCACATTCCAGCTCACTTCTGTCTGCCTATGCAAGGCCTACAACTTACAGGTAAGGCACTAATGCTGTCTTCTGTGGAAGAAAACTTGCCACTTGCCAGCCTGCTGGATAAAGCCTTTGGTCCTGTCTTTGATGCTGGCCCATCACTCTGTTTGGTTTGGGTACAGGGCCTTTAGTGTCCACCAGCCTGCATATTGCTCTCTGAACCTGTGCTGGGTCTTCTTATCTTCCAAAAGACTGGTGTTTAGTTTCCACACCTCTCTGTCCCTTTCCAGCTGTCCTTCCATTTCAGCCTGGATCATGAGGAGGCAGTGGTCTGAGAAATAGATGGGTGTGGAGCAGGCTTCTTTGCTCTCCACTCCTTGGGGAGGAAGACAAAGTCTATCCACGTCTTATTTTTTTGTGTGGGGTCTACCCAGGTGAAGTTCCCCACAGGACCTTGGGCTTCTTTACCAGCATCTACTAGGCTATGGTTCTGGATCAGTTGTTTCAGTTGCCTGAAGGATCTATCCATGCCTAACTTCTGGGCACTACTGACTCTGTCATTCTTGATGATGACACAGTTGCTATTATTACCAGCCGGCTGCTTAGTATTGTTCTGGCCATGTTTTCTAGAAACTCACACCTTGCCTTGGGGTGGGCTGGCACATAAGACATCAAAAGTTATCCTACTTGCTTTCACACTAACCTTACTACAAGAATACATTAGTGCAGTCTACCTGAATAAAGCATATAGTAGGGCCCATTGTGCACAGTACCCCTCAGGGATGACTCTTTTCCGAGTCATGGTGAGCCACTATAGTGAACATATTTTTACTTCCTCTTCATTCCCACAGTTGAGCTGCACCTTTCTTTCCCACTTTAAATTATTCATGTTTGTTTAGCAGCCTTAAATGTCTGGCAGAGGTCACCAAACAGTTCACTCAGAATCCCTCTGTCACCCCTTTCTCAGCCAGAATCATATGACTAGTGGCCCTGACCTCCATGAGGGGGAACCAAACCAGGTTGCCCTGTGCCTCAACTGCGTATACATTTTGGGGGGATCCCAGGACTCCTGCCAAGAACATTCAGTTCCATTTATGAGTGGGAAAGTAATTAGCACATGTGCTAAAACGTGCAGCAGCAGCTTCAAAAAATATCAAATGAATCAATTCCAGATATACTAAATCTATGGGTAATGGTAGTAAGTTGCCTATATGTCAATTAGTACAGGTATGATTATTTCAATGTCAGTGTTTTCAAGTTTGCTCCTCACTTTCACATGCTTAAGGAGAAAAAGATCTGATAGTAAGGAGGGGGGAATGGGCTGCAGGGGGGAGAAGTTGGGAGGGTCAGGGGGCTACCTAACCTCCCAGATTTAATTTCCTTGCTGTAGCAGTGGGAGGAAGAAAAAGTCAAGATAAACCTTCAATAATTATATTCTATACCTGGAAAATTATAATAAATTTATAAATTTTCTGTATATAAGAATCTAATTATTGGGGGTCATTTTATATTTGAGTAAATTCAGTTTTACATCAAATAAGTACTTATTGAATATATGTACCATGTATTATGCTATTAAAGAAGGTTGGAAAAGGAAAATTTTATCCTGTGGGAAATATCTCCATTTTAAAATTTGTTTTCACCAAAATTGAGACAGAAGGTAAAAATGTGGGAATTCTCAGAGGAACTAGAAGCTGGAAATAGTGGTATTCAAAAGAATCAAGATAATCCACAATGGAAACAGTATATTTTATTTTGTGTGATTTGATATCAAAGTAAAAATAAATCTTCATATTTGGCTTTGGTTTAAATTTTACTCTCAAATAATGTTAAAATTCACACTCTCACAAAACATTTTGATTTCAATGACATCTAATAGCAGCCATGTCTAGTTACTGTGTATTCTTCTAAAAATGGTGTGACATGCTGAATGGAAAAAGGAAAGTATTGTGTTTTATTACTGTAGATAGAAGGCAGGTCTTTATAGACGAACTAAATCAGAGATATATAGCATAAGGTTCCCTAAGAGCGTTTGCTTCATCAGACACTGTGAAGGGATTCTTGGGAGTGGAGCTGCTAAATAGAGAGCAGTGATTAGAATATAAAGGGGATGGACGTGGAGAGGAAAAAAGAGGGGGAACTGCTAGGATAGGCAAGGTGTGTAGGAGAGTGAAAAACAAAGCAGTTAACCCATTTAAGGGCTTAGGCAGGGTGACCATATGGGACAATGTGAAATCCAGAACAGTGTGAAACCCAGGACACCGCTTCCCCCACCCCCTCCTGCCACACCTCGCTCTGCCTCTCAAGTCAGCTGCACTGCTGCAAGCAGATGTGGGGTTGGAGGGGTGCTGTGCAACTCTGTTTTTACTGTTCAGGCAGCTAAAGAGTCAATGGCCTGTTCATGACCAATTGGTCTTTACTTCACAGGTGTTACCGATCATCTCCCCTTTTTAATGATCATTCCATTAATGGTCAATCATGTTAACCTATTTTAGAGAAATTTTGCTCTGCTACGGCTTTCTATTTAATAGCTTATGACGCTCTGCCTCCTTGCCCTACGCTTGGGATGCTCATTTTAATTTTTGCTGGCTGACCAGGACCGGCCTCTGTGTCACAGCCAGACTGAGCCCTATGGTTACCCTAGGTATAGGGCTTATAAAAGCTATTCCAAGTAATGGGATAAGAATCCATCATCTCAATTTAGACCATACTTAACATAACCTAGCCTGTAGATGATTTCTTGTTCTGCAGTTCCCCATTAAAGTTGTTTTTTAAAGTGGTGTTGTCTAAGAACAGCCACTCTGAGGGCAGCAGCAGAATGTCCAGGGACAAGAAGTTTTCTGCCATGGGCTTGAATGTCTTTCTGGTACTGGTGTCAAATCAGATCAGCATTCATTCATTCTTACATATAGGGTTTATCATGCCTGTCCCGTATAAAAATGAATCAACACCAGCCTGACATCAGCACCAGAAATATTCCGACTATCCAGAATAATATTGTAAGCTTTTCCACGTCACTATTAGCTCCCTTTTCTAGATCATTAATGAATGTGTTGAACAGCATAGATCACAGCACAGAGCCCTGAGGAACCCCAATTTTTTCATTCTCCCACCGGGAATAATGGCTGGTTAGTCCTACCACAGTTTGTTTCTGAGCTTTTAACCAGTTTTTGATCCAGGAGAGCACCTTCCCTCTGATCCCATGAGAGTTTAATTTCTTTAAGTACCTTAGTGGAGGGATCTTGTCAAAACCATTTGGAAGTCCAAATGCCTCAGAAGCTCCTTCACTGATGAAGGAAAAGAGAAATCCTTAATTGCTATTCTGGACCAGCTTTTACCAAAATGAATTGCTGCAAGTACGGTTTATCTATGGATAAGGGGATATGACTATTGTCTTGGACAAAGTTATTAGCAGCATAAGTGCCAAAGTATGGGATTTTATTTATGGGAGTTGCTTTGCTTTTGTTTTAACCTCATTTTAGTAGTCTGTGGTGGTTTTTTGGTTAGTGGTATTCACTGGCTGTCTGTGCTAGCTGGAGGGTTTATTGATTTGTTTGTTTGTTTTACCTCTGCAACATTCCTATTGATTTTCTGGAATGTCTCTATTGAAATTAATATATTTTCCCCCAAACTCTGCTTTTCACAGGACCATTGACAACAAGCCAAAGGAAAACATCATGACTTTTCATAGATTTTTGCATGATTTATTGATGTAAATATACTGTAAATAACTGATCAGACATTAAAGGGCAAAAAAAATGTTCTTTAACAATTTGAAAATGAACAGGATAACTAGAATACACAGTCATCACTTTATATTTTGTCATTCAGATCTACTGTCAGTTTTTTTCATATACAAAGTCACCTTGTTCTGTAATCATTAAATACCTAGAAATTTTGCATAATGAAACATGCTATTTACACTGTATATGACTCACAGGTAATTACAAATAAAATGTATACAAAATAATTAAAAGGCATTGTTGCATGAAAAGCAGAAAGATACATTGGATGTTTTGATTAATTATAAATGCTTACATACTTGTACATGGACTTCTACTCTCAAATTGCTAGTGATTATAGACTTTATATTTGACCTTTTTGATCAGGAATGCTGGTTCCTATGCCTGTACTACTGGAGAAGGGAAATGTCCAGACATTATGAGTCACCATAGGAAACATTTCTGGAACTGTACAGGTTGAGATGCATTCATATTAGAAAACAAAAATAAAATATTTGTCATTGCAAAATAAGCAATTTAAGTCATGCCGTACAGATACATCTGAATAATAAACCAATACTATATGATGGCATTGTAAATAAATGTAACACAGATAGAGCATCTTAAAAATAAGCAATTTGTTTGGCATATCTGTATCATAAAATAGCAGTTGTACAATATTATTTACAGAGCAAACCAAAGAGATAATACTCCCAAAAACTAGCGCAAACAAGTCAAGTAATGTTGAAAACCACAGACCTGATTCATAAATTATATATTCATGTAGTCTTCTGTAGGAGAGAGATTGGGTTTAAAAAGCAGTCTACATCTCTAACATATATCTGAAATGCTATGTTAGAAATCGAATTTCTGGTTCCCTTCCACAATCACCCAAAATGAGGTATATGTATGGAATGGCCCTGATTCTTACTGGTATAGTCTTACTGGACCCTGTCCACAGCACATTGAATTGAAATCTTCCCTTTAACTTCAGTGGACTTTAGCTGAGGCCCATGGACTTCAAAGTGTATTATGTTGTCCACAGGCTTAAATGAGCATAATAACAACATAAATGATGCATGTAATGAAGTCTGAATGTCAAATATTAATGCAGAAAAGTTCCCTTCTATTATTACCCAGAATGATTTACATATTAACCTACTTAACATTAAATAGAATTTATTTATAAGAGCAACCCCATTGAAACAATAGGTTTACTTGTGTAAGTAAATGTTACCTAGTAAATGTAGAAATTGCAGGGTCAGTTCATAATAGGTCATCTGTTCTGCTCTGCAGCATGACTGGAGTATAGTTACAAGCTCAAGCTTTAGCCAAGAGGTTCCCATTAACTATAATAAAAATCACGTAGCTTTTGTTTGGTAAGGACTAAAGCTAACAGCAGGTTTAGGAGGCAGGAAGGTGAACAATATTTGCATCCCAAGATGTCTAATGTGATAGTATTTTTACTGGGCCAGGTTTTTAGAGTAGTACCCTACTGTTTGAGATTTAAACAAACAAACAAACAATTATATAGTGCTGCTCTATTAACCAAAAGTGGTGACACATGGTTCAAATCCACTAAAATTTAAATCAGTGATACTTAACCAGGGTGCCATGATTTACACACATAATTTACAAATTAAACCCAAAGGTTTTAAATAAGAATCCAGAGTGTTAAAAGCATTCTGACTTGTTGTTGTCTGAGTTTTCTGCAAAAGAAGAATTGCTCTATTATTTTTCTGTTGTCAAAATGTGTGAAAACTAAGCTGGCATTTTCAGAGAACTAAGAAAGTTAAGCTGGCATTTTCAGAAAACTAAGCTGGCATTTTCAGTAAGTTACTGCACAGTAAACAGTTTTTAAGCCAGCACCTACATGTGCAGGCTTTGAAGTACAGTACGCTGTGTGTGGACTGACTTTGGACTAAAGTGTGTGGATTGATATGGGACACACGGTGTTACTGCATAGTAAGGCATCTACACATGGTTACTGCACAATAACTAATTGGGCATAAATTTGAAACCATCTATATAAGTCACCATAGTTACTGTCCAGTATGGGCATGCACGTGTAGACACACATCCATACTGTGCATTAATTTTTGGTTATTGTGCAGTAACCCAAATTACTGTGCAGTAAATGCACACATGTACATGAACCTATTCAGTTTGACTAATCCATAGCAACATTCAAGACAGCTAAAGTAAAATCCTGGGGGAGTGAAGTTTATCTCAGGAGCTGTGAGTTTCTGTTAATTCTACAGTGACTGCCATGAAACACTGATTTACTGCCACTCAATAGATACTCAGAATAAAATTTAACTGTGGAATCTTGAAATAGTATGAGATGGAAACAATCTGAAAATGTTAAGTCATTGTACCTGAATGGTGTTAGCTAGAGGAATAGTAATGGCAGGAAGAGGGGATAACATACAGCATTCAGTAGACAAGCTTCCCCTTTCAGCTCTTGTATTTTAAAGCTTTTTCACTTGTTCACAGGAGAGTTCCACCTGCCCTGTGTGCCTCTATTTCACTAGTTTCATGTTTCACTTGTTTAAAAAGTTTCTCAAAAAAAATAAAAGCGAGAAATGAGGACAAGGCAGATGACCATGTGTAATGAATCCCTGTATCTGAAACCCAGAACTATAATGAAATGTGAAATTAGATAAACATTTCTCATTGAGAAGTGAGGAAAATAATTTTAGTAAACATGGTCCATGAGGTCCTTGAAACACATCATACGAGAACTGAATTTGTTTTTAATCAGATAATTGTACTGTAATTTCCAGGGGACATTTAATTTAAGTGAATCTTACTTTAAATGTGTGAACATGAAATGGAGAACATTTGAATGGACCTCTCTTGACATCTTTTGGCACATGGATTATTTTGCTGAATAGTTAGGAAAAGAGATTAAATTAATTTTTGCTGTAAGTCTATTGCCTTTCAGTAAGATTACACCGGGGAGAATTGATTTTATGCTTACAGCCATTATGAGTGTGAATAATTAAAGATTTGGTAAGTGCAAATAAGTATAGCCCAAACTCAACAACATCCATGATTTGCCCCTTTTTTTACCTAATATGCACAGTGCCTGTGTCCTAGATCTGTAGATGGGCTTTATCATTCCACCTTCTTTGACCAGGGATGTTTTTGGCCAGATGCTTCATGAAATAGCCTTCTGTATTGATTTAAGATTGCTTCAGAAAGTTAGATAAGCATCTAATCCCATGAGTGCTTATTCAAATTGAATCTCAGAGATTTTTCTATGATTTTGCTCATTATTAATAACCCATAAATAAGATATTTTATGAATCAGATACTGTGCAAAGGTCATGCAATAAAATAGCTTGATTTTCCCTTTGAAATGCATTGGTGGGGAGGTCATAAACATAATGGAGCCTGTCACAAATTTAACACAAGTTGAGGAAAGAGTATTTATTGAATTGAAGTGCTCTTGTTAGTATTTAGATACGGCAAAATGTCTCTGCTTGGTCCAGTGAAGAACATTAAAACTTGTATTTCATTTATAAACATATATATGAATAGTAGGCTAAAACTAGAGTCATTGAACTAGATGATGTATAGTATATTGTATATTGCTTTCCTTATAGTGTACCTTATGCTCCTAATATGGCAACAAACAAGTAAAATTATTCAGGACAAACTAAAAGAATTTCATTGTAACAAATAGAGTTACAGAAAGTTACACAATAAAAGCAAGATGTATAATCACAACACATAGCAGGCAAGTTATTAAAAGATGATCTTGGAAGGCTCTTTATGTTTGCTGTTTTAATCATTGCATTCTCTGTTAACAACTCACCTGCATTAGTTTGGTAAAGTTTGTTCGTCTTGTTTGAGGCATGAATGTTTGGGGTTTGGAGAGGGGAGGGGGTTGTTGGGCTTTTTTGCCCCCTACTAAGTCACATCTTACAGTAGACAAATTATAAGTTTTATATAACCTGTCTGGAAGGAAATAGAAAGGGAGAAATAAAAGAATCAGCAAAAAACTGAACAGTAAGAGAGTATTAAAAGGTTCTCTGTTCTTTCTACAAAGGTCCAGACTATCATCATTGTTTCAATTTGTGAGAGAAAAGAAAGCAGCTTTTTGAAAAATTATCCACACTCCTCAGGGCAGACATTCACTGTTCACTTCAGATACAGAATTTGCTAGTAACATCTACCCTTCCATATCCCTGATATACCCAGCAGAAAACCATACTATAGTGAGGTTTGTGTAAATAAGGCTCCCATAATAGAAGTGAAACAAGAAGAATAAGCTTCAGAATATTTTTCAATAGTTCAAAGGGTCACAGCTATCAAAATATACATTCTACTGTTATGAAGAGCAGTACAAATGTTAAAGCTTTATAGACCATATGTAGTTCACTGCACACACAATTTTCCCATGGCCTACACATATGGCACATTGATTTATTACAAAGATTCATGTCCCTCTTCAGGGATTAATATTGAACTCTGTTAATGCTCAACTGGTGTTGCGGCCTTGAATAATTCTTGCTCAGTGACACACATAACACAGGCATTGTTGGTATGCTCATTATGTACTTTAACTGCCACCAATTAAAGACATAATTACAAAACCAAATCTTATTAATTTTCCTTTTTTTTCAAGTAGATAATTAAAGTCTTTGGTTAAAGATAAATTCAGTTAGTCTAGGGAAGCAACCAGAACTGATGTAGCAATTTTAATTAAGACAAAACTGCTGTAACTTCCTGAATGCGTAGCTACTTAAATGAATTAACCAGTAAATTAACTGTATTTTATGAAATGCAATGTGAAAAACTTGGGATGGACTTCTCTTCACTTCTTTTGGCAGGTGGATCAATTTAATGAATAGTTAAAAAGTGTGGCCAAATGTTCAGTGTAACTATTGGCTTTAGTGGGAATTGTACCAAGGAAGACCATCGCCTTCACTCACCACTGTGCTTTGCTGTCCAATTAAGAGCTCAGTGAAAAAAACATTTTAAATACTGACCTGCCACATTCTTATTCCACTAGAGGGCAGGCTGCAAATTTAAAATGATATTTGTATTTGTATGATACTGTTTTAACCAGGGTGCTATTGGAAATAGCGCTATGGAAATAGAATTATGAAATTAAAATGTTCACCAGGTTGTTGAGTTCTTTTATATTAGCACCCCCATAGATTATTCTGTACAGAGGAACCATTGTCTCAAACTACACAATCAAAATGCTTTAGAATTTGAGACTCACATAGATTTAAATTATTTAGTTTGATACGGAAAGGTCTTTCTTGTTGCTTTCTTATGACTGAACCTTATTTCTCAATTCTAAATGTTTGTAAGTCTTGCTGAGAAGATTAAAGCTGCATGGGATACATTCAGATCATGGTATGGAACTATGCAGAACATTTCCAGTTGGGTGTAGACATTTTTGATGTTTACTCTTCCTACTTTTTGTAATACAAAATACTCCCACTCAACTTTCAAAATAGACAAATTGATCTTCCTGCCAAATAAACCCTCCATGAGGATTCACAAAGCTGAGGGTGAAAAGTTCATTGTACCACAAAACCTTCCTTTGGAAAAACCACAGGCTTTGAAGGTGTTGCAAAATATTCCATAGGCCTAGAAAGTAGTATCAGTGACACAGAAGGAACTTCTCATGAATCTTAAGTCTTCATTCATAGCCAAATCCTACCTTTGGATAAATATGGAGACCTCTTTTTGAAGCTGTATGTGAGCAAACTGGGGTAGGATTTAACCCTCAGTCTTCACTCTAGCAAGGGTTAAACTGGAAACAAAGGGGGAAAATGAGTCAGTGTCATCAATGAGCCCCCAGACCTGGACAAATATCCATTGAAGTCACTGACTTCAGATTTGAATCAGGCCTCACATGATGAATGAAGTGAGATGTAGGCAACTCCTTGATCATCTGCTTGGCCCACATGGATTTCCACTGGCTGGGGAGGTTGAGGTCATGGGTATAGAAAACTGGAAAAATGTTCTTGTAGCTGATAATCAAGATGTTGCATGCAAAACAGATCACTCACACAAGGGTTTAAGAACTGAACAAACTGTTCCTTGATGAAGCTCTGGTTCATGCCTTTAGTGTTAGTTCATTTTAAAAACCTTTTCATAATAACAGCGTCATCCTTACTCAAAAAGAAAAACAAATTATGAAAAGATATTTTCTGTGTCTTATAGCTGTTGTTCTTAAATCAGAGGCACCAGCTGAGCAACTGGGGACACAGAGCAATGAGACTACCTGTAACTGCAAAACAGAGCACATCTACACAAGACGCTATATCACTGTAGTGATGAGCTACATTGCCATAGCTCATTTCTATGGCAATGTAGCATTGGCAGGCATGAACTGTGATGCCAGTGCTACTGTGCAGTAGAAACAAGCTCATTACTACTGTGCAGTAGCATGGGGGAAAAAAACCCATGCAGCATTGGGACTGTGCAGTAATGCCAGTTACTGCACAGTCAATTAGTACTTGCTTAAGCACAGTAACAACTGCGCAGTCCAGTGCATGTATAGATGTGCCCACATAGAACCTGGTCTCTACTCCAATACACAAGCTTTGCATTATTATGAAACAACATTTCAGTGTAAAATTGGAGTAACAGGGTGCATCTATGTGAAACACTTCCTGTGAAGCTGCCTAATTAGCTCTGCAGTAAATGTCTCCCCATCTACATCTGTGCCTCTATTAGGGTGCATGAAACTAATGAACTCCAGAGCAGGATAGTACTTGTATTTAAAAGTACTAGCCTTCTCCAGAGTGTTTTCATGTGCCACAGCCCATATGTAGATACTGCCCAGCTTGCTGAGGCATGAGGGTGCTGCAGAGTGGGGGCTGCCTGCTGGTTAGCTCCACACTGAAGCACCCCTGTCCTCAGCCAGCCCCTCAGCAGTGCACTCAGCCTGGTCAGAGCAGCTCCAGGCTGCTGCCAGCTGGGGCTGCTCTGACTGGGCTCAATGTGCTGCACACAAATAAACTGCAAAGCAATGTACTTTGGAGTTTTTGCTCCTAGGCACATATTCAAACAGCGCACCTGGGAAAAAAACTCTGGAGCTTATTGCTCCTGAGTATTTGTGCTCATTAACTGCATGTGTAGTTTGCTCCAGAGTTTATTTGTGCTCATTAAACGCAAGTGTAGACGTGCCCACAGAGCAGAGAATCAAGCCTTACACTCTCCCACAGAATGCTGAATGTAACTGCTGTATTTTAGTAAGCAATGGAGAAAGGAAACAAAACAAAAACACTCTGTAATACAAAGTTATATAAAGTTGGTCCTAATACAGGAGATCAGCACATGGAAAGAAAATATCATCAATATTATTACACAATTTCTTTAAAAATTCCCTTCTGTTGATTTAATAGTATTTTAATAGCCCTAAAATCCATTCTGGGGTTTGTCACGGCAGTGATTGAAGGCCAGAACAGAAGCTTTTGTGAACGCAAGCCTTTGATGTGGGGCCTCACTCCCATGGGCAGGCTATCCACACTAGGGATTAAAGGTTGAGTGTTTGAGCACAGCACTTTTATTCTCAGGGCAGGCCACTGGGCAGGCATGAGCAAAGCCTCCAGTAAGCACTGACTGATCTAAAATGGACCCGATTATTTGTCCACTATAACTAGAGCAAGAAAGAGGTCAGAAATTCTACTGCATTATGAACTGGTCTAGCTCTTAGACAATACCCCTCTGTGGTAGAAGCAAATTCTAATTCTATATTAAATAAAAATTAAGAAAGCAAGGTTAAAATCAGCCTGGGGAACCAAAGGTCCATATCTGACAGCAATGCATACTCTGCCAAACAACTGACATTTAGGATTTTTTATTACTAATTAGTTAATGCATTTTGACCAGGAAAGGTTGAATATGCAATGCAGCCACATAATATTGATGCCTTTCCTGACATTTTGTTGGTAAAAGTTGTACAGTTAAACATTGTAATAAGTATATATAAGAGGTCAACATGTTGCTTTAATACTAATTAAATCCCCAATCTTGATACAACCTCCAGAAAACGAATGACCTCTATTAGGGCTTGATATCTATTAGCACAGTCTGACCAAAATTCACACACTATTAGTTTGCTATCTGCAGAAGAGCACTATTATATAGGATACTCTACAGGCATTGAACAAAGATTCTTTACAACTGTTTCACAGAGGTTTCACTCCAACAAATTGAACATGTAGCATCATGCACTTTTAAAGGTTTCAGATCTGAAATGCAGAGAAAGGAAGACATTTTAGAAAGAAGAAATAATAAGTAGATGAGACTTACACAAAAAGATAGTTTCTAAAGGACCTGGTGAAAGTTTTTTATGAACTAGGTAGAAAAGAATTCCTTACACTTTCATATATTCAGAAATAGTGAAGGGTAAATTACTTAGGAATGATGTGTGGTTGTATATATAAGAACTGCCCATTTATTCTTTGCTAGGGACTGAATGAAGCCAAGCCCTCTATAACTGATAGTTAAGGATCTACCCAATTTGTGAATCCGGGATTTCACAGAAACTGCAAAATCAACTGAAAAAACCCCAGTAAAATAAAATGCTGGCTTCTAGGGGGAGCTAGTGATCCTTGCTGCTGCTGCAATTCAGCCTTGCAGTCCACCCCAGCGGGGCAGATGCTGACTGGCGGGACAGCACAAATGGCAGCAGACAAGATGGCTGCTTCCTCTTTGTCCCTCCTCCCCTTGGCCTCTCTGCCAATCAATGCTGAGGGGCAGGACTGCTGGAGCACATCCACAAAATATCCACAGCATTTGATATTTATGCCATGACCAACCTACAAAAAGTGTTTAGTGTCTCTGCGATTTAAGTAGAGTCCTACTGACAGTATGGGCCTCTCCAGCTTAAACTAACAGGGTGTGCTCCTTAACTGCAGCAGATTAATTCACTATACGTCATGCCTGGGGTAGGGGAAAAGAAAGAACCATATAAAACACTGAAAAGTAGATTACACACACCCACACATACATGCATGTGTGCGCACACGCACACACTATACTGCTGCAATTAGGAGAAGCATTAATAAATACAGATTACTTTTTGCCAAAACCAACTGACCTTACTCCACATAAATAGAAAAAAAATTACTGCAAAATAAGCACATTCTTTTATATAAAACATGATCATCTAACATGTGTATTTATAACAAACATCTGGAAGGAGTTAAAAGTTTTTGTTTTTCCTTCACTCATTACTTTTGGCTTTTGTTTACTTCAGTAGAATTGCTTTGGTGAAACTTAATCCCCCTAAATTGGAGGCTTTTAAAACAGAGCTATATTCCAGTATCTAAATAAGTGGCATGATTCACAAAGATGCTGACAGTTAAAGGTTATGAGAACTTAATCTCTTTGAACTCAGGCTGTTTTCTTAGTTGTCTTAACAGGGCTTTTAGTAGCCATCATTAAAATCTTTGCAGCCAAAATGATTCAGCAGATTTAAAAAAAAGGAATCAGAATTTGCTATATCAAGGTCTAAACTTTTCAGTATGTTGCTTGTTAATTCATGCTATTTTTAGTTTAAATCTCACGGGTGTCTTGCTTTCAATTGAACGTTCTGCTTTCTGTTGCTTATTTCCAGATGTTCTGACATTTTGATTTACCTTCATCCCTGTTACTGAATTTAGGCTTCTCTGCCAATTCCACAGAGTTTCTATTTTTATTCTTTTGAGCTACTAATATGCTTTCTCCTTAAAGTGAATTTGTTGCAAAAAACTCTTGAGCGTTGGCTTGTCACAAAGCTATGAAAGCCACTTGAGAAATTAGTTTCTTAGGTGACCTTTAAAATGAGTGAAAATAATGGCTGTGCAATTCAGCACAGTTTGGGTTTCATTATCACAGCAGTGCATATTAGAGAGGATACAACTATTTCAGAAGTAGTCTTTTTCTTGGTAATTATGGAAGCTATTTACTGGACATGGAAATTCTTCAAGATTTCTCAGCTCTTCAATATTTCTGAATTTTGTTTCTCTTGAGAAAATGACAATTCACAGTGTGAAGGACTACATACCACTGCCTCTATCCTTCTGCCCAAAGAGATTTTTCCCACGGCCTCTGTAACCATCATCCTTCCAACAGAATTCTCCACGGATGACTTGGAAACAGGAAGGCAATTTTAGAAGAGAAGAGATGTGCAGGCAATGGCACTTCATTTACACACCACAACCAAAATTGCAGTCCTTCCCATTACATTGAGATTCAATGTCAAGCAGAAGACTCAAGAATCACAGATTATAGATCAGATTCTTGACCTCAACACTTTGCCGCTGCTGCTCTGATTCTTATTTATTGTCAGGGAAGCAATACTGAAATGTTTACATGCCTTACTGGAGTAATGATATACATCACAGGAGTAGCGTAGGTTCCAACACTACAGACAAGGAGCAGACCCCAGAGGCATGCAATTTACTGCAGTGCTAATTGTTTAGTCAGGGCCTGTGAATAGGAAATATAAAAAAGCTATACTGGAGTAGAGGGGTAGGGTTTTTCAAAAGCATTTAAGGCCTTGTATAGAGTGTTATAAAAGGTGTAATGCAAGACTACATTAGCTATCATGTGCAAAGAATCTAGTGTAGAGAGGGAAATATATACAGGATCTTCATAAAGTCCTTGTGCACAACCTAAGTTATTAAAATTTTAAAGTGCACAAGGTCTTCATGAAGACCCTGTACTTGTTTAAGCTGGGTGAGTTAGTGTTTTGGCTGCATCATGGCTTAACAAGTATAGCACATGTTAAAGACAAAGGGAAGTACAGGCAGTCCTCGGACTTATGACACAATTGGTTCCTGAAAACAGCATCTTAAACAGAAATGTTGTAACTCGGAAATGATTTTCCCATAGGAAACAATGTTATAAATGGGGGATTGGTTCCTGAACCAAGGCCCGATACCCTGTTTTCATCAAAAATAACCCAGAATTTTATAATTTCAATCAATTATAGATGAGTAATATAGCTGCATTAATGTATTTATATTGCAAATAGCAATCATATTGATTTGGAAGGACTTCTTTGAGGTGACTTTGCTGGACTTTTTGAAGGGTTCTTGGCTGGAGTCTTCTCAGGAGTCTTGGCTGCAGGTTTTCCTGCTTTCTTAAAGAAGTGTACATGGAAGTATAGACAGATGTTCTCCAGGGAGATGGGTGATACAGCAAATTGTTTGCTGTCATGGCGTCACATCAGATCAAGCATTGTAAAGTCAAAACTGACATCAGAAAGTTGAAACGGTGTCAATTTAGAAACGTAAGTGTGAAATGTTGTAACTCAAAACATTGCAAGTCAAGGACTGCCTGTACAATGAAATCCTGGTTCCTTTAAAATTAACTGCAAACAACAATGGACTTCAGTGAGGTCAGAATTTGAGTGTTTAATCTGAACTTGATTTTCTTTTAGTAACAGCAAATCTAATCACTGGAACACTTTGGAAAATGTCACCCACAGCACAGGTGCTAAACTGTACTACAATTTAAGTCACAGATATACTCCTCTAAATGTACTTTCATTTAGGGATCTTTCAGTGACTATCTTGTGGGTAACAGCATTTAAGAACTGATTTTTGAATACCATATTCCTTATGTATTTCATCACCAGTAAACTGCAAATTTCTCAAGGTGGCTCATCCAACTTCCTTTGCTTCATATTTATTCAAGATTTTATAATAACTGGGTACCTCCAGATGAGCAGTATGTGGTGCCACAGACCCATCTGTGGCACCACACATTGCGCACACCATACATGTCGGTGTTCCCTGCACTACTACTTTGCAGTGTGGGGGGGGGAGGGGGGAAGGGAGTTGACTGTAGGAGATCCTCGCAGCAGCGTGCAACTGGTGGCAGCATGCACTGTCCAAAACCGGAGTCTGGCTGGCCAGAGCCACACTGGCTGTTGACCAGGCTCCCTGCTGCAGAAGCAGCATGGCTGCAATCTCTGGAGGCCCCACGACCCTACATAAGGCTGCTGGGGCCAGTGCAGTTCCCTGGGGGCAAGTAGCACATTGGCCCAGCCTCTCCTACCCCACCTGGGGCAATATGTCACTGCTACTTGTCCCAGGGGAAACACATGTTCCCACTCATAGGGACACACCAATTAAGTAGGAGCATTAAAAAACTCATGAAATGTACCTCCCTAAAATCGGTTACTATTAAAAACAACACATGCAGGATATGTTTTCCTTTCCCTTTATTTTTGATCCTTTGGGTTTTATTTGTTCCCTCAAATTTTCTGCGTCAAACAAAAACTTGTCTGTCACAAGAAAGATTTCCACTTAGTCCCATGACTTCAGGAGGCTGTAAAACAAGTAGAAAGCAAGCTCAAATTCATGATAACCTAGGATCCTGGTTCTCCTTGATTTAAGAGAATCCCCAATTTTCAGTTAATAAAAAGTAACCCCAAATCCACATTTTTCCATGATTTAAATGAAACATATATATTAGTGGTGTTTCATTTAAATCACGGGAAAATTTGGATTTGGAGTTACTTTTTATTAACTGAAAATTGGGGATTCTCTTAAATCAGAGAGAACCAGGATCCCTGGTTATCATGAATTATCATGTGTATATCTGTGTGTGTGTGTGTGTGTGTGTGTGTGTATTAATGGTGTTTCATTTAAATCACGGGAAAATGTGGATTTGGGGTTATTTTTTTTTTAACTGAAAATTGGGGATTTTTTAAATCACAGAAAACCAGGATCCCTGATGATAGCCTCTCAAGTGTCAGCAGCACTATGTGTAACTGTCCCAGTGTATATTTTGCAATACGGAGTTTATGATCTGTGCATTCTACTAGCTACAATCTCTTTTCTCTGATGCAACATATATTTGTGAGAGGCTACACAACACAGCAACTGACTACTCAAGGAAAAAGAATCTTACACAGCCTGTTTAAATCCTTCCCTTAGGCAATGATCAAATAATACATAGCGTATAGTGTATAAAACCTGGGACAACCAGGATCTAAATAAATTAAAACATTATCCTTTTTAAAGTGCCAGTGGTATCTCCCATTACAGAAACACTTAATCTTGCCATCTTCTCCAGAACACTTCTTCCCTGTTTGCTTCATAGCCATTCTGGTTATATCCCTACGTGCCAGCTGAACTTAGTCTTGCAAATGATCTAGGGTTTCCTGATTAGCATCCTAACAAACTTGGCAGTTGCAGGGAATCTGTCTACCTGAATGGATTTTTACCCCCCAATGCTGTCCAAGGCCTACCCATCCCAACACATTCCAAACATTAACACACTCCCATTCCATACATGAAATGACATGATGAATAGAGTTCCCAAATGTACTTCACACTATACAGAACTTTTCCTCTGAGGAATTTACAGCATATTCAGAGGAGAGTAAATAGTATTATCTTCAACATGAGGCAGCAAATGAGCAACAGAGCCTGGGGGTACAAGCACATCAACAGCATATAACCACGTCTCCTGATGGCATCTCTCTTGTTCTAACCATAATGCCACATGCACCCTCAAGCAATAACCACTTGCCAGGGAAAAGTATCTTTTTGGGTAACTGGAGACGTTTTGCATTTGGTTGTGCATGTCACTATGCGTGACAGACAGACTCCTAAGTCACTTTTTCAAAAAATATGAAGAAGGTTAAGTTCCATGGAATAGCCCCTTTTAAGTGCCCATGTTTCCTTTGAAGAGGAAGTTTCAGAGCCTAAGTCTCTTAGGTGCTTTTGAAAATTTTACTCCACTTAATAAATGCAAATCATGTAGGACACTGGTGCACTTTGGTAATCACATAAATGCAAAGGAATTTCAGCCAACCAGAAGTAGTCTTAAAAAATAACCACCATATCCATAGTTCTCATTTAACTTTTCTTTTTCTATACTATCCAGTCTCTCAAACAGTAGCTTATGTTTTAAAAATCACCACTTGCTCAGTCCCAGAAAACCACATTTTGAAGTGACACAGCACGCCCTCATCTCATTAGGGAAAAACAATGACTTGTCCATGTATTTACAGCAAATGAACACTGAGATAGATTAGATACAACCTCTTCAACTCCACCTATTAATCAATCTTAACACCCATTCACTGTTTTTTATGATACAGACGTTTCTTTACTGTTCGCTTGTTGTTTTTATTGCTGCTATACAGTATTTATTATTTCCCAGTAATGAAGTACAAAGACTAGAACGTAATACAAGAAGCAGTATTTCCATGGCAGGAGAGAGAACCTTCTTGGGGGCTCGCCCAAGATTATGAATGAACTCTGCCAGGAATCACTAACACCTCCCCACCTTCTGTTCCAAGTGCAAGGCATGTTTCTGTGACCTTAGCAACATGTGCATGTAAAAAACAACACTGAACTAAACCAAGACACTGCACTCCTCATACTTCTCCCCTTGGGGAGAAGATGAGAGAACAAATAACACAAAAACAGATGTTGTCACATTACTTAATGCACTACTACAAGGTGCTCTGATATGCAGTAAGTGCAGTACTAACATAGAGTAGAATAGCATGGCTTAACTTATTGCTTTAAGAGTAATTTTACTAAGGTATTGCTAGAGAGTAGTGCTCAAAAGTGTATATACAATTCAATGCAATACACTAAGTTAGTACAATGTTAACTTGAAATGCATAAAACCCCAGAAATGTAAAGGATTATCCAACAATCAGATCTCAGTCCCCTACAGCTTATAACATTTATTAACATCTCTTATTATAGATGCATCCGATAATGACATTTAAACACAGTTTGGAAGTACTTCAGAAAAGCGTTACATAAAAATTGTGCATTCTATGAAGATGGGTCAGTCCCTGGATCTCCAGCATGTGTTCAAGCACTTGCTAATTTGTAGCCTTAACAGATACATTTAGGAACTCTTGTTATTGGGCAGCCCTGGCATCCTCTATAAAGGTTGCAGACAGCAGAAGGAAGAGACTGATACATAATCACCATCTCCAAAATTGCAAAAGACCCCATCCTTGAAAACTGCTGTGGCTCCCTCCCGTATTATAACTGCATTTGCCCCAAGATATGTTTATGCATCTTCCAGTTGTTTATCTTGCTTTGTTTTACTCTTAGCAATGCAATTTTATGAGGAGCAGCATGGATGAAAAGGTTAAGATGCATCACTGTGGCTGGAAAAGTACCCTGAATATGGCTCACTATAAGTTCAATTTCTGAGCTCTGTGGAGAGAATATGCATATACTGTCTTAACACTTTTTTTCAAATATAAACTCTCTTTTCGCTTTCTTTTTTCCCTCCCTTTCTTCAGGAAACTGAAAAAAATCTTCTCTCAAGAAAACTTAACTCTTCTCTTTGTCCAGGAAAAAAGGACAAGTTTCCCACATTCTGTTTCTAGTCATAGGGCATATATAAATGTGCAGCAGGGCAGAGCAGGGGTACTTTAATTAGAAAGGCTCTGAGTGCTGCTCTAATTAAAGTGTCCACAGCGTCATATGTATTCAGCATCCCGCACTTCAAAATGGTGGGAGGGGAACTTTAACTAAAGCTCATTTGATAAGCTTTAGTTAAAGCACCCCTTCCACCATTTTGAAACACAGGGACACTAAATACACATGATGCAGAGGCTGCTGGAGCGTGCTAGTCTGCTCTGATGCATACTACTTAGCGTACATCAGAGCAGACATCCAGCGCACGTATAGGTGCCCATAGAGAACAAATTCCCGGAGTAACAAGCTGGTTTAGCATCTGTCCACATGGAAACGCTTGGACTTTCTATGGAGACTGCTAACATGTGTTGTTTTGTGTTGCTTACTTTATTTGTCTTTGTAGTGTAAATTCTCATCCACGAGGATGAGACATAGATAGCTCAAGTCATTTCTCCAAAGGACCCTAAACAACTACAATGACCCCATGATACTAACTCAGACTGCAGGCAAACCTATGAGTGATTACAGATGGAAAGTTCTGCATCCTATTGCTGAATTATCAAGCTTCCCCCATTCACATTGTTTATTAGATTTCTTGCATGATCTGTGGGGCACAGACAGAAGTGACAATTTTTTCCCAATCTGGCCACAAACCTGTCTATAGCTGTGACCAAACACAAGTGTATGGCTTCAGACTGCTTCAAAAATGGCCAATCAGGTGAAAATCTGAACCCTCATTGCATGAGGGGTCAGATGAAGACATTTCAAAACATAACATTTTCTGTAACTTCTGACTGCACTGCCTGCCATCCTGCTGCTGTTTTCAAAATGAGAGGAGGGAAAGGGAGAGGAGGGAATTCAGTCTGGGGTTTTTTCAGCCTGCTATTGAGGGTGGGGAAGGTGTATTGGTGCTCCCTCCCTCTCCCACCCCTCCCCAAGGTAGGGAACCCCTACAATGAGTTCCTTCTCCTCCCTTTCTCCCCTCCCATTCTGAAAAACAGGCAACAGGCTGGCAGGCAGTGCAGATGGACAGAAGTTACAGATGTTATGTTTTAAAATATCTTCATCTGACCCCTCATGCAATGAGGAGAGAGGAGGAGCCATTGCTAGGGGAAACCAGCTGCAGGCTCCCAGCCAGCAGCTAGATTCCTCTTCCCCCTGGAACCAACAGTGAACTTCTGTTTGTTCCAGAAGATCACTGTAACTCAGGACACTTCCTACAAAGTGCTCTTAGTTACAGCAGGGACCTGCACTTCTGTCTGTGCTCAATCTAAACTATGCTGCTTACAGAAAACCATGTAACTTTCAGTGATTCCACCTTGGGCTTTTAGAATGTCTGTACCTACTCTTAGTGTATCTCAAGGGAATTTATCTTTTTATATTATCTGTTTTATGGCTAATCAATAGAAAACTTCTCCCTCTTTTCTATTTCAAGAATGAAATAGCTGCAGAAGTCTAGGACAACAGCAACACAACCGGAACAATGAGAATATTTAGGACTAGCAGCAAGCCTGGCTGCATGTAGTAAATGTGACAGTTCGGAATTGGAAGAATTTCAGAGCAGCTTAGCAGTGATACATGCACTGAGAACTTATACAGATTTGATATTTGTATGTAGTTCAACATAGCTTTACTATCTTAAAATTCTGCCAGGGGGATTACCTGTTCAGAGGAAGAAATCTACAAAGTGAAGTTGGTTAGTAGAGCATAATGCGTCCCAATGGGACACCACAAAACTTTTCAAGTGTATGTGACCTCATGATACTGTACTGTCTGCCCTATGAAGTAACTTGGGAATAGATTTATGTCACCCTTAATATATTCTCATGCATGTGTGTTACACACATAGAAAGCATAGGGATGTTTTGAAAAATGGAGACATGTTTCAGGCACAAACAATGTTACTGCAGGACACACACAGTAACTGTTTTGGTGTGTCAGGAGAATTGTAGATCACAAACACACACTAACTGCCGTAGGACTGGATATCTTCCTCTGAACAGACAATTCCCACAGCAGATTTTATAGGTTATAAAAACTTTGTTTTTTGTTTGAAAAGCCTGTTTCCAGCCTCCAGCATGCCTTTCCAAGCAAACACTCTGCTCTGAAAATGGATGTGGTAACAAGCAGTAAACCCAGAATAGCCACTATCATTAATGCCTGCAGACTCCTAGGAAACTACACAAGGCAGAAGGTTGTGGGTTCCTGCAGGACAACCACACTCTTAGAGTGCATCCAGAAGAGTGTGAATGTGTAGTATGCAGTGCCACAAACATTCCCTATGCTGATAATTTGTAGCATGGGGGATTTTTTTGACAGGGAGGGGGATGATACATGTGGCAGTAGAGTAAACCACCCAAAATCGGAGCCTGGTTGGCTGGAGCCATGCTCCAGCTGCTGGCCAGGCTCCCTGCTGCCGGATCACCAGTGCTAGAGAACTGGGAGGCCCCCAGGATCCCAGGTAAGGCTGCTGGGGCCAGGCCAAGTGCTGGTCCCAACCTCCCCTACCCCACCCCCCCAAAGCAACCTGCCACACAGCAGAGCACACATGCGCAGGCATTCCCCAGGGACATACAGCAGTGGCACAATATGTGTGCTGCTGCTGCTTGTCCCCTGGGGAATGTATGTGGCTGCACATCTGGATCCAGTACTGACACAGCAGTAATTCTCTGATGTCAGAGCCTGTGGCTATGCATAGCAGATATCACTAAAGGGACCGGGAATCTAACTTTTGCAAACATTCTACTTTCTCTACTACTATTTTCTTCTTGCCTTATGGCCCAGTTCTTGGACCCTTTCCATATAATTTCACTGAAGAGCATGAGCTATTGGGAGGTTCAAATGGAAGGAAAAATTCAACTGCCTCATGATTATTTAGCCTTTGTGATGATTCCTCTCATATAGTAAATTCATTGTCTTTACCCCAATGTCACCCGTTCTGAAGCAGAGGGAAAGCCAATAGCACCAGTTTGTGTCATATGTATTCTAATGGCCCATATAGCCTTTGCCTTACATTTCTCAATATGCAGCACCTTCAAGGAGGATGGATTTTGTCTTTGTGGAAGCTCAAGACAGCAGATACTGCTACTTATAGTTAAGCAAAGTAATTGTTATACAACTCTTAGTCCCTGTCCGTGCAAAGAACATTTACTGTACAGGTAGAAGGGAAGTTTCAAAGCCAATATCTGAATTCTGTGCTCATTTAATCACTGCACAGAAATACACTCTTTTCCACTCCTTGCATATGCAGTCTGGGAACCCAAAGTCAACTCCTGCAGATAAAATCATTCACACATAGAATGCAAACTTCATAGAGAAGGGTTTTTCTTTTACCAACAGGAGCCATCATTGGAGAAATCTAATATCTTACTAAAATCCTACTGTATTCACATCACTTCTCTGGCTAAAAAATTTCCTTCACTTTATAAATGAGTCAACAATATACTTGTACGATTACAGCAGGTACAAATAATAAGTTTAATAGTGTTGAAAACATGTTTATACTTTTCTCTCACATGGAGCCAGGGAATTTTTCCTAGGGACAGCAGTAGTTTTAAATCAAATTTACACACCATCGCACAAATAAACAATGCATACTTTGCATAACTACTGATATTTTGGACATGCCAACTTTATGGAAGCTTAATTAAAAGTGGAGCCTGTATATTCTTGTACAGTGAATCTGCACTGATTTGGAGAGCTGGCTAATTTATTTGGTGATGCTAGCAACAATTCTTAGTTTTTGCACTGATCTCCAAGATTACCTACCCATATATCTTTTCCGTAGAAATACTATGATCAAATAAACTAAAAACTGTGCATTATGAGGGAGATAGTAGTTGCATCTACACGAGATGCTGACTGCATAGCCATTATGGCACAATCATTTAGTACTCGTTTATACACAAGACAGCATATACTGTATAAAAAAAAGTACTAAATGACTGCGCAGTAACCTGAGTAGTGTTGATGCACAGGTTTTCTGTAATGCTGACTACTCAGTAGCCTCAGACTACTGCGCGGTGGCGTCACATGGCAACAACTGCATGAGACTACTGTGCAGTATTATCGTATCACAGTTGCTGCCATGTGACGCTACTGCACAGTAGTCTTGGGCTACTGTGCAGTCAACAATCCATGTAGATGCGGCCAGTGGGATAAGATAACTTTAGATCAAACTACTGTAGAGTGAAGGTATGTCGGTAATGTCTTTACAGGTTAGAAATTCAATACATACATATTACTGGCTGCTATAATTGTTTGGATTAGGCAGCAACAGCATAGCCTCAGCTGTCCTAGACTGGAGGTGGGGTAGGTAAATTTGACTATGTCTTCGTCTGGAGCTCTACTATACATCATTAATTTTCACTGAAAAATAAATGTACTTTACATACTGTATATATGTAAACTGATGACTATAAGCTAAAGTATCCACTTCTATATAGAAAGCCATGGGGTATCTGCAATTTGTGTGAAAACTCTGCAGCCTTAAATGAAAGGGTTTTCACCAAGCTAATCTTTGAATGGGAAGAATGGCAAAAAGCTTGCAATTGCTTCCCAGCACAGTGGATGGAAGACAGACATCTGAATCTCTGAACCTAAGAATGCTCTGAGATTCATGAGAGAAACCAGTAAGCTTAGTGTATTGACAGAAGGCTGGGACATTCACATTTAAACAATTCTTAGTGCTAGTTCCCAGGCCCCTTCTCTTCTAAGGCAGCAAGAGACTCTCATAACAAAATCAGGTGCATCTCACATAAAGAAAATTCACAAAATTAGCTCTTCTTCACCTAGCCATCCTTACCAGAAACTGCAGACTCTACACGTTCTGCAGAGCCAGGGGTGACAATATGCTGACTCATTGCATCCTACCACAGCATGTTGGTCAAAGGAGTCAGTTTTCAGTTTTTACATGTCCTTCCCGGAAAAATTTAACAAGATAATTTGGCCAAAAGGCCATATTTATGTTTTGTTTTGTTTTGTTTTTTTGTTATAATGGGAACTTTCAGTTAGGACCTAAAGTCCATACATAAGCACCCAAATAACTGATCTGATTTTAAAATCACTGATCAGATTTTTAAAAAGAGGAAAACATTCAGCAAGCTCCCAGTAAAACTGAGTCTTTTCTCTGATTTTAGTAGGCTTTGGATCTTTGTCCAGAAGCACTGAAAAATATCTACTAATAAACTCTTTTCCATAAGAGTAGAACAATGGTGGCCTGAGTAGGACCCCCCCTCCCCCCAGGGTTAAGGACTTGCATAATTAATTTTACAGTCTTTGCTGATAGAAAAGGAAACCCAAGGAAAAGGGTGAAACCAGAGAAATAAAATCTATCTGAAGCTGTGGTCTTGTTAAGAGCAGATCCTCATCAGTTGCAAACCAGCATAAATCCATTGAAGAAAATAAAGAGATGCCAATTTTCACCAGATGAAAATTGGTCTTTAATTTTGATAGACCTTGATTAATCTGAATTTTGAACAACTATTTGAATTATGCTTAGGTAAGAATTTTTCCTTTTTATTTCTTTTCTTCTGGCTAAAAAGTGTCTTTTGTTTATTCGACACTAGATAAAGTAAGGGTATTTCAGCCACTCCAGCAACAGATTTAATTGCCAGAGTAATAGCAGTAATAATGTATGGGATTTTCAAAACGTCTTAAGTGGCTTATGAATATAAGTCCTATTCAAAGTGAATAAAAAACCCCATCCATAGTGTTTCAAATGTGTTTTGGAGAGCTTTTTTTAATATGCTACAACATACCAGCAGTTTTTAAATAAAAGACTCCACTGGTTACTTCTATCTAAAAACTGATGGTATGAGATATGGTCCATCGTGTGCAAGAGTCCTTTTTCTATCAATCAAGACACTAATCTTTTAGCCTTGGTTTTCATTGTCCTGAAAAGACTGGACACACATCACTAGTAGGACAAAGATCAAACATCATTCATATATGCAAGACAGTGCTCATCTAAAACTTACATATCAGGGAAAGAGATTTACCAAAGTATTATTTCTTCTTTTGCAAAATATTGGTATCATTGTTGCCAAAAGTCAAAAAATGACTTCTTACCATGTGTATAACAATACGCTCTGATAGAGTACATGAAATATACAGTAGATTATTCTGAAAAGCTGACTAAGCTCACTCATTTTACAGTGTGTAGAATGTAATCGTACAGAAAGTGAAATATGTATAAAAAGAGGTAAAATCCCTACAATATTGTACTGAATTATAATTCCTCCTGTCAGGAAGGTTACAGCAACTCTACAGTATATGTATGAAATGTTTGTTCATAAAGTTAAAAAACATTGTTACCTTACTGAATAACACATTAAATGTAGGAATGCATAATCAGAACTGACTCTCAATTCTGCTTAGCTGGTGCAAATCTACAGAGAACCACCATCTATTTCTGTAGAGAAAAAAATCAAGCTCAAATATTTATATTGATTTGAGTATGTGTGTGGTTTTTTGTTAGGGGCCAGATTTAAATTTATGACCAATAATTCCTCAGGAAATGGAAGTATTTTGTTTCTTTTTTTCCCTCTTTCCAGGTTGTTTAATGACAGCAGTCACCCACCTTTTAAAATAATTATTGCCTCACATTACACCAAGCTTTTACTGCTTGTTCAGAACAAGGCAGTGAAACAGAAAGAATCTCCAACTCTCCTGTCATGACCCAGTTCTGGGCTTGTGCTTTTTTGACGAGTCTTTGATCTGCAGCAGGCCTCATAGGCTAGTCTCTCGAAGGAACATAGTGCCAATGTTGTAAGAAACCTTTCTCACTCTGGCAGATGTGATGGAAGGCTTTGGCTGCTTCTGACCACTTCTGACCTCCAGGAAATAACAGATCCCAGGAATTTCCTTTGGAAAGTTATCTGGAAGCTCTTCACGGGACCGAGGGATAAAGATAAAGTTTTCTTCTTTTTTCAGAAGCCTAGAAAAAAAAACAGAGAGAGTGTCTAGAAGAATGTGGTAATGTTTTTGTGCAACCCATAATCAGAAACTGGCTTAAATTACCATGCAAATATTAATAAATTCCAGACCCGGCTTCCCAGGTGATGTAAACAGGCTAGAAATTGGCTTCAAATGAGCTACTTTGATTTATGCCAACTAAGAACATAGCCAGGCATACACACATTTTAAAGAAAATTTGTATTGGTTCAAGGGCATTCTGTAGTCAAGAAAAGCAGTCTAAATCCATAAGGATTATTCTGCATAGCATAAATTTGCCTTGATCAAACAAGAAACAAGTCTAATTTGAGGAACAGTTTTTACTCCTTTCTCTTTCAGGTTATTTATTTAGCTTTTGAATGGCCTCATCCAAAGCCTACTGCAAATCAAGGGAAAAATCCTTCTTTGATTGTTTCCAAAACTTATTTTGGAAGGGGCAATATTGTTCCCAGGTGAATTTGCCTTCACCTTCATGAAGGCTTCCCACCATATTCCAATACATTTTCTTTATTTCATCATTCCCATCTTGGTGACACACAGCCTGTACATTCTCTCAACTCCCTATCTTTGTAGGAAGGCATTTTCCTATCATCTCTTCAGTAATCAGGCAGGTTACAAATCCAATCTTCTTTGCCCCACTTCAGTTTCCACAGACCTGCTTCTTATCTGGAAGATTGTATCATGATCAGTTTTCCAGGCCTTTAAATTTATGTTCAAAATACTATAATCTTTTCTGAATTGCTTGAAAATTTGCACTGCCCTTTGCAGCAGAGTCCCTCTCCTTTCATCTCCTCAACATATGTAGTAAATGTCCCTGGTTTTAAATCTGTGGATTTATTAAATCAAAGTAACTCCTGTATATTGCCAGCCTAGATTTCTACCAGGAACAACTGACTTCTTTGCATATTCTCAAAGTCAAATATACAAGCTTCGTCTGCAGGTCCTTTCACTGAAGGGTTATTCATTTTGCTGAAATTAAGGGTTCTCTCCCTTCAGGTCTATCTACCTTTGTTGTCTTTATGGGTAACTTGTATAGTCTTAGTGATGCTTCATTTTCACTTTGAAATAATAAAACTTGTCTGCCTTTTTAAAAATAAGACCAAATGAGCAGATGGGGCCCAGAGCTCATCTTTTACTGGAATCATCAGAACCATTTCTCTTCTCCTCTTGGACACAGTAAATGGTAGTGGAACTTAGTAGCATAATTAAGGGTGGGCAGCTGAGGCACAAACCCTGCAGGCTTAGTAACAGGGTGCTGGAATGGAGGCAGGGGGGGCCTCAAAGCTCTGACTACATGAAGTGAAGCAGGGGTAGGAGTCTCCTCCTCAGGCTCACCCTCCCTTCCCAGCCCAACTCTCTCCTACCCCTGCAGCAGCACTACAGATTAATTAATGGGATTTTGCACCATTGTTCAGCACATAAATCCATGGTGGCTGTAGGGTCATCGGACAGTTAACTTGGCTGTTGGCCATGTCCCTCTTCACAGCAGCACTCTGCCCTTGCTCCTTTCCACATGTCCAGACCCTCAAGCCCATAAATGCATCTAGAATTTTGAAAAGGGGTTACAGATAATCAGGTGCATTATCACATATGAAATAACACATATTTTTCTCCAGTTAAAAATAAACTAGAAACTTCAATAATATGCTAGGGTCCTAGGGTATAGGTTTGTAGCCATGTTAGTCTAAGGACATAGGCAGACAAGGTTCTTTGGTTCAATCTGATATCTTTTATTAGACCAACTCAAATAGTTGGACAAATTCTCCTTAGCAAGCTTTCAGGTATAAATACTCTTCGTCAGCCTGAGGAAGCATCTGCAGTTGGTGTGTGCTCCTGAACTGATGCAAAAACAAATATAATTTCATTGGAATGAGTTAAAAATAAGCTGTAGGGCTGTGAAATAGGAGCTTCATTACTAGAAGCAGCTAACAGCAGAACTGCAGAATAAAGGTTAGTCTGGTTGGTGGAAAACTGAGACCAGTAAAAAGGAAGCCAACACCTGTGGAATGAAGAAGGAATCAGGGAGATGATAATGAGCCATGAAATCAAATGACTTCCTCAGAATGCCTAACTAGAAATGCTGCTGCCACTTGCAGGCAGCTGGTTTTAAATTTTGGGTGGAGCAGGAATCAAAGGGAGGTGCAAATGCATCAGTGCAACCCCCCACTGCCCATGGATCTGCCCCTTGCTCAAGCCCCTGCCTCCATTCCAGCACCCTAGGTATAAGTGTTCTGCTCAGGGTGCAAATGTTACCAGTTACACTGCTGATGTAGTTGTCCACTGCAGACCTTACATTTGCCCGCTTTATACTTTGAGTTACTGTTTAGGAACAGACCTTTGCCACTGACTGTGCTGAGTGTGACTGTGATAGTGCACAGTTCAGGGACTGTGATTGTGCACAGTTCAGCTCAGTTCAGGGACAGAGCTTTACACATCTACAAAGTGGGTTTGCAATGTCAAAATTGTGATGCGATAGTATTTCAGTTGCTCAGCACAGGTGGCAGAAAGCAGAAGCAATCAAGTCCCAGATACCATGTGTTGGCACAAGGTGGTGGAAATTACAGATGGAAGAGTAAAAAGAGGCAGTTAGCCATGTTAGTCTGAAGTCTGGCAGAAGGCAGGGCAGGGTTGCAATGTGGAGACTAACTGGTCCAGAATCATGAGCTTTCTCGGGTGACTGCCTGCTTTGTCAGATGGAAGGATATGAGTAGCAGAAAGAGTGAAAAGGTAATAAGATGGTGTAAAGTAAATGGACAATGGCCTTGCCACTGAAAATTGCAGGTTTTCTCCTTAAAACCCATAGAAATTAGGCTAGATGACTTGTACAGGTGCCTATAAACCCTCTATTCCTCTCTGACCTGGGGGACAAAGAAAGGCTGCAGTGGTCTCCACAATGCAAATTAAAACAGTAAGTTGTTCCCCAATCTCCTCACCCTCCATTTCTGGCTAGCCACCTACCCCCCAACCCTTAGATTGGGTGGCCATTTTTAACTTGATCTAAGTTCCCCCTAACACCCCCAAATGTCTGTATGCAACCTAGGCTCTTATATGTGAATAAAAGTATGGATTCTCGCTTAGTGAGGACTTTAAGAAAATCTTTAAATGTCTGTTCCTTGAAGCTTCCCCAAGTTTGTTTTTCTTCTACAGTAGGGGGAGCTGTAGTGGCAGAGTAATGATATTTGAAAGACTTTTTAGCATGAATATAGTTATATCTTCAGCCATGAGTTCTCCTTAAAGATCCACTGGTTTGTCTAAATCTAAAAAATTCTATTCACAGTTTCTCATGGAACTTTTCAAGATTAACTATAGCACTTGGCACTCTATGATTAAAATGAGAAGTATAATATACAGGGCTGGTATCAGTAACGGGCCCAAATCTGCTGTCGCTTACATGTTTTACAAATTCCCTGAAGCTGATGGGGTGTAAAGGAAAACAGAACTGAGCTTTCTACGTGAAAACAGGAATTAGTTTCTGCAATAATGATCTACTTCCTACTGACCTAAAATAATCATCATCTGTTTGTGAGCTGTTCATTGTTTCCAGGAACAAATGTTAATGAGTCCTTTAAGAATTCCTTGTGATTTAGGATGTACCTGGCACCCTTACTGTAATCCAAACTTCTTGGCAATCTTTTTCAAAGACTGCTGCACTGTAACTATAACATCACCTACTGGGTATGTCGACATGTGCCCATTTACTGCGCAGTACGGGCACACATCTACATGTGCACCCTTGTGCTGTGCAGTAAATATGGTGACTTATGCTGACTTGAGTGTAAATTTGATACCTGCATCATGCAGGTATCAAATTTACACCCAATTAATTACTGCACAGTAACACACATAGACACCTCACTGCACAGTAACACTGTGTGTGTGGACTGACTTGGGGCTATCTTTTGTCCCAAGTCAGTCCACACACAGTGTTAATGCACTTTAATACCTGCATGTGTAGATGCCAGCCTATTCCTGCTTATTGCACAGTAATTTACTGTGCAGAGAATTTAAGATGCCATAAATGCATGTGCAGAGATGCCTACTGTATGTGAAAAAGCTACACGTGGAACAAAATTTAGGATTTCTTTCAAAGCCTCAGCAGTTACTCCTCTCAATTACTGTGGATAAAGTTCAATTCTGGAAGTCACAACTGATTTATAAAATAAAAACTGCTGATGACATGGTCCTTTGATTCTATTATGGTGATTCTCAACCAGGGTGCCGCAGCACCCTGATATGTCTTGAAATCCTTGCAAGGGTGCCATAGGGTGTTATAATATTAACACTAAGTGTATACACATGATTCACATGACAAGCCCAGAGATTTCAAATAGAAAGGCATAGCGTTAAAAACATTCTGACCTGTTCTGATCTTTCTGAGTTTTCTGCAACAGAAGATTTGCTCTAGTACCTTTCTGTAGTTATAAAATAAGTGAAAAGTAAGAGCTGTCATTTTCCAAGCAGTGCCCCAAATCTAACAAGGGGTGCCTTGAGCCAAATTAGGGGTATCTTGAATATAAAAAGTTCAAGAACCACCAGTCTATATGAACAACTTTCTGCAGTAACTCCTCACCTGGTTTAGTTCTCTGATCCATAAGAAAGCAGACAGTTTCATTACTTGGCACACATTGTCCTGATAATTGTAATTGTGTCAGAACTAGAGAAGGCTGTGTGAAATTTCAGAGCAACCTGACACAGGTAGGTGGATAAGAATCAGGATAGCAATAGCAAATAAATGTTTTCTGGCAGGAATAATTTGAGATACAGAGTATGGGGACAGACTGATTTTAATGGGCGTTAAACTTGACTTCCTTAGGTACTCTTAAAACTCCTACAAGAGACTTAGCTGCTTCCTTAAGTACCTAACATTTATGTAAGTCTGATCCTGGGTTCTAAAAGCAACAAGCAGGGTGAAAAAAAATTATCCGGGGTGAAGTGTGCAGATGTTTAAATGTTTAAGAACCTTAAAAGGTCTGGAAAATCACTCTATCTGCAACTTAATGGTCCCCTTATCAGCAGTTTTAGGCTCCTAAAACCTTTTAAATAACTGAGCCTAGATAACTAAGATATTTCCTTACCACTTTCTAGAGTGTCAGACACATTTACAGCATGCTTGTGCTGCCAACTCTTTATGCCCCAACAGCCCTGCAATGAAAAACACTTGCTGCCCAGTGCCTGCTACGGGAAGTAATTCAGCTGTGTTTACATAACACTGCACCCAGACTAATTAGCTCACCCACAACACCAAAATCATGGGGCTACACTATTTCCAGTTTAACAAGCAGCATGCGTGGAACACCACACTGTATTTCAGCTCAGCGCTGCCTGCATGTTAAGTAAAGAGCATGGACAAGGCCTTAGGTGATAGAAGCCCAAGTCCTCTTGACTTTCACTGAGACTTGGGGCATGTCTATACCACCAGCTTGCTATGTTAGGCAGCCACACTCCTAAACATGCTGTGCTATTTTATGTGTACTGTCTCCTGAACCAGAAGTGGTATAACTATATTTGCCTGATGTTATTAATAGACTGTAAGGGGCTGGAAGGGACTTTGTAAGATCATCGGGTCCAGCCCACCTACACTAGGCAGAAAAGACAACTGGAGTTAGGTGACCCCAGTGAGGTGACCATCCAGTTTTCTTTTTAAGATTTCCAGGGTAGGTGATTGCTCCCTTTGGAGGGAGCTTATTCCACAGTCTGGACACCCTAACTGTGAAGAAGTTTTATCTAGTGTTAAGCCTGAAACGGTCTTCCAGGAGTTTGTGGCCATTACTTCTGGTTTTCCCCAAAGGTGCCCTGGTGAACAGTTGTTCACTGAGCCCTTGATGTAGTCCCCTGATATAGTGGTAAGCTGCTACCAAGTCCCCTCTCAGCCTTCTCTTTTTTAGGCTGAAGAGACCCAAGTCCCTCAGCCTTTCCTTGTATGGCTTGCCTTGCAAGACTCTGATTATATGGGTGTCTCTTCTTTGGATTCTCCCAAGCTTTTCCACATCCTTGTTCAAGTGTGGTGTCCAGAACTGGACACAGTACTCCAGCTGCAGTCTCACCAATGCTGAGTAAAGCGGAAGAATCACTTCCTTGGTTTTGCTTGAGGGGTATTGGTTGATGCACGCCAGAGTATTTTTTGCCCTCCTGGCTACAGCATCGCACTGACAGCTCATATTCATACTATGGTCTATTATTACCCCTAGGTCCCTTTTAGTCACGGTGCTAGTCAGTTTGGTGCCAACAAGCGTGTAAGTATGTTGGGGATTGTTCATCCCCAGATGGAGCACTTTACGCTTCTCAATGCTGAACTTCATCTGGTTCCGATATGCCCAACTTGCCAGCCTGTATAGGTCTGCCTGTATCTGCAGCCTATCTTCAAGTGTGACCATGCTCCCCCATAACTTGGTGTTGTCTGCGAATTTGGCCAGTGAGCTCTTCACCCCCACATCCAAATCATTGATAAAGATGTTGAAAAGCACCAGATCAAGCACAGACCCCTGAGGGCCACCACTGGCCACTTCTCTCCAAGACAACAGAGATCCAATTATTAGAACTCTCTGAGTCCTACCCTGCATCCAGCTTCCTACCCACCTAACTATTAAGCAGTTAAGCCCACAGTCCTCCAATTTTCCCACGAGACCATCATAGGATACCAGATCAAAGGTTTTTTGGATGTCTAGGTATACAATGTCGACCTCCTCTCTCTTATCCAGGTGGTGAGCTACTTGCTTGTAGATGAGATTGGTAAGACAAGACCTGGCCATAATGAAGCCATGCTGGCTGTCATTTAGAATCCTAACTTCTTCAAGTCTATTGCACATAGATTCCTTGATTAATTTTTCAAGGATTTTTTCTGGATAGAAGTTAGGCTAATTAGCCTATAGTTTCCTGGTTCTTGGCTCCTCCCCTTCTTGAAGATGGGCACAACATTGGCCCTCTTCCAGTCTTCAGGGACCTCCCCTGAATGCCATGGGTTTTGAAAGAGTTTCACCAGGGGTCCCGTGATGACTTCGTCCAGCTCCTTTAGCACTCTCAGATGAAGTTCATCCAGTCCTGCTGACTTATAAATGTCTAACTTTTCTAACTGATCATGCACCAGTTCAACATCAAGATTAGGAAGGTGGTCATTCCCATCATGCCCATTCTGTATCCAATCTAGCATGATTTTCCCTTTAGTCATTCAGTTCAGTTTTCTCCCGAGTGTCAGTAACCAGCTGCCCTGAATTGTTAAGCAACGGCCCCACACTTCCATTTGCTTTCCTACTTTTCCATACATACCTAAATAACAACTTCTTATTATCCTCGATTTCCATTTCTAGTTTAAATTCAGTCACTGCCTTAGCCTTTTTAATCTGCTCCCTACAAGTATGGGATGATGTTGTATAGTCCTCCTTGGAGACTGTCCCAAGATTCCATTGACAGACTAATTAGCACTTCTGAAAGGCTGAGCTGATTGGCCCAAAGCTTCTGGTCTGACAGCTAATGCACACACTGTAGCATAGTGCATTCGAGCATGTCACTACCTGGAACAATAAATCTGCAGTGTAGACATGGTTTGAGACAAATGTGCCTTGTGACATGACTGTAGTACAGATTGCAATATAGCACAGAGATAGCTTTAAATGAACTAGTTCAAGTATCAGAAGCCAAAAATGCTGCAGCAGCACAGAGCTAATAAATAAGGCTTAGTTTATTCCATGGCCATTTAAACCTAGTTCACATCACACTGTAGTCTGTAGCATAGGTCTTTTCTTTGTCACTTTTGAAAATGGCAGGTAGGTAGGTGCTTCTGAAAAGTATTGCTTACAGCAGCAGGAGACTGACTCCATTATCACTATGAACATTTTATTCCTGGACATCACCATGAGAAGCTCAAAGAAAGCCACCTCTGTAATCACTGTAAAGCAAGCAAACACAATGCTAACATTTACAAAAAGGAAAGAGAAAATAATATTCACTGCACCTTTGCTTTGAGATACAGTGGGCATGTCTACACATGAGCTTTAATGCACAGTAGCCTCTTTTACTGCACATTAAAGCATCATGTCAAAAACCATGCTAATAGGCAGGGGTGCACCGATAAAGATTTTTTTGGGCAATACCAATGGCCAATTATTAACGAGCCATATCAACCAATACTGATCTAATTGCTAATATGCAACCCAGCAGCTTGGAGAGCCGGGTGCAGCTGATAAGTCTTTTGGGGGCCGAGGGAAGTGGTGGGAGGAAGAAAAGGGCATGGCGGGGCAGATTGAGGCCCCTGTGGTGAGGAAGGGAGTGGGGCTGGGGCTGGGGCAGGTGCTGCCCAGCCAGGGCAGGGCATAGGACACAGCCATGAGCAGCTCATTCAAGAGGCATGACTCCTGTCACTGTGCACACTCCTGGGGGAGGCACAGGTAAGCAGCAACCCACCCTTACCTCATGCACAGATCCAGGGGGCACACACCCTCCATGCCTTCCCTGGAGGTTCACACAGTGGTGGGAGCCAGCCCCGCTTCCCCATGCCCCCCAGATGAGCCACTTGTGGCTCTGTCGTGTTCCCTGCCACACCCCACCCCAACTGTGCAGTGCCTGCCCCAGCCCCAGCCCCACTCCTTCCATTACTGGAGGGGCCTCTATCTGCCCCCCCCCACATCCCTTCCCTCCCCCATGCTCCTTCCCCCAACAGACTTACCAGCAAGATACTGCTC
>NW_017729032.1:33407897-33418218 GCF_001723915.1 Gavialis gangeticus
ACTTACCAGCAAGATACTGCTCTCAAATATGCTGGGCTGGCTGTGTGCATGCTGCGACTGCTCATGCATGCAGCATTTATTGGCAACATTATCATCCACATCAACCAAAAAAAAGCTGATTGCTGATAATGTCAATTTTCCTTTTATCCATGCCAATATGATATGGACCGATGTATCAGTGCACCTCTACTAATATCTTAATGTACAGAAAAATAGGCTACTGTGTATTAAGCATCACTAAAAAAGTGTGCACTTTCACTCCTGCACATTAAGGCAGCTGAATGCACATTTATTTATTACCTCATATTAAATGTACTAAATTTAATGTGCAGTAGCAAAACATTAATGAACATGTAGATGTGCCTAGCGACTAGAAATTAACACCATATCCCACTAGATGGTGGACTATCAGGTTATGTAATGTAATGATAATATTTTGAATATTATAGAAAAATCTTAATGAAATGTACTTACTTATACTCTTGTTATACAAGAATAAAGAAATACTCAACATCCTGAAGATAAGTAATTTAAAACTATCCAAAGAAGATAATTATACACAACACTTCAACCATGGAACTTAATTCCACAAGAAATGACAGAACTGGAAGTAATGTAACTGTGGAAGGTAACCAGGGCAGCAGCATTAGGCATCACCTTTGTGGAAGAGCACTAGAATAGCCATGACTACAGTGGCAGCTGATCACAGCACTGCAAATGGCACTGCAGTTGTCAGCACTGCTCCAGGTGTCAGAAGGCTGCCCCAGGAAGGATCCTGACCAGCTAAGCCTCTGACTGGATGGACTGTGTTCTAAGAATGAATTGAGGCTATGTGGGGAATTAAATTTTTAAGATCTGGGCCTCCTTTGTTACAGAAGTTCAACGGTGGGCAGAGAATGAAATATGGAACTCCAAGAAGAGAAAAGGTGGTTTTGTTTGTATGACATGTGGAGTGCCCAAGACAATTCACCTGCTGTCTGCCTGTAAAATAGTAGCTGTGCTTTGAGCACACAAAATGTTATAGAAATATTAAAGAACTCTAGATTAAAATTAGGCCTTAGATGTCTCAACTTTGCCACCCAAATTTGCAGACACATTTGAAAATCTTGATCTCAAACTTCACATTGCCACCTGCAAAATGGGAACGATAACATCTCAACAATAAAAACTAAGAGGCTGTAACTTAGACGATTACATAGTCAGGTGCGTGGCAAATTGGTTATGGGACACACCCAGAGAGTGGTGGTTGATGGGTTGGTATTGACCTGAAAAGATGTGGGCAGCGGTATCCCCCAGGGCTCAGTCCTCAAGCCAGTGCTGTTCAATATTTTCATCAGTGATTTGGACAAGGGTGTGGAGAGCACATTGTCCGAATTTGTGGATGACACCAAATTATGGGGCAAGGTAGACACATTGGAGGGTAGGGAGATTTGGACAGGCTGGAAAAGGGGGCAGAACAAAACAGGATGCAGTTCAACAAAGATAAGTGCAGAGAGCTGCACCTAGGCAGAAGGAATCGCCAACACACATACAGATTGGGCGATAACTTTCTAAGCAGCACAGAAGCAGAAAGGTATCTCAGAGTCATAGTTGACTCAAAGATGAACATAGATTGACAGTGTGACAAAGTGATCAATAGAGCTAACTGCGCACTATCATGCATTAACAGATGTATCATGAACAGGTCTAAGGAGGTGATACTTCCCCTCTATGCAGCTTTGGTAAGGCCTCAACTGGAGTACTGTGTCCAGTTTTGGGTGCCGCACTGCAAGAGGGATGTGGATAACCTTGAGAGGGTCCAGAGGAGGGCCACTCATATGGTTAGGTGCCTTCAGGAAAGGTCCTACAAGGAGAGACTGAAGGACCTGGATCTCTTCAGCCTCCATAAGAGAAGGCTGAGAAGGGATCTAGTGGCTGTCTACAAATTCATCGGGGGGGAGGAGGGAACAGCAAGGAATGAGATACTCTGTTTACCAAGGCACCCCTTGGAGTAACTAGAAACAATGACCACAAACTGACAGAGAGCAGATTTAGATTACACATTAGGAAATGCTTAGCTGGGGTCATTTGACCCCAGCCCTCTTTCCTGCCCAGGGCAGGGGGTCAGACTTGATGATCTTCCAAGGTCCCTTTCGACCCTAAAAATCTATTGAATCTATGAAATCTCACTGTCATCCATTAGCATTTTGCAAATAAATTAATGAACATTTGTGAAACCCTGATACTATGGTTACAGGAAAATTAGTATTTCTGAACTGAATTCAAAATTTCATACATTTATAGATTGTAAGGCTGGAAGGGACCTCAGAAGATCATCGGGTCCAGCCCCCTGCAACAAGTAGGAAAGATAACTGGGGGTCAGGGGACTCCAGCACCATGATCATTTAGATCATATGCAATAAATACTGAATAACTAGCTATCAGCAAGCACCATCCATTCTGTCCTCTTTACTGAATAAGATAAGCATGTTGTGGAAAAACAATATAGAAGTCCTGTATTGTAATGCATGAGGAAAACAATTTAAGGTTACACAGAAAACTTACTTTGGCACTTACTAACTGTTCAATGCTCAGATCTGGAACTTTATTTAGGTTTCATGGATTTAAAGTTAAATGATTTTATCCACCAATTTTCAATGTGATTTAAGTCACCACAAAAGAACTCTTGATTTAAATACTTAATTTTAAGTTTGTTTTGCATTTGTACTTTTTACTTTTGTGTATTTATTTGTACATTTTTCCTAAAGAAATGTTGGTTCTCCTTAATTGATAATGAAAATTAATTTAAAATTGTTTTGTAATGAATATGGCTTCTGCATTTAATTTAGAACTTTTTTACTAATTAAAGGTACATGTTATCTATGTATACTTACCAACATATAAGCATTAGTATAACTCACATATTTTTTCAGAGTTCTAATTTCTACAGCTTCTTTTTATAAGAAAATGGTGCATGGTAAATTTATTGTTTATTAAAATAATATCTTTACTTGTGATTTTTGTCAAGTTGTATTTGGATGGAGACTAGAATTATATTCAATATGCACAAAAACAGCATTTTAAAAGTGTTTTAAAATTTTAAGTAAAACTGCCTTAAGTGTGCTAAATACAAAAGGAAACGGGTCAAAATATGTTCAATCAAAAATGATTTATTTAACAGAAAAAGTACTTTCGGACTGGACTGAACTGAACTACCTACTTCTCATCACAGTATTCTTCAAATTTTTAGAACTAGTAGATTTCATATTCTCACACTTCATTTTTATTTATAGATAACAAAAATATGCTTATTGGATTTTTCACCTCTCATTTGCTTCTCCAATTTGAGTGCACTATTAATTGATCTGAACTAATTGATCTTCACTAACTAAATACATTGCAATGAAAATGTTTTTTCATATTTATGGAAGAGTATTCTGCTAGTAATAACTAGTTTCACAGTCTAACAAACTAGTTAGTGTAGTTATAGACTTTTTAAAGCTCAGTTATTTGCCTTTCTTTAAATAGCAAACCCTTACTAGGTTGAATATAATTTTTATTTAGTATAAGTAATTTTCAGAGTCAAGAGTAAGAGTATAACATTATATGTCAGAATTTTTCATTTAATTTTAAATGTTTATAAATAAAATGTATTTAATAGAATTAGAAACTGAATTAAAATGATTTAATTTTGAAACTTTAATTTTTATCCTTTTAAGAATGGGGGGATGTTTTATTTTTGGTTGTGTGTGCGTGTGTGTGTTTTGTTATTGCTTTATATGGCAAAGATGTATGTATTATACTGGTACTGTAACTGTGAAATCCTATATGTGGTTGAAAGTGCGTGTGAAAACCTATATGAACAATTTCTCTGAAACATCAGTACGCTGGTATTGGCCACTGCCAGACAGGATGCTATACTAAATGATGACTAGACTGAGATGATATGGGAACTCCCCTGTTCCTATGTAACTTCCAATGACAGATCATTAAGGTAACAAGATAGAAACATTGCTAGATAGCAATCAAGTACAATGGTTCATGTTTTTATTTTTTATTTAATGTCCTGATGTATCCATTTTTTTCAAACCTGAAGTGGCTTTGACCTCCTACTACAATCTGTATTTACTGTGGAAAGATTTAAAAGAATATGTGGAGAAATTCTCTTGATGTTTTACTCTGTGATTTTGGCATTCATGATGATGGTATTTTTCCTTTTTGGTGATAGTATTTTTCCTTTTTGCACCTCAGCCGTAACATGATTCCAAAGGTGAGAATGTTCTGTGTTCTACTTTTGTATGTGGATATATTGTACATCACATAGAGCATGTCTACACAAGATGTATTACTGTGCAGTTGCTTAGTTTACTGCATAATAAGTACACACGTCTACATGTGCGTGTGCTTAATGCACAGTAAAAACCCTTAATCGCGATTAAATTTGCTACCAGCAAATCCAGGTAGTAAATTTAAGCACAATTACTAACTGTGTGGTAATGCACATGTAGACGTGACCGAGCAATAAATTTGCTGCTGGGTCTGCCCAGTCACTAGGGGGCTGCAGCTTAAGAGCCTTCCCTGCTCCAGGGCTGAGCTGTTTCTATGGCAGCCCCTGTCTGCAGGCTATAAAAGCATGCTGACATTTTGTGCCTTGGGACACAAACACCAGGGAGCCTGAAGGCACTGCAGGCCCTGTGTGTCCTCTTGGGCAGGCCAAGCCCTGTAGTGCCTGCCTGGCAGCACCCTAACAGTGGTGCTAGCCACTGCTGTGTCATTGGCAACTAGGGCAGTTCCATCAGGACCAGAAGCCTAGGGAAGGCTGCTTCAGGCTGCTGCAGCCCTTGCCTAGCCCTGTCAGCCCTCCAGGGCTGCCTGCAGGCTGCTTTTGGCAACAGGGCCAGCACCACCTGCTGGCTGCATGTCCCCCGCAGCCTGCCCTGCACCTGCAGGTGCTGTGGAGCCTACAGCTCCCAGTCACTTGCCATGCCCCTGTGTTGGGCACTGTTGGCAGCTGCCCAGGGCCAGCAACAGCAGGACAACCACACAGGGGCCAAGAGAGCCAGCATGGAACACATCATGGCCTCATTCTCAACATCCAGGCCCACCACCATCTGACTGTGCATGCCCGTGCCCTTCACCCAGGATGCCAACTGGAACCAGGAGGAAACTGGTGACTTGGTGGCACTTTGGGGTAACTGGTTGTCTCTGCCAGAGGCAAGGGCTGGAGCAGCCATGGCACAGGCAGGCAGAGCGGACAAGAAGGGCACTGCCGCCTGCTGCCCCTGCACTGGGCATGCTGCTCCTGGGCAGGGAAGGGACTAGCCAGAGAGTGGGACTGGCTTCTAAAGATGGCTGCTAGGCGCTAGCAGCTGCAGCCAGAGCTTGGTGTTCCCTCTGGTGGCCACTAGTTTGCACTGCAGGGCAGCAGTGACCTGGCAGAATTTCTGCCAGGTCCCTGCACATGTATACACCTAGCCAAAATCACTTACTGCACATCAGTAAATCTAGGCTCAAGTAAATGCAAGGGTAGATGCACCCATAGTGTATAATATAATACCTGGTATATGTCCAGTTCTGGGGTTGCAATTTATACTGTATTTTCTACTTAGGAAAAGCCAGCTGCTTCTGCCTACTGCAGTTCAGCAGCTGCTAAATCTGCCATCTGTTTCAGAACAACACTGAAAAAAATAGATGGATTTTAGATTCAGAATATCTCAGGATACAATATATGCATCATCTTAAATAAACGATAGATGTAAAAATAAACAACATTTTAAAGGCTATTAGAAATATTATATAATTAATCTAAGAAAGCTAGTTTGATGGATAGATGGTCCATCAAAATACTCTGTCCAGTTGGTAGAGAGTTCTTGTAGAAAGAAAAAGTATATAGACTTTACCAGATATAAAACAAATCAATAGGGGTTTGCAGAAATTAATTAGGGTTCTATTAAAATCACCTGAAAAACCTACAAAAAAGAGATTCAAGCTTTCTGTAGCTTCTATGAAGGCAGAGATTATTTCCTATAAAATGCTAACACTCCATATTAGGTTTCTTAAGAAATTCTTTAGGTCTATTGCGTTTTGTTGTACACAGTGGGTATGGTTGGGGAAAGCAGAGGAAATGAAACAGGGAGACAAAAAATAACCTCGCTTTTTAAATTTAATAGTTTGAGATGCAAGGCAATTATGTTTACCCAGTTCTGTTAAGTGCTTTGTGATCTTAAAAAGAAATAGATTACATTGTAATGCTATTAGAAAAAACAGGATACAACTAAGTATGTTATAGTAGAAATACATGAAAAATAAATAAGATAAATCTGGAAAAATAAATTTAAAAGTATCTTTCTTCCAAGCTACATGAGTAACCCTGACAAATCAGTGTTTACTTGCTCCCAGAGTATGCAAAATAGAGAGCTTTTATTTAATTCAGGCAAAATTAAGGAATTAAACACAGCCTTGCGCAGCTTTGCTATTATTCAGAAAGAATGGAGAAATGTATTTTCTTTCTGTTCCTTTCCTGGTAACTTCCTCTGGAGGTGGACAAAGCTGTGGATTTTATATGTACAAGTACTATGCGGTACTTGATGATTTCAATTAAAGTTTTGCTGGAGCAGTCCCATTGTTTCCAATATGGATCCACTGGTGGGGGCTAGTGATTCAGAGCAAATTGGGGTCTGTAGCCCTGTATTTGAAAGACCTATTTGAGTCAAAAGACAAAAGCAAAGAACAATATCTTTTGAGCAGAAATGAGCTTTTATCCCCAAAAGATTCAAAGGCAACCTTTGTAAGGACTGCTGTCTTGCATCTTTGAGTTCTTTGCAGACAGGTGTAATTGGAGCAAAGCTGCCCAAGGTTCACTGTTGTTGCTAAGCAACAGAAAATGTTATATTTATATTTTTAAATTCTGCTTCTTGCAGAAGCAGATTACAGACTCAAAGGGAAATATCTGAAGGTAATAAAGTGCATTTAAAACTGTGATTATAATTTGGAAGTAGATGATTATTTGTAATATATAATACTTCATTATACTTGGAAAGCCAATGAGTAAAAATGTGTCTAATATTAACTGAACACACCGTAAATACAAAAAAGATAGCAGGATTTTCATTGTAGGGCATTTAATTCCAGTGGTTCTAATTATTTAATATAAATATTAGAACCCAATTAATTTTGTTTCATTTCAAACTTATTTTTAAACTGTTATAATAACTATAAACATATTAATTGAATACCTCTATCAATACAGCATCACAGAGGGAAAAATGGCAAATGAATTTAATGTAATGTCAGCAGCAAAAATGCCGTCATATCTTTGTATCCAGTTAATTATATAACTACATAAACCCATTTAAACAGAAAGTTTCATACAACCATCCTGGATTGTTACTATTTATTCTCACCAGTGTTACTGTTTCAAGCTCAAGCTTTCTAGGATCACCTTCAAGCTTTGAATCTCTACATGAAGACCCACTTCTTCAAAAAGGTTAAGAAGAAACTATTTCATGCTATCTATTAACCTTAAATAACTACTGCCTATGATGCTGAGCAATATTGTCTCTGCTTCCTTGCATTCTCCCATCTGTCTATACCCATCTGTTGTCAGTCGCCTTCTGTTTAGATTATAAACTCTTTAGGACAGGGATTGTCTTTTTTTTTCTGTACAGTAGCAAGCACAATGGAGTCCTGGTCCATGACCAAAATGCTTAGGGGCTAGAATGGCATACTGTAATTTCTCACATACAACATGCCACTGAATATAATATGCAACTTGTTTTTGAAAGGAGGAATAAAAAAAAATTGTTACTTGTAATAAGTCACTGAGTAGCAGTAACTAAGAAGCTGAGCCTGTTTGTTGCTCTGCTCTCTGTGGATCACTGCAGATTTTACTTTTGGTAACTTCTGCCACTTACCACTTCTGATAAGTGGCAAAACCTGCTCTTACCCTACTTCTAATATATACTGTGCACTCCAATTTTCATTTTTAGGGAGAAAGGTGCACATGCATGTGAAAAAACACAGTAATACAATGGTATATATGTATGTATACTGTTTCGTCATATTGGTTTCTCAGCAAGAATAGTACACAGTTAATATTTTTTTTCTGCTATGGTATTTCCTTTCCCCATTTGAATATATGAACATACCGTATATACACCTTTCAGAACTGCAATATTATCCCAGATATTATGACCATATGGGAGGTCCTCCTCACCCCACAGAAATGATTCAGTGTTTTGCCACCTACTTCAACAATGCCAAAATTTCATCTAAGAGATCAGTTCAGAGAACAGTCCTTCCCCTGGGAGTTGTTTCAAATATTTACTTGGGGAAAGAGCAAAGATGCTCTTTTTTACTCTTTTTGGGCATGTGTAGTCAAAACAGGAGCCCTAGATTGAAGCTGTGGGTTTTTAAAAACACTGCTTCAATTTAGGGCCCTTTAAATTCCCATGTCATGCACACACCCTGCTGACTTACCTGCCTCTCTGGTGGCAGGGAGAGGAGGGTGAGCTGCCAGCGGGTGGAGAGGTTTCTGGGCTGCAGGAGGGGCTGGTGCTTCCCTCCATGGCAACAGTGGCGCCCCCCCACAAGTGGCACCCGCCTGCAGGCACACAGCTCAGGCAGTCCCAGGGGGCACTGCAGCCACAGAGGGAAGCACTGGGCCCCCGTGCAGCTCAGGCAGGCAGGCAGGCTCCAGGGGGCTGCAGGGGGTTGTGGGGAATGGGGGAAAGAAGATCAGGCTCACCGCTTTTCTTGGGTGGAGCCTGCTTTCCTGGGCTGCTGCCAGGCTGCCTGCAGAGCCCCTGAGCTGCACGGAGCCTGGTGCTTCACTCCATGGTTCAAGGGGCAGCAAACTCAAACTCCTTGAAGGAATTTTAGTTTGCTGTGCCCCAAGTCATTTAAGGCACATTACACTGCCGAATTTGTTACAGCCACTGTAATTAATGCACAATATGCTGCTGACACATGCAAACACCAACACCATTAAAGCGGTGCAAAAGCATCTAGCCCACTTTAAAGTGTTGTACACACATGCCCCTCGTTTCGTCTACACGTGGCCTTTCAGACTGACTGGGCATGTCTACGCGTGCACTTTAATGAGCAGTAGCCTATTTAACTCTGCATTAAAGTGTCACATACAGAACCATGACATTACACTAATGCTCAGTAAAACAGGCTTCTGTGCATTTAGCATCACTAAAAAAGCATGAAAATGTGCTACTCTGCATTAATTTAGCCTAATGCACATTCATTTAGTACTTCACATTTGATGCCATTTTTAAATGCGCTCTGGGGGTGGATGGAGTTGTCTCTGAGAGCTGCTCTAATTAGAGTACCAAGGCGCCTCATCTTTCAAAATGGCAGCAGGGGCATTTGAACTAAAGCTCATTCGATGACCTCTAGTTCAAATGCCCTGTCACCATTTTGAAGTATGGGGACACTGATACACGAGATGCAGGATGCTGCTAGAGTGTGGTAATTGCCAAGCATCAGCAGACTCAATTAATCAAGTCTGCACCAATGTACTGTAATCACAGCGTATCAGAGCAGCCTCTGGAGGAAGGGGGGTGCTATCTCCAAAGAGGAGTATACCTACTCTGCTCGGGCCTGTAGGGGGGCTGTCAGGAAAGCTAAGGCGGACATAGGGCTAGGACTTGCGTCCAAAATCAAAGATAACAAAAAGTCCTTTTTCAAATATATAGGGAGGATGAAGAAAGCACCAGGAAATGTGGGGCCCCTGCAAGATCCTCTGGGCAATCTGGTGGTTGCACCAGAGGAGAAAGCAGACTTCTTTAACCAATTCTTCACCTCTGTTTTCTTGGGCAGGGACTGGGACTTCCCCACCATGATGCAAGACGGACTCGAGGGGAATGCCTCCAGACGTCAGGTTGGGGAGGACCAGGTTAGAGAGCTTCTGGAGGGGCTGGACGTGTTCAAATCAGCGGGTCCAGAAGCTCTCCACCCCAGCGTGTTGAGGGAGCTAGCAGGAGTTATTGCAGGGCCCTTGGCATGGCTTTATGAGCGCTCGTGGTGCCTGGGCCAGGTGCCGGTTGATTGGAAGGTAGCCAACATGGTCCCCATCTTTAAAAAAGGGAGGAGGGAGGACCCGGGCAACTATAGGCCTGTCAGACTTACCTCAATCCTAGGGAAACTCTTTGAGAAGATCATCATGGAGCACATCTGTGATGGGCTGGCCTCAGAGATGATGCTCAAGGGCAACCAGCATGGTTTCATTAGGGGGAAGTCATGTCAGACCAACCTGATTGCCTTTTATGATCAGGTCACAAAAGCCTTGGATGCAGGTGTCGCCGTGGACGTAGTCTTTCTGGACTTCAGCAAG
>NW_017729032.1:33418588-33419050 GCF_001723915.1 Gavialis gangeticus
ACTGACAAGTGCAGGGTGCTGCACTTGGGCAGTAGTAACCAGCAGCACACTTATAAGATGGGAAACTCCCTTCTTGAGAGCACGGAGGCAGAAAAGGATCCTGGAGTCATTATTGACTCCAAGATGAACTTGGGCCAACAACGGGAGGTCACGGTTGGCAAGGCTAATCGGACCTTGTCATGCATCCACAGGTACATGTCTAGCAGGGCCAAGGAGGTGATCCTCCCCCTCTATGCAACACTGGTCAGGCCACAGCTGGAGTACTGTGTCCAGTTCTGTGCGCCCCACTTCAGAAGGGATGTGGACAATATTGAGAAGGTCCAGAGGAGGGCCTCCCTAATGATCCGGGAACAGCAGGGCAGACCCTATAATGAGAGACTGCGGGACCAGAACCTGTTCAGCCGTCACAAGAGAAGGCTGAGGGGGGACCTGGTGACCATCTATAAACTCACTAGAGGGGAC
>NW_017729032.1:33419426-33423094 GCF_001723915.1 Gavialis gangeticus
TAACAAGGAATAACAGCCACAAGTTGTTGGAGAGTAGGTTTAGATTAGACATCCGTAAGAACTACTTCACAGTTAGGGCGGCTAGGATCTGGAACCAACTTCCAAGGGAAGTGGTGCTGGCTCCTACGCTGGGGGTCTTTAAGAGGAGGCTTGATGCCTACCTAGCTGGGATCATTTGAGCCCAGTTTTTTTTTTTCTCCTGCCCTGGCAGGGGGTCAGACTTGAAGATCTATAAGGCCCCTTCCGACCCTACTTCTATGATTCTATGATTCCACAGTCATGTACAGGTACCCAGAGGTACTAAATTTAATGTGCATTAAAAAAGCGCATTAATGCATATATAGACATGCCCACTCAGAGGCTCAGTGAACAATTTAAAATGGCATAGTATCTTTAAGCACTAAACCAAATTGGTTGGAAGGCAATCAAAGCTGAATTAAAAATCGACTCCATTTTAACCAAGCAAAAAGAGGTTTTGCAAAAGCATAACAGTATGTAAGGCCTATACAATAATAAAATCATTATGATAAAATTTCAAACAATTTTCAAACTCTTTTTGGCTCCCTGCAAAATATAGGATAAAATCCCAATACCTCAGAGTCAGCTCTCCTGTCATTTTATAATGGCCAGCCTAGAGCTCTAGGAAGATGCCCAGGGAGGGCTGGAAACAGGTCCACATGACTATTTGCAAACCACACTAATTAGGAAAAGAAACTTGGAATTCAATCAAACCTTACAGTCAAGAATAAGAGATGTGTACGTGACCTGAGAAAGAGGTGTTGGAATGAGTGGACTGAAGGGTGGACCATCATGCTGCTGAATCGAGTGAAAAAGACAACTAAACATTTTGAGCATTATTCCCTATTGAGAGAATATATAAAGGTTCTAACAATATTCTCTCCTCTTTAAGGTTAGACATGCTTGCAACAAATATATTAAAATGTGTAGAAGGGCATTTGTGCCTGAAAGCTTGCAATTAAAGAATATTTTTTGCAAAAATTTAGTTGGTCTAATAAAAGATAATCGCCTCTGCCACAAGTCCTGGTTCCTTTTGCCTCTAGATACGGCTACAGCCTAGATACCTGACACATGAAAGATATTGAATTTTAGCTCATTTTTTTAAGTGAAATCTTCATAGTTTTACAAGCAGGAAGCAAGCTTGACCACCTGAAACCTGAGCCCCTGTTCCTGCCTTTGTTTAAGGTAATTTGCATCATCACAGAGCTCAGAGACACCTTACCACGTAAGAAACGTCTGCCCAGAAGAGCATTCCGTCTTTTTACTCCTCTGTGAAATATGAAACACCATAACCAGAAGGAAATATGACTACATCCTGCTTACAACTGAACAACTTTGAGGTAAACAGACTATTACAACTTTTCTCTGAGCTGAATCTGCATATAAAATGAACTGTTCAAAACAGGAGATTTTACCACAACTTCAGCTCTCCTATCAAAATAGAAACCTTCATTTCTACTCATGAGAACTTTTACAATCTTTTCTCCTATGCCTGAAGAAGGATGTTTTATGCCTGAAAGCTTGCAATTATTTTATTTTATTTTTTTCGTGCAAAAATCTAGTTGGTTTAATAAAAGATATCACCTCTACCATGAGTCCTGATTTCTTCTGCCTGTAGATCAATACAACTACAACCTGGATACCTTAAAATGTGTCTAACATCGCACTTGTTTTTTCCTAGACATGCGATTTGTAGCTCAGCTTTTAAAGTCTAATATTAACACTTTCTGTCAAAATTAGGTAGACACAACAGTAAATCTTACATACATTTTCTGATTTTCATTATAAAAGTTATATTCAAAGCCAAACCCTAAACTAAATGGCATATCATCATAGGTCTATTGCAACCCATGAAGTTAGAAAGATTTATATTAGCTGAGGATCTGGGGCTGTGTCTTTAACATTTTTGCCTCTAAAACTATGTTTACTACTTATTCCTGTCAACAGTTCACTACAGCTAGGCAAGATAGTTATGAATATGTAAAGCAAAAACCCAAAACTTGAAAAATGTTTAATTCAAAAAATTCTCTCTTTATTATCAATATTTTAATTACCTTTTGTTGCTTTAAGTACTCTTAGTTATTTGCGCTGCATGTATAAATCAACTATTTAATGTTTGCCGTGCTAATGACTTTTTTGTATTGCCAGAAACAACAGTGCTCATAATACTGAATTTTATAATACTCCAAAAATTATAGTTATTTATAGAAATAGAACAGAATGTTTGAAATACAAGACAAACATTATTTCAGTGGGTAAATATATACTTTTCTAATATGACAAACACTTTCTTGTGAACATAAAGAGTTGTAAAGAGGTTGAGTACCACCTGGCTTGTAAAGAGCAGTCCTTCTTAAGACTTCCACTGATTAATTTTTGGCATTGTCAACCGGATGAACCAGCCAAATTCACTGCATCATGGAAACAGGGACAGGAGAAGGAGGGAAGTGTCCTCCAAATTATATTCATGGTTCTATATTGTGGAAGAAGACAATTTAGTTCCTGACCCTTTCAAATCACCTGAACTCCACTTAGATGTTTATGATGGGATGATTTTTTAAGGAGATACTAAAAGAAGAAAAACAGGATCATCTAAAAACTAGCAAAACAAAAGAATTTGGGTGTCAAGAATGATTTGCAAATGTCAAAGCTGTTAGTAGATCTTCCTGTGTTTTTTAATTATGGTGGTTGTTGTAAGGAAAAGTCATTAGTTCTATTCAGCAAAATCATTATTATTCATGCATTTTCAAAAACTTCAGAAATTATCCCGAATAGAAGCAATTATTATAGTTTTTACAGATGAGTGGCATGGTGTTTAGAAAGGTAATTGTTTGTACCACATTCTTTCTGTTTGTTTGTTTGTTTCTCTATAATGGGTTGGTTACAAAGGCAGTCTCAAACCAAACATTTGTTAGTTTAGGATAGGAATTTCAATCATTTTAAATTCAGTCTCAGATAATATTGCAGCTCTTCATTCCCTTCTTGCAATACTGTGCAAACACATGGTTATATTTGGCTTGTTAGGATTGTTTAATTTGATTTTATTTTGTTGGACTCAGAGCAAGGGAAATTACCACATTGACCCAACCCCACTTCTTTCCACTTATCTGAAGTGAGGACCACATTGAACAAATGAGTTTGGATACAAATTTGTATTTTACAGGACTTTCTGGAATGGAAAGAAGTTCTAGACCCCTGTGCCCAATCTGTCGTTTCATAGAATCATAGAAGTCGGGTCGGAAGGGACCTTACAGATCTTCAAGTCCGACCCCCTGCCTGGCAAGGAGAAAAACCGGGCTCAAATGACTCCAGCCAGGTAGGCATCAAGCCTCTTCTTAAAAACCCCCAGGGCAGGAGCCAGCACCACTTCCCTTGGAAGCTGGTTCCAGATCCTAGCCGCCCTAACTGTGAAGTAGTTCTTACGGATGTCTAATCTAAACCTTCTCTCCAACAACTTATGGCCATTATTCCTTGTTATGCTAGGGGGTGCTAGGGGAAACAAGGTCTCTCCCAAACCCTTCTGGTCTCCCCTAGTGAGTTTATAGATGGTCACCAGGTCCCCCCTCAGCCTTCTCTTGTGTAGGCTGAACAGGTTCAGGTCCCGCAGTCTCTCACTGTAGCGTCTGCCCTATTGTCCCCGTATCATGCAG
>NW_017729032.1:33423125-33431365 GCF_001723915.1 Gavialis gangeticus
TGCAGTCTTTCCCTCCCTACTAGCGTGCTCACCTCACCCCAAATTTTGGTATCATCAGCAAATTTAAACAGGTTGCTTTTCACCCTGTCGTCCAAATTGGTGATAAAGAAATTGAACAGCGCAGGCCCAAGGACCGAGCCCTGGGTGACTCCACTGCCCGCTTCCCCCCAGGTCGAATATGACTCGTCCACCACTGCCCTCTGAGTACGACCCTTCAGCCAATCTGCAATCCATCTGACTGTGTAGGCATCAATGCCACAGTCACCTAGTTTTTTAATGAGGATGGGGTGGGAGACGGTGTCAAAGGCCTTGCTGAAGTCCAGAAAGACTATGTCCATGGCGACACCTGTGTCCAATGTTTAAACAACTGGAGTTTCAGACTGGTGGAGTCATGCTCACTTTTGTGCTCCATTAGTTGTAGATTGGCTCATTCCAAGGATACTCTCCAACCATAAGTTAGAGCAGACCTGAAAGACACTCTGTGATATGGTAGATACTGATTAGCTCAAGGGCTGAATAGCAGCCAGGAACTGGCAGGATATAAGCAAAATCTAGCTGTCCCATTTTGCTCTGGCCATACCTCTATGCTTGCAGTAAAGTAGTGGATGGTGGAAGAGCTTCTACTCTTGTTTAAATTATGAAAAAGTGCCATACAGAATGCATCTACACATGTGCTTTGCTGCAAAGTAGACCAATTAGCTCTGCAGTAAAGTGTCATTTTCTACACAAGTACTGGTATTAGAGCGCAGTAGATTAACTCCACCATAAAACAGTACTGTTGGGGATAGTACTATCTTATGGCAGAGAAATGCTCATGTAGACCGTGACCAGGTCTGGCTGGGGCACAAAGGGGCAAAAGTACAGGGGCTGCCTGCTGCTCAGTCCTGCACTTTAGCATCCCTGTAGACCAACCAGTCTCTCTACTGCCCAATGCTGGCACCTGTGGCTAAACCCCGAGGCCTCCAGCCAACCCAGAGCTGCTCTGCCCTGACTCTACTGCTGCAGTCCCAGGCACACGTGAAGATACTGCTCCTAGGAGAAACAGTTTGCGCTGGAGTTTATTCAGGTGCATTAATTCCATGTGTAGATGTCCCCATACAGACTCAATTACTGGCTTATAAGCCAGACTTACCAATGTAGTGCAAAGTAGATAGATCATATCTCAGAATCTCTCACACAGAAAGGTTTATATTTTATTTTCACAACCAAAAAAACCAAACAGAACTGGCACTGAAACCATAAGGAGCAATACTGGACATGAATGGTCTATAGCTGGATTACTCCAAAAGTGAGCTTTCCTCAGAACCATGAATACATGTGCCTTTCCCTGTTGAACTTATCTCAAGATAATTCATGATAGAACTAATTCCACTCTCAGTAATACCCATGGCAACTAGAGCAACACACCAAACTTCAGTACAATCACAGGACTTCATACATATTTTATATCAAAGCCTCTCCTTTAACTGTCACACAAACATGGATGGGACTTTTGGAATCAGTTCTAAGACAGTACAGAGGTGAAGATACACTTAAACAAAAGATGGTGAAAAAGTTCAGGTACCCACCCTTTCTAGTCCAGGGCCTATTAAGGATTCAAAAAACTAATGCCCTTTGAATGAAATTCACTCCAAAGGCATTGCTAACACCTAAATCTTCAAAATAAGGCTATTATCCTGCCATAGAAGGACACATCCAGAAATCATTAGGCCATCACATCAGGAAACCCTGTAGAGAAGATTTTTTACCATTGTGATTACACCAAGGGCAAGGCATTCAGTTTCTATATGTTCAGGAAAAAGAGATTTTTCTAGTTTTGATTGGCAGAGTTGTGTTATACTTGACACTCATTTGAGTCCTTATTTCTTTTCTGTATCAGTATGCAAGTGCCCAGATCCACTTCTGGGTACTTCATGGTCAAAAGCCTGTTCAGTATGCCTGCCTCTTGCTCAAGTAATTGTCCTAACTCTGCTGTGTAAGTTTTATCAGAAGTGAATGGGCTCTCCAGATGAATGTCATTTCATTCACTAATTTTAATTACTTTTCAACTTTAGTCTCCTTCTGCTTTATAGTTTAGCATATCAGAAGCCTGGATGAAGAAATTCCATTTAAAACTTTAATTTACCTAGATAAGTAAAGGAAAAATAAATATTGAGATGCATGGTTCTGTTTAAAAAAAGAAAGAAAAGAATAGAAAAACAGCAAATGTTCCCAGAATTACTGCAGAGGAACAATGCTGAAGACCATGCAAAGATGTGCAGAAATTACTGCAGTTGCATTATGTAAGAGAGTGAGATTTAGATCTCCTGACAAAAAAAGAAGCACATCAGAGCTAATGCAAGTAGCAGAAATTCTTACAGGCAATCTGTCAAACTAGAACAATTAGAGGAACTCTTTTTTTTTAAGCCAGCTGTTCCTCATAACCTGATTTAATCAAGCCAACCCTGCATTTGCATAATTTCTCCACAGCATTGATGATGATGCTTTGCTTTTTTCAATCTTTTTTCTTAAATTAAGGAAATGCTTTTATCAAGTGCCTTTTGACAGTGCTCAGTAAGAACTTTTGCCTCCAACTATACATAAAAACTCTGAAATCCCAACCTCACCAGTAAAAGTGAAGATTTGGTCCTGAGGCAATGGAGCTGTGGCTACTGACACAAGTCTAAGGCAAGGAACACATCGCTCAGGTTGAAGCTGTAATAATACACAGTTAATAAGGGTAGGGAAAATAAATCTACTGTCCATATCCTTAGCATTCCCTTTGCCGGACCGTAATCTACTCTTCGCATCCTTTGCTGCAGAACTGAGACCCTGACTGTACCCCTTCTCAGGCTCCCATTCTGCACATGGGGCTCAGGGTTGGAAGTGCAATTGTACAGTCTCACTCAAAGTAACACTGGAGCTGATATACAAGCATTATGAAAACACAGGCAGCACTTACTGGTATGTGGTTGGACTGACATTGATGCGTCGTGGGTGACTTCCTGACTCAAACTTGCTTGCAAGCGTGACATTGTTTCCAAAGAGACAATAACGTGGCATTCTAACCCCAACAACTCCAGCCAGAACCGATCCTGAGTGAATGCCTATTCTCATCTGGAAAAAAAATGAGAGCTCTGTTAGTCAACCTCTCTACCTCTGTTCACTGCTAGCAATGGCAGAGTCCACTTACAGTATATGCCTAGACCAGTCCCAACAGTCCATTTAAAAAGATAATAAAATGGGGGGACAGTCTCCCTATATCTCTCAGCTTCAAAATAGACCACATTTAAAAGGAAAGAGGATGAACGTGTGTGTTCTTCTTACATATACATGTAGGAAGTTACTGACATGAAAAAATATAGTTATTTTCACAGGACAGCATGAGGTGACAAGGTACTAAAGTAATGTTAGTTATCCAAGTACACAGATAAATCTTAAGTCCTACAGTTAGCCCATATCATAAAATAAGATACATATTTTTCCAAATTGTTCAAAAGAATAAAGTGTAGTAAGTAAATATTTTATTTTCTTCATTTTACTTTTCCTCTATAGACTCAATGCTGCCTTTATCATTTTCTGAAGTGGAGAGATGTATAGATAAAGACGCCAAAGATATAATTAGTAGTACTTTTAAAACTAGTTTGCCACCAAACTATTCAAGAGGCACAGGTCCGCAGCAAACCAAAGGTATCTGTTTTATCAGCCATACCCTTGCAACTCTGGGCTATAGAGATTTAATTAGGCTGAAACTGAGTGGTGACATTATCGAACCCTATTCCAAAATTATTAATCATACAGAGGGATTTATTTTGAAGATTTTCTTCTCCCTCTTGCCTTGTGTTTCTTGCATGTGCTGTCTTCTGTATGGTGTATTTGTAAATTCTTTGGGGCTGAACTCTGCATGATCTATGCAGAGCACTGTGTATTTTTAAGGAAACTATACACGTTTTTTACAGTAATTAATAGCAAATTAATTTCCTGTTAAGAAATATTTACAATTCAAGCCTTGATTATGTACACTGAAAAAATGAGGAAAGCACATGCATTGCAATGGTTAGAATCCAGCTAGAAAATAGATTGCATGAAGATATTATAAGGAGAAATCCACCACCATTTAAACAATAAAATGCTGTAGATTAAAAAGGTAGATTTTTAGAGACCCTTTAAAATACATTTGAAAGAACAAATACTGCTTTGTGATTATATAGCATGTAATTTTATAGAAGCTTTCCATTTGCATTTTTTTATTAGAGGGTTTTCCTCAATCTTTATCCAGAAAGATGAGAGCAAAAATATTTTTTTCCAGCAGGGATTCAAAAGACAGAAACCTCACAAGCTTTGAATTTTAAGCAATTAACTGGATCATGCCTGGTGTGAAAGTAGTATGATTAGAAAAAAAAGCTATTAAGAAATCAGTTAGTAATGGTGGAATTTACTTCATGCTTGCCTATGGCTGCATCATTTAGCATGCAAATATATTTTATGAAATATTTATGGATCTCTAAAATGATGCAAGCAGGGTTTTGGTTTCAAATTTTCAATGGATAATCTACTTTCAAGTCTGATGTAACATGCATTACTTGAAGCAGAGGTGTTGTGTTCATTATTGTGCATTACAAGGAATTGAGGCTTTGTAAGGTGTTGAAAATTATTCAGCATTTTCAAATAAAAAGGGTAAATAAAGATAGCTGTGAACACTGTTAGTAGTGTGCTTCGAAGTCAGCGTACCATTTTAATCTTTACGGTTAGGGCTGCCAGGCTCTGGACTGGGCTCCCAAGGGCGGTGGTGCTCTCCCCTACCTTGGGGGTCCTCAAGAGGAGGTTGGATAGTTATCTGGCTGGGATATTATGATCCCAGCACTCATTCCTGCCCAGGGCAGAGGGTCGGACATGATGGTCTGCTCAGGTCCCTTCCAACCCTAGAAACTATGAATCTTCCCACTTGGGAGAACAAAGCCAGTAGTAGTTTGCAACTGCTAAGTTAAAGTTAATATTATTTTAATGTTCACATGGTCTGCCTGTCCATTCCTCACCTGCCTCCCTCTGTCCTGCCCCATCTTTCAACCACCCTCTGATATCACTTTTTTATGGTTTACCATCTAATGACATTTTTACGTGACCAAAGCTGTGTTCCTTATCTTTCCTCCTAAGCTCTCCTTATCTGCTGCATTCTTCCTTACAGTAGCAGAGGTCCTATCCTTCATTGCTCCCTTAGCCTTGTTCTGAATACCTAGGCTGCATCTAAATGCAACAGCTTTTTTCTCGCAAATTTTAGTAATCCCTTTTTTTTCTTTCTATTCACATAGCCACAGTTTTGTTCAGGCCCTCTTCATCACCAGTTTTGACTAGAGTCACCCTCTCCATACTTCATCCAAACCACAGCTGCGATGTTGACATTTGTTGCCTCATACCACTTCCCTCCTTGACTCGCCACTGCATCCTTTCCTGTGCCTCATCATGTCATGTTCAAGTTTCTTGTTATCCCCTTCCAGGTCCATTACAGAAGTGCCCCTTCCTTACACCTGCTCTCTTGTCTCTCACATCTTTCACTTTGCTGGTAGCTGCTGCTATCTTTGTTTTCTCTGTGTGCTTCCCGCACCTGTGGCATCTTGCACTTTATTACCTTCTTATCCTCTTGAGTGATGTACCTCCTACATGGAACAGCCTCTAAATCTCTAAAGCCTCTAATCTTTCCAATCCTTGTTTCAGACTGATTCTGCCAGTGAATTTCTTTCAGCAAGTTACTTACGGGCAAAGTAAGGAGAGATGAACATAAAAGAAGTGCACACATTCTGTTTAAAAAGCTTCTTTATATATACATCTGGTTATTGTATAATTTATAATTCATGATTTTGTTGCATCTGTTCATCTGATTTTTATACACTGCTCATCATCTTAGATTATAAAATCTTCAGGGCAGGCCCTATGAAGACTGTCTTTCAACATGTTTAAATATCACCTAAAAGAATTCAGATTATGATCTCTTGGTGTTACCACAACACAAACAATAGGATAAACCTTTTGATAATTTACTAATTCATCTTAAATTGAACATGGTTATTGATTTTTTAGTAGCTATTAATGCTAGTCTCACAAACACTTCCTTATACAATCAGAGCCCATTTCAAATGACGAATGTGTACTTTTATTTACATGTGATTAATACATGCCATTTGCATATTCAAGTATGAGTATATAAATTGAGCAGAATGTTTTATGATGATTCATTCCTTCAGATTGTGAAAACCTTTTTTATATGAAGGATTTAATCTATGAGTTAATCTCAGGACTGTATTTTCTGTCCACCTTTTGAACATTTCCTACCTCTCTCGTTTTATGCAGCTGCTGCTTCTGAAATAAACAAGGTATATCTGCTTTATTAGAGGGGAGAAATACTGAAGGGTTCTAAAAGATAGATGTCTTTCCAACATGGCTGCCAAAGCAAGAATTTTTCTTTTTACTGACAACCTGTACTTTTCTTACTGACACAGGAAGTTTTTTTTGTACTGACAAGTATTTCACTTTTATTAAAAGAATACATTCTTAGGTTGGCAGAGTATGTGACTTCTGTAGTGGCTTTACACCTTGCTGCCTCTACCTCAAGGGTCCCCTTCTCACCCTTGACAGTCCAGATTGCACCCTATTGCCCACCCCAACCTACCCTGCAGCCTGACCCCGGAAGGCCTGCTCCCCCTGTCCCTGCACTGACCCTTACCCACAGCCTCTCCCCATCCTGGCCCATACACCCATCCTGCCTGCACTGCCCCCCTCCTTGTACCTTCTATGTAAGCAGCTATTAGAAGCAGAAGATGGGCATAGGGACTTAGTAGTAGCAGGTTGTCTGGGGGTTGAAAGGGAGCGAGGGGGGAGGAAGAGTCTAGCAGGCACTGGTGAGGTCCACAGAGGGTGCTGTGCTGCTGCTCAGACAGCAGTTGGTGCTGCTGTGTTTTTTGAATTGCTACAGGATTTTTCCTGCAGCTTAAATCTGCAGTGGATCCCTGATTTTATGGAATGGAAAACATTTATGGATTTTTACAGACAGGAATGAGTGTTTTAGGGTGTTTTTTAATGGAGTGTCAATACATTTACAGACAGTTGGCAACCCTGCTTTCTAACCCGATCATGTATTTTCTTCCATTGATCAGAAAGAAAACTATTGTTTGTGTTACAAAGCCTTCTCACTTCATAGAGGGAAAAACCAAGAATTTTGCACCTTGAATAAGATGTCTTCCCTCCAAGTGAGAGCTTGAAAAGATGTTGATATTAAAGCATACTTTTATTAAAACCAAGAAGTAACCATCATAAACTGGTCCATGGAAGAACATTTTTTAAAAATAACATCAGTTCTGCTGTCGGCAGTGGAACTGAACTCAAGAGCTCACTAAAAGGGGAAGTTCATTCTGAACCTGTCAACTATTTTGGAAATAGTTCCTACACACACACACCTTAGAAAACTTCTGTATGCTCCAATGAGAAAATAACTTCCAACTACTGACTTTTGCTGCTATATGTAAACCAGCATCCAATGATAATTCTAGTTTTTGTAACTCTCATTATTAACTCCTCATATTGTAACAGGGGCTTGTCAAAATATCTTGTTCCCCTGCTAACTTTTCAGTAGTTTTGCTGGCAAAACCAAACATATTCAGTTTGGGAATTTTATTACGTTTTTTAAGTTTCCTTTCTTAAAGCTAATTGTGCCAGATTGCCTGTACTGCATTTTCAGTATTTCTTATAGATCTAAAACACCTAACTCATTAAGACCTTTTTATTTTAAACAGGTCTTTATTTTAAAACCCTTTCTATTTAAATGGATACTTAAAGTTTGCCACATAAGTCCATATGCAGATGCATAAAATAGCATGGACCACAGAATTTCTGCCACCTAGGCTTCTTAATGGATTTTCTTGATTAGTTTAAAGTTAGATTGGAAGAAGAAATAGCAAACTTTATTATTTTTCTTTAATGTGGATTCAAAGCGTAGCCAGTGGGGGCTGCTGGCTATTCAGCACTTTTGAAAATTAGGTCGCACAAGAACCTAAGTATACAAATAAGAGAATAACTTTTAGACACCTATTCTTTTTTTTAATTTATGGCCAAGAGTTGTCTTTTCAACAGAGTGTCTGGGGGGAGGAGGGGAGGGAACAAAATTGACAATATAAGATAATGGAATCCTTTTTTTTTTTTTTTTTTTTTTACCAAAACTTTTTTTAAAATTTAGTTTTTAGCTTTGGAAGAAATTTTAAAAAAAACCCAAA
>NW_017729032.1:33436365-33437444 GCF_001723915.1 Gavialis gangeticus
TTTTTTTTTTTTTTTATACCAAAACTTATTTATAAATTCAGTTCTAGCATTGGTAGTAATCTTCAAAGCAACCCAACAAATACCTTGTTTAAGGCATTATATGTCTACTGACATAATTCTAAGCAAGGTTGACATTTTGACACCTCAGGACTTACTAGCAACTCCCTTGGTACACAGAGAAATATCACCTCACCACAAAGGCCATTTCCCCAGGTCTCATTTCCTGACACAGTCAGAAATAATAAAAAGAGATCTGGTAAACCACTTTGGGGACATCTACATATCTCTGTATGGTGACATTGTTATGGCACCATGCTTTAGTACTTCTTTTTGGAAGTACTAAAGCATGGCACATTAACCGCCCATACTGTGCCATGCATGTGACACACAGTTAAGATTTTGCTGCTACATCGCCGTAGTGGCACACTACAATGGGGGAGCTATGACGATGTAGCTGCCAATCATTTGTAGACCCACATGATCATTATGTCACCATGGCACACCGTATGGTGACGCAGCATGTTGCTACATCGCTGTAGGGTAATGTGTAGATGCGCCCTTTGTGTAGGAGGTTTTGGCTTTTCCTGAAAGCCTCAAACTTTTTCAGGCAGAGTTTGAGAATATTGATTAAAGTCCTTGATCACTAAAGCATCTGCCAGGACTGAAGTACCCAGAGACATGATAAGATGGAAAATTGCAGAGTGAAATAGGGCAGGAAAAATCTTTCCCAATATGTATTCCAGTTGAATGCGTTTTGCTCCTTTAGGTTTACCTTGTATTCCAAAGGAGGTTATGATCCCAACTTGTAAAACAAAACTCGAGTTGTTCTATTAGTTTCCAACCTAGCTTTAATATGTAATTGAATGTTCCTAGGATTAGGCCACAATAGTAGTTTTGTTTATAATCTTTGAATAAATGTACAAAATAGTAGCAAAGTAAATAGTAGCACTAGCTGTATTCTGAGAACTATACACAAAGTACCTAATCCTTTTCTCCATCCCTCAGAAGCAAGACGTTATGGACATTATTCTTTTTTTTTTTTTTTTTGGGGGCTGGGAGCCTTTTTGTTGCTTTATATA
>NW_017729032.1:33437615-33439873 GCF_001723915.1 Gavialis gangeticus
AGCAAGACGTTATGGACATTATTTTTTTTTTTTTTTTTTTGAGGGCTGGCAGCCTATTTGTTGCTGTATATACAAAAGCAGACAGTCTGTGCGCTAATGGACTTATTAAGGGCAGGCCTGGGGGCCTTTACTCATACATGTTTTTGTTTTCTGTGTAAGGATGCTTTGTCTATGTACTAACCACAGGTGCTTTCTCTGGATCAGAAATAGTTGTGCATAGTTCAAATCTATTTTGTAACAAAAATGGTAAAGTGATAAACCCAATAATATAATTGAAATCAGACTTCTGAGATGGGAAAGCACACATAGTGTTTGCAGCCAAGGCAAGTTTTGTGGGCACATTCCAGCTCAATAGCTTGGATGTGCTTGAGTGAATTCATTCCCATTGCCTTCAAAATAATATTGAAGGGTTTGAAAGCCTAATTAAATGAAAGTGCTATTTACTCACAGAATGTTTTTACCCTAGTATGTAATTAACAGCATTATTGTGAGCATTGCAAGATTTGTAGTGTTCGTGGGGATGATGTTAGCAATATCGCTTTGTTCAGTGAACACAGAACCATTAGTATTTAAGTTAAGCATGGGCTCAGTATAAATTTGGTAAAATGCTATACCCATTCAGGAAGCCATTGTCTGTGATTTGTAACAGAGGAAAACAATGAAGGGTATGCGTGAATATATATATATATATATATATATATATATATAAAATGGGGACACATGGGGAAGAAATGCAGTCTGTGAAACAACACAGAATATTCTCAACCTAAAGATGCCAGATACCAGGTTAATGCAAAGTCAGGATTTGTTGTAACTCCAAGAAATGTCAACAGTCACTTGTAAGCAGTATATTGTGTATAGGTTTGTGAAGTAGCTATTTCAGTTTCTATTTATTCTCAGGTAGAATTTTTCTCTGGCATGACAAATTAGTGATAGAAGTAGTGGTGGGAAGAATAGGAGGATAATAATTGTGAACCAAATGAATTTGGATTTTACTGAATGGTCACTAATTTGAATTCAGGTGATAGCTGTTTTATCAGCTGTAATTTACTACTTGGATATTAATTTATGTTTTGGACCATCTCAGATTGTGCTGAATAAATTTAACCTCCCAGGATGTAACTATAACTATCTGCTTTTGTTTTGTATGTTGTAAGGATAAAAATAGAGGTCTTTGTGTGTATATTAAGCACCGGTGTCAAGATACACCTATCCCCCAGCACTGGAGTCTGCCGTCGATGGCCAGTTGAGGCTTTTTTCAGTGCGATGTTGCTTCAGAAGGGGGTCACCGGCTGGTCCCTCTGGCTGGTCAGATCAAAGAGGGCACCATTGGGGGTCATTCTTCACCGCCTTCTGTCCCTCTCTGGCAGACTTTGGTGACTCCCCAATTCTCAGGCTTACCCAATCCAGGGGTCGTTTACCTTGTGGGACATCCCCCTTGGTGGCTGCTGGATGGCAGCTGTCAGCACCAGGGGTCATGTCTACAAGTACATGCAGTCTTGGGAGTCGGTTGATGAATTTTAATTAATTCACGGCCGTGATGAATAGCGCTCTGGGAGCGGTTGATTAGGAGGTATTCAGTCCCAAGAGTTGGTCTCCAGTATTTTTTAGTTCAAACCGGGGCTTCTGTACCTTTAACAGTGAATTTTCAGCGGGTTCCCAGCTCTTTATTGATTCTTTCCTCTCCTTAGTCTGTGGCTGTAGGTGTTCATGAACTTGTTATCATAGCTAGCTACTGTGTTATAGAATCAATAATGATTCACTCAGGGATGATTGTAACAGTACCTATAACGAGTTAATGAGCAAGGATTAACACCTATGAAACCGCAGACTAAGGAGAGGAAAGAATCAATACAGAGCCTTGAAAATTCACTGCTAAAGGTACAGAAGCCCCAGTTTGAACCGGAAGGCTTGTCATTGAGGCCCTAAGGGACCATGACCCCAGGGGGAGGGGAGTTCAGGAGGAGTGGTTGCTCCTCAAGGGAGCGAGCCTCAATGAACAAGCTAATTCTATTCCATCTCGGAGGAAAGGCAGCAAGAAGGCACAGTAGCCCCCCTGGTTCTCCAGGGATCTAGCAGACCTCCTGAGGCTAAAAAGAAAGGCCTACAAAGGATGGAGGATGGGATTCATCTCCAAGGAGGAATATTCTGCACTGGTCCAGTCCTGCAGGAAGCAAACCAGGAAAGCCAAGGCTGCAACTGAACTCCAACTAGCTTTGAGCGTCAAGGACAATAAAAAGTCCTTTTTCAGATATGTG
>NW_017729032.1:33440224-33465207 GCF_001723915.1 Gavialis gangeticus
GCTGCTGCCCCCTCCTCCTGGGCAGTCTTAACTTATATAGCCCCTGTGACCTCATTCACCTGGTCCAGTGAAGGCCAGCTCCGGTTGTCAGCCAACCAAATTGAAATACATCACTCGTTGCCAGGCAGATTCCAGCCCACCAGGTAGAAACCCCTCACCCAGGTACCTGATGCCAGTCACGTAGGCAGAGGGAGCAGGTTTCCCCCCTCCCTCAGGAATGCAGCCAGCTCAAGTTACCTAAAGAGACAGGCTGAGGGTGTGGTCTCCTCTGCTGGGCCCATCCTAATCAAATGGTCACAGCACAGAGATTTTAATCACATTGTCACAGGGCAGAGATTTTGGGGAGAAACCAAGGTGGCTTTCTGCCACAGTGCCTATCTTCAAGAAAGGGAGCAAAGTGGATCCGGCAAACTATAGGCCCAGCAACGTGACTTCTATCCCGGGGAAGATCTTAGAAAAGTTTATTAAAAAGGCCATCCTTAACGGACTGGTCGATGCCAACATCCTAAGGGATAGCCAGCATGGGTTTGTTGCAGGTAGGTCTTGCTTGACCAATCTTATTTCCTTCTATGACCAGGTGTCCTATCACCTGGACAAGGGAGAATAGATTGATGTCATATATCCAGACTTCAAAAAAGCCTTCAATCTGGTATCCCATGATCACCTCTTGGCGAAACTGGCTAATTGTGGCCTTGGGTGCACCACAATTTGCTGGCTGTCTTTACCGTCTGAGTTTCCAGAGTCTGAAATAGTCTCCCCTCAGAAGTGATGCAAGCATCTACTCTGCACACTTTCAAGTTGCGTTTGGATGCTTATCTTGCTGGGGTCATCTGGCCCCACATGACTTCCTGCCCCTTGGGCAAGGGGCTGCACCCAATGATCTTACGAAGTCCCTTCCAGCCCTAATGTCTATGAAATCTATTAAATTAGGTCTGCAGTAAAGCATCACCACATACATATGCGCCAGTATTAGGGCTCAGTAAATTAACTCCACTGTAAGATAGTACTATCCCCAACTACTATCTTACTATCCACAATACTATCTTATGGCAGAGTACTTAGGTACACTAAAAACCTCATGTAGATGGTGACAAGGGCTGTCTGGGGCATGAGACTGCTAAAGTGCAGGGCTGCCTGACACCTAGTTTCACACTTTAGGACTCTTGTGCCCCAGTCAGCCCCTCCACCACCCAACACTGCCACCAGAAGCCCATGGCTGACCCGCCCAGACCTGCTACTGCCCTGGGGCTGCTCCACCCTGGCTCAAAGTGCTGCAGTCCTGAGTGCACATGTGGATGCTATGCCTGGGAGCAGGTGACTCCAGTGCAAACTGCACCAGAGTGTATTGCTCTGCTTTAACTACACATGTAGGTGCACCTGCTGTAATAGTAAGCAACTGCAAAATATTTGAATACCTGTAAACTACCATGTTGTGCTATGCTCCTATTACATTTAAGATTGGTCTGAGGCCATACCTGGACAGAAGATTTCCAAAAGATATTTAGCCCCAAATCCAGCAAAGCATTTACACAGATGCTTTTTGTTGGGCCATATGTTGCCAAAAACAGTGCTGGGATTCAGCAAGCTGTACTGATTCAGAGGCCAAAAGCTGTCATTCATGAATAGGGATCTACTCAATTCATAATTTTGCAATTTTCATAGAAACTGCAGAAAAAGGTTGTTTTCAAGATCACTGCAAAAATTGGTGTTTCCTGTGATTTTGTGTGGAATGGCCACACAAAAAACCCCTAAAACAAAATCCTGGCTTCCCAGTGCGAGCCAACAGCCACAGTGACCTGGCCACACAGCCTGCTGCGGGGGTGGGGGAAGGGGGAAGACACTAGCATGAAGGGGAGCAGCTAAGATGGTTGGCACCCCCTCCTCCCTCCACTGCTGATTGGCCAAGACAGCTGACTTTTGTCTGGTTCCACCCCTCTCTGCCAATCAGCAGTGAGGGACAGGGCCACATGCAGGACAGCCCCCTCCACTAATCAGTGGTGAGGAGCAGGGCCTCTCAGCCAATCAGCAGTAGAGGGAGGATGGGGTGGCCACCAACTTGGCAGTTCTCCTTTGTACCAGTGGCTCCCCCCCACCCCGTCCTCCTCCGTTGGCCAATCAGATCCTGAACATTAACCATCTAGAAACTTTTCCTAAGAAGGATATTAATTCTTGTATCATTCAACTGGATAATCGTATTCTACCCTTTCAGTGAATTAAGTATTCTTCACTTTCTGCTCTAAATAAGTATAGGTCCCAGTGCTATTAAACACCTGCTGCATTTTGTTCCAGGAGCAGTTGCATTTCAGACACGAGAAAGGGAGTGTTGTATGTGATACTTTTCATATTAGTTATGAGGCACAGTGGGAATACCTTACATTAAAAGGTGCCAAACAATGTAAAATATGTTCTCATCTGTCTATAGCAGCTTTTAGTAGATCTCAGTGTAATACTACAATGTCTACTTTAAGAAATACAGCACACGTAAAAATTAGCACCACAAGATTACATCCACAAGGCTCAGAACTATGAAATCCAGGCCTCAAAAGTGGTGAGTCAAATGTATCCTTCTCTTCCTTCACAACACTGTACATTGATGAGACCAACAGTTGTGCCCTGACATTTTTTAATGTGTGGGTTATCTACATTCTTAGATAGATTTATAAATAACACGGTGCCTTTCTGGAAGAGAACATATGACGGTAGAGCTCACTATAGGATTGTTGCCAGGGAACCGACCTAAAAAATTGGATCTTTTTGAATTTCACAAGGTGTTTTATGGAATCAAGCTGCAGGATACATTTTCACTGTATTTTGAATAGTGTTTCAAAAAATAAATGCTTAGCCTTCTTCTGTTTGGATTAAGGTTCTTTTAACCTATTCCAAGGAAAAGTGGCACATGAAAGCCAACACAAAGCACTCAAAATGACAATAATAAACTGACAATGATTAAATTGCCTATAATCAATTAAACCATTTTAACTAGGAAGTTATTATATAAGGCCATGATATGACTTTGCAAAAATATATGCAATTATTTATAATCTATATAATGCAAGCCAAGTAAATGGCATGTGCATATCATCAGACTGTAGTCTTGTTATCAGTAAATAATGTCTCATCATCCACTCCTGATTGTGGAATGGGAATGAGGATTTAAAAAGCAGTCCTACAGAAAGGAGCCCCTATGAAGCAATAAATAAATAAATAAATAAACCAGCCAAACAAAAAAAATCTTTCAGTGGCCAGAAAGGATTTTACCACATCAATTATCCTTTTATATTTCCTCCTACGTAGCTAAAATGACAACTGTTATCACAGGTAAGTCTTCAAGGTCAGTACTGGGTCTGGTCATTCCAGGCGAGACTCAATCACAAAATCATAAATCATAATCATCTCCATAGAATCATCATCATCATCATAGAATCACCACAATCATCCCCAACAGATCATCCCAGCCAAGGCTTTGTCTAGTCAAGTCTTAAAAACCTCCAAGGATAAAGATTTCACAACCTCTCTGAGTAACCTGGTCCAGTGTTTTACTACCCTTCTAGTAAGAAAATTCTTTCTAATATCTAACCTAAACTTCCCTTGCTGCAACTTCAGACCATTACTCCTTGCTCTGTCACCTCCGACTACTCAGAACAGTCTAGCTCCATCCTCTTTGGAAGCAGCCTTCGGATAGTTAAAGGCTGCTATCAAATCCCTCCTCAGTCTTCTCTTCTGCAGACTACATGAGCCCAGTTTCCTCAGCCTCTCCTAATAAGTCATGTGCCCCAGGCCCCTCGCCATTTTTGTTGCCCTCTACTGGACTCAATCCAATGTGTCCACAGCAGTCCATGGACAGATTTCTATTGACCTAAATGATCCTTAGTCCAGGCATACAGGGGAAGGTCACACTGGGCCTGACTTGTTTAGACTAAATACTGGCCTGACTCCATCCTTAGTTCAGGGGGGTTGTTCATGGTCTAGATTAGGACAGGATCTATATATAAACATGTGATCTGAAAATTCTTTACGTAATGTTAGCCTTGATTCACAGGGGAAAATATATATAAATTAACCATTAATGATAACTACTGGAAGGAAGAATCAATTCAGCAGCCCTTCCTGTGAACATGAGCCTCCAAAGCAAGAGACTCTGATGTTAATGCGCTTTTTTCATAAGGTGCTTCTTTTCTCACCAATAAAAATGATACACTTGATTGCTGATGCTGCATTAAATCAAAAACAGTTTCTTTCATTGTTTTCTTTTAATAGTAATTTTCACAGCAGGAACTTAATTACTATGTGAATCTGTGCACTCAAGCACTTAAAAAGAGCTAATCATTCAAGCGAGCCCACAGAGCAGTAGAGATTTTTTTCTCAGCCTCGCCTTAACTGAGACTGAAAAAAGAAATATTAATCAGTAAATCCCGTGTGATCTCTAGTGTAGGAGGACACCTTTGTCTCATAGTGAAATCACATGAAATGCACTGAATGGATTGGGTGATATTTTAACAGGGATAAATGACAAAGGCTCAAAATATTTTAAAAAAGCTTTATGTAAAAAAAGTTTGGAGTAACAATGTTGAATCTTAGAACTGTTTCTCTCTGCATTTTCCTCTAAGTGCAATCACTCAGAAAATGTACATTTATCATTCCCCACTCTGCTCCCCAATCGAGCAAAAAAATGTGTTTTTTTCCTGTGCTTCTGGAACCCAGGAAATACATGTTGGTTACTAAGTCAAATCCTGAGAGGATTCAATGGAGACAACTGTCAAGGGTGTTCATTGGAGTCGGGTCAATGAAATATTCCTTGAATCAGGCCCTATGCTTACATCCGTGCAAAACTCAGCCCTGCCTTAGCTATGAAATGACCTGTGGCACCTCAGTCATACAAAATGAATAGGCATGCACAGCTTCCTGACTCGGCTAATTTTACAGAAATGCCTTGCACCCTTAAAATTCTAAGGAACAGATGAACAAAGAGAAGGGAACATCACTTCTCTGGGAGCAGACAGAACTGCAGCTCCCTGCTGCAATTGAGAACACTTTGCAGGAGGCGTTCTGAGTTCGAACAATCCCCTAGAACAACCAGAATTTCACTGTTTGTTCCGGGCGAGAAGAGGTATCTAGCTGCCGGCTGCAACCTGAGGCTGGTTTCCCTTAGCAATGGCCCCTCCACTCTCCCAGCCTGTCCCTGTTTCAGAATGGGAGGGGGGAAGGTAGCAGAGGGAGCTCATTCTAGGGATTCCCCAGCTGGCTCTGAAGGGTGGGGTTGGTCTATAGGAGCCCCCTACCTCAGGGAGGAAGGGGGCTCCAATACACCCACCCCACCCTCCAGCAGGGGCTGAAAAAACTCCAAAATGAGCTAACTCTACTCCCTTTCCCTGCTCCCTTTCTGAAAACAGTAATAGGCTTGGAGGCAGTGCAGACAGTTCAGAAGACACTTTATTTTGAAAAGTATGCATCTGACCCCTCATGCAACTTCGGCTTTATGAAGGTGAAGTGAACTTGATTTTCATTGAGCTCAAACCACAATTAGAATACAGAGAGCTTTTGAATTCCTGCAAACTAAAGCATCAAACCAAGAAAAACTCCTCTGAAGAACAAGCTGGTTTGAAGTCTGCACATTTGCCAATGGGGCACAGACAAAAGATCTTCTTTTATAGCAGAATCTAAGGAGAGTGCCAGCACAGCATTCATGGGATCTTAGGGTTCATATACCATCAACAGGACTTTGAGTAAATCATATTTTCTAAGTATTACAAAGCAAACATATTAAATAACAACCTTCAGAGACTATTGTGCAGAATTGTTTTATATATAAGGAAGACGCATGTAAATAATGATTTAAACAGCCAGTAAATAAACAAACTGGATTAAACAATAATTCTAACTCCACCCACTAGAATTAAGATACAAATCTGCACGTGATTTTGCTGATCTCAATAGTTCAGATTTGCTATAGATGAAAAACAAACATTTTATTGTTTGCTTTAATTAATTCATCTTAAATTTTTAACTTTGATAGGATTCTGGACAGAATACTTGAATGAATTCATTAATTTAAATATTTCCATAATTTCCAAATAAAAATCCACAATGAAACATGGAGATGTAGGCATGAAGCAGAACAAGGTTGCACCTTACAGACTAACAAGTTCAGAGAGGCATAAGTATGATCTCAAAAGAGGTTACGGATTCTTATCCCATTACTACAAGAAGCTTTTATAATCTAACTCTTTATCAAGATTAAATAGAATTGATCCAATTTCAATTGAAATGCAAGAGTCTGGTTTTAGAAAAGTGAATATTATCAAAGAAAGTTATGCATCTGGTTTTGGGAAAATATTTTTATAGATGTATAGCCTTTAAGGCCAGAGAGGACTATTAAAGCCACGTATTCTGATGTCACTGACTTCAGCAGCAGCAATTTCTTGATTTGAGGATAATCTCTACCACAGCTCACTGACGGGTCTTGAGGTGGCTTATGAGGTGACTAGAGGAGGCACCATGGCAGTTTAGAGGAATAAGATTCCCTGTCCCAATTCAGGATGAAATCACATGTTGAAGTAGTGACATTTCTTGAAGGACACATTTAGATTTTTGATCAGCTCTTTTATTGACATGAGATTCATGAAGCTCCAGTGAACTCAGAATGACCACTGAGATTTTCATTAGCTGAGGATCTGGCTAAGAATTCTGCAGGAGAGAAATACTATCAAACATACTCAACGTTGATGGACTTTGAACAGATTCCATGACACAAATCTGATTTCTTTAATTTGTTCTGTGAAATGATCTGTACAGAATTTTACCTAATTCTTTAAAGGTCAAACTGTTCCTGATGCTACATAGATCCTAAGGTGGAGGAGTTACAAGCAGCCAGGCCTAGCTGCAGCACCATATTTTATGTCAAAGTCCAAGATCTCCCATAGAGAAGTCAGATGACAACAGGCTCTACACACTTAATACCACAGCCAGCATTGTGTACATGAGGGTTTGGTTGACCTGCTGAAGTTATATCATTTTGGACTTCAATGAAGAACAGTCTAGAGGCATGGCAACCCTTAGGTAGTTGTCAGCTGAAGAAAATTAGGAACTCTTTGCTTAAAAATGAGACTATTCAAATTGTGAAAATAAATCTTCAGGTCACTGTGAAATTAAAGAGTGATTTTGAGCATGAAGGGAACTATACAGTTGCTGTTTAAGAATAAGATACACTATAGCTTAATCCAACCCCTTCCCAATATTTTTCTTTGCATATATCACCCCAATATACCTATTGCTAGAAGTCTCAGAATAAATAACCATACCCAGCATTATGTGGTCCTTTTTGTTATTCCAAAGTGGCAAAAATCCTTCAAGCTATTATAAAATATTAAAATAAAATGACAGTTTCCTATACATTTAAGACTTAAAACTAACACTTGTCATTGTGAAGACAATAAACATCCCTAGATCCAGGGATCTCTCTTACCTGACTATATTTAATTTGTGGACTTGATTTTGGGAGTGGGAAGGGGAATATGGAAATAAGTTGCAAGAAAACATATTAATAGTTAGTGCCTATTTGAAACATGATGTAAGCCCCCCACCCTGAAACGAGCCAACCCCTGGTGATTCCACTGAAAGCAGATTTGAAAAAGCTAGTAAAGAATGAAGAAACGTACTGTTGAATGAAGAAGAAAGAAAGGGAGAGTTACCAAGATCTACAGCCCATACCAGTGCATTTATTTGGCTTTCAGAAGCCATAGCAACTGTAACAGCCAGAACCAGAGGGATTAATAAGCAATAAAATGTGCTTCTTGGAAGCATTTGGTATTTTGCCTAAACAGGTAATATTAGTTAATATAAAGCTTGTAAGTCTGTAAACCACAAATGTAACTTATCTGTCATAAGTTTAACCAAAATGATAAATTAACTGTTTATGGAACTGACTGGGCCCCATAGATAAACCTGTAGTTGAGAGATTAGCTAACCTGATGGTTTTTTGCTCAGGGTTCAACTTTAATGATAAAAACTAGATCGAACTGCCTGGCACACCCAATACTTTCAAGGAAAAAAGGTCCCAAGAAAGCATATTCAAATGAAACCTAAAAGGGGTTGGGGCATAGGCAGGGCAATGTCAACTTCAAACCTAAAAAGTGCTGCATCATAATTTGCTTATTAGATAAACTGGAGTAACCTTTTATGATAATTTTAACACCTTTCAATCCTATAGGGTAACAGTTATAGGGTAACATTGTGAGTGGCTCTAACGCTAACAGATTAGCATAAGACTAGGTATAAAAAAGTGTGTATCAGGTGACCAGCAGGAAGGAGGGAATAGAACGGTCATTTCTGTTCCATGCCTGGACCCCAGACTCCTGGTGTGAGTGAGGATTGGATCCTGATCAAGGGACCTTCCCTGGTAACCCTCTGACAGCATTGATCAGGGACGCCTGACTTCGCTGGAATCACTTGACACGTACCTGGCATTGAGGGACTATCAATATGTTGCCAACCCATGTCTGTCTATCTGTTGTTTTGAACAGCCCAGTGGCTAATACCCTCGCAGTGCCCAGTTGGCCTGCAACAGAATCGATCTGTCTGTTGTTATTATTATTAGGTCTTTAATACTGCATTATCTGCTTATCGCATTTATCTTTCTGTTAACTGTTGTGTATGTGTAAGCTATAATAAATTTGCCTTTATTTCACTCCCAACTTTGCCTCCTCGATCTGAAACTGAATCAAACAGTCCAGTTGGCCTGTGATAAAACTGATACACTCACAGCGCCCAGCTGGCCTGTGACAAGCAATACATTACTTTTTCTAAACATATGAGCATGTTTTAGTAAATAAGGTTTAGTAAATAAACTTTAATAAATAAGTTTTATAAGGCCTCTGTTAAAGAGAAAGATTCCTGTGGGTCCCAAATACTTCCCTTTGCTAAAATGTTGGTACAGGGCTTGGCAGCCCTATTCTGGACTGTTGTTCTGATGTGACAAAGTCCTTGTTTATAGTTCTAAGAAATGTAGAGACAAGAATTCTTAAATTAATGACTTAAAAGAGTAAGAGAGGAATTGTCAAATCAAGTACACAGAATTTGTACAATGTTGAATGGTGGTTGTTGAAAAGAGACTTTGAAAATGATTTGGCGGGATTATTGGTAGTGCATTAGGCTTCTTTGAATTTGCTTACAAAAACAGATAAGTAGAGTGGATGAACGAGAATTATGATTAGTCTTCAGGCATAGTCCACTGTAGTAGCTGTTTTATAATAAGCTTTGAGAAACACCATAATGAGGACCATTGTTACAAGTTTCTTTTGTATATACAGGACATATCCTTTGTAATTTAATTGGAATTTGGCATGCTAAAGCTTTGATATGTGCAAAAGCTAAAATGTTTAATGTGGGAAGGCTGCTGGGAATAAATAATTTGGTATTGAGTGAATTTAAATGTGTTTTGACTAATTTCATTCAAGATTCATCTACAAAAGTATTCTGTATTCATCTTTAATATAAAGTGAAACTTTATAATTCAATGGGCCTTCCTACTTTAGTTAAAATAGTCATTGCTTCCATGTTAAATCCCATTTTCAGAGGTTTGTAATTCATCCATAAAAATTACACTCAAGATGAACTTAACAATATAAAATTTCAGTGAATAGGATTAGTTTCAGCTGTGAAAGAAAGGCTACATTTTGCATACCTGGATATGGATATGGGTGCCTAATATTAACTAATTTAATGTTGGTCACTTGCTGCTGTGAATAATAGTCCTTAAATGGCCATGTAAGTGTCTTGCAGCAGTCCCCAGGTCTAAATCAAAGGAATGGTTTTGGACTCATCCCTAGAACGTAGAACCTTATACAAATAGTACAATTCATGATACTTCACAGTCTCTGTTCAGAAGATCAGTTCTGAAATAACATGGTTATTTTGATTCAAAATTGTATTTTGTTAGCTCAGGGGTGGGCAATTATTTTGGCTGGAGGGCCACTTACCAAGTTTTGGTAAGCTGTTGAGGGCCACAAGGGTAGCCGCACCCCGTTGACAGATGCCCCGCCACCTGGACACACCATTTTGGGACCAGATTAATAGTACATACCTGTATAGTGCCAGGCCAAAATAGTCCCATCTACCATTTTGTAAGGTTATATCGGAACCTTCTACCTGATGTATTTTCATTTATTGTTGAAATGGAAGAGTTTTACCAAACATTATTTTATTTTTATAATTATGCTAAGAATTTAAAATTTTATTTTGTAAACATAGTCAGTTCCTCTCTGCCATGCAACACAACTATGCAATAGTTATAGGCTACTGTGCAGTGTCTCATGTAGACGTGGCCAGTGACACTTTTTCAGTTCCTTGTGCCTCTCATTTGCATTGGCTGAATAATATTGCATTGGGGTAGTAGGTTGCCTAACATTTTCCCAGTTTCTATAACACTGCATACCCGCTGTTTACCAATTAAATAGCTTTTTTCTATTAATCATTTCTGGAAAATGGATTATAATTATTTCCAGGTTTCTTTTTTTTGTAGTTTTCTCTTTTAAAAAAATATTCTGAAGTACTTAAATGAACATGACATATTATGAAGATTTTTTAATACTGGAAATGTTCATTTTTGTATACCAGTGACATAAAATTTCTACAAACTTAAAGAAAAAAATGTGAAATCAAATCCGTGTTGTGTTTTGGAGAGAAGGGTGTGTGATTAATGGTATTAGCCCAAAGAAGTGGGGCAACTGAAGTTAATGACCAACTGTTACAGGAGCTTGGAAACTCTCAGAAGCTGGGAAAATAGTTCTAGGCTAGGTACAGATATTCAAAAAGCGCAAGGTAGAATCAATTTAAGTTACAGTTTTCTATAAGCAGCATAGTTTAGATCAGTAATAAACAGAACACACATCCTTTGGTGGGAGGGGTGAGGAGGGGTGTGTGCAAATCTTAGAATCAGTTCTGTCATTTTTAAAACAATCTATGTGTGCCAAAAGTCTGTTCTATTACGGGTACAGGCCAGCTCTGATGATTTATACTGGTAAAAGTGTAAAGTCTGTAGCTGGCTCTAGTGTCCAAGTACCCATATATGGCAAAGATATCTCTTACTAGGACACATACTAAGATCCTGTAGCTTGAGGCAGAAGTTAGATAAGTTGAAACTAGCATTAAAATAAAATGCACATTTTAAAATATTGATAATTAACCATTGGAGGAATCTGACAAGGAATGGGAAAAAATTTCCAGGCTCCTGAAGAATATAAAGGAAGATCTGAATGTCTTCCTAAACAATGAACACTTGTTCAAACGCATGCTATTGGGCTTTATGAATGAATTACAGATTGACTTTCTATGAACTGTGTTATGCAGGAGATCAAAGTAAACACCATATTTACTCATATACCTATGCACTTTTCCCCAAAAGTCAGTCCCCTCAAAACTGGAGTGTCTGCAAGAGGAGGGCCTGTTCTTTGTTTGAAATAAAACACCCTACTTTGTTTCCTACTCTGCCTAGTAGCGCCAGTGATATTCCTATTCAGGCAGCTGCAGGACTCAGTTAATTGCTCATTGTTTTTTTACTACACAGAGGTTAGATCATTCCTCTTTTTTAATAATCTTGATTCTCCACTAGTCAGGCTAGCCTTTCTTCTGGGAATTTTGCTGCCTGCTAGCTACTCCTAGTCTTCTCCTATTTCAAAGCCTCAAAGTTGCTTTTAGCTCTTTTCAAAAAATAAATCCATGCCAGGGAGACCAGTCTTCAGCAACAGCTAGTGTTTCAGTTTTTGGTTAAGCAGAAAAGGGACAATAAGTTTGCTGAAGATTAGGCTTTTCCCCTACTCCATGCAGCCATAACTCTGGAAACTTTATTTTTTTTAACCCTCCTTCATTCTGCCTTTCCCAAAAAACAAGGTGTCTTATGTGGAGCCATGTCACATTCAAGAAAATATGGTAATCATAATTATCCCCTTTTTTTCCATAAAAATCTGTTAATGTATCTTTTCAGTCTTCATAGTATGGAATTCTCACTGTTACGTGTGAAGCTGCTGAGCAGTATTACAAATGAATGACTGTTCTTCAGGAGGTGCACCTACACTTTGCCATACGTTGACATTGCTATGGTGCTGTGCTTTAGTATTTTCCTTTGGAAGTACTAAAGCATGGCGCAGTAACTGCCCATACTGCACTAGGCATATGGTGCATGGTTAGACTTCACTGCTACATCACCATTGAGGCATGTTGAAACGGGAGTGCATTGCTATGCCGATGTAGCTGCCGATCATGTGTAGACCCACATGATTGCTTTGTTGCTATAGCGTGCTGTATGGCAATGCAGTGCATTGCTATGGTGATGTAGGGCCCAGTGATACTTAAATCTCATAGAAGGAACTTGTATGTTGAAATGTGAGGAAGTACTTAAGTACACAGAATTAACCCAAGAATAGCTTTGTAAAATAAAATGTGACTATACTGATACTATATGGAATTAGAAAATCTTCGACTCATTTGAAAAAATTAAGAAAAGTGGTTTGTTCTGATTTTAAGACCTAGTTTTTCACTAAATAAAGCTGTATTTAGTGAAGTAAAAGAAAACAATTCTGAGTTTGATAACAAAAAATAAACAAAGTCTCTTTACAAAACACTTATATAAATATACAATACAATATACAGCACATATAATATTTCATTCTTTTTTTCTGAGCCTTCATATCTATTTCCTTTTTTTCACACAGTCTGCTTTCATTTTTAACTCTGTGCACTGTCTACATGATTTTTAATGCTCTTTCCTGCTTAATTTTTTCTTGACTTTTACTATGTTTTAAATCTCACTTATGCAGAATGCGAACTGACTAGGTCCAAACATGGTTGGTTAAAACACTGTTTGATAGGTGCATTGAAATCAAACTTTGAATTCCTAATCTTTCAGTAGGCTTAGTCATTTAAAATGGAATCTCCGATCCCTGCTTCAAATGCATTGCACTAAATATTTTCCCTACATTCCAATTAAGCAGGCATTCTATTTATCTGGATGACAAAGAGATGGATTCTTCTGTAATCATGGAGAAGTCTAACATTTATCACCATTGTTCAATCAATCTTCCCCCAAAATAGTATATACCAGCAAAATGACAGAACATAGGGATGGAAAAGACTCTCTGTTATTAACTCACCCCATCCTTCTTCTTGTCAAGACCTACCCTATGTTCATAGGTGACACATAGGCGGCACCTACAGGAGCTTGCCAGCTCCGGCCCCACTGCTGATGCCAGCGGCAGTGCCTCACCAGCTCCACTCCTGCTGCCACCACCGGCAGCAGTGCCTGCGGGTGCCCCCGCCCCAGACTTGGGAGACACCAGTCACCCATGCTTATGTTTTTAGGTATTTTCTATTACCTCAAGATAAAACACTGGTAAGACACACCTTCTCCTGGCTGCCTTTGGGATCTACTATTCAGATTAATGTGATATATCTGACTACCTGGATGCTTCCCTGGATAGTCAGCCTAAATTCTCATTTTTCATTTTTTCATTTTATACCTGTAATCCTATTTATCCACTATCTACCCTGTTAAATATGTTCCTTCCACCCCTAACATTACCACCTTTCAGGTATTTGTAGATGATTATACTGTCCTTCTCACCCACTGCTTAAACCAAGCTGTAAATATTTAGTTCTTTTAATCTCATTTCATAAATCAGTCTCTCCAGGGCTCTGAACAGATTTGTCAATCTTGTCTGAACTCATTCCAGTTTTTGGTATCTACTTTAGAAATGGGAGTACCCAGAAATGAGCACAACCATCTACTTGTCGAATTATTCCTATAGAGATGGAATCATACCAGTGTATGGGTCGCTGAGACTAACTTCTAGGTTCTCTTGGACTGGGCAGGAGGGTTTTAGGTTTTTTAAAAATCTTTACCAGAACCATAAATTAAACATTTTCCACACAGAAATTCATATTCATTTTTGCTCATACCCCCTAGTCACTAAGTGCTTTTTGTATTATTTTTAAATCCTGGTACTTGCAGCATCTTTCAATTCATTATAATCTGAAAATTTAATTTGTGTGCTGTTTACTGTAGATTATTAATGATGATATTAAATAAGACTCAGCTCAGTTGTTTATTAAGATTATTTATTAGGTAGAAAACAGTAGCAACGGTACATGCATTTAGTCCCATTCACCCACTCATTTTTAACTCTAGCTAAACAAATTAAATTGGTAAGATTTGTCTTTATAAAGCCAAAAATGGTTCCGTTGGATGTCTAGTGCTATCTTAATCATTATTTCCCTATTTTATTATGGTTAGAAAATTCATTACGTCAGTCATGGCCAGGATAATTATTCTTCCTCTGTAGAAAATCATAACTGCATTTAGGACCAAATTCTATTTCTCCTTTGTGCACTTGAATGGCCTTTACATAACCGCATAAATGCAATTTTGGAGACTTAAGCAGTGTTAAGATTCTGTTTCCCCAAATGTAGCTTCACTATCAAGCCCATACAGAACGCTCCACTTTGGCTGTATAGGTACTGTGTCAATGTTAGTGGAACAGAATCACCAGGCTACATGCACAGTCTGTGTGAAATTCCTAAAACCTTGAGAAAAACCACAACTACTGATGACTAGAAGCTGGAAGAAAAGGGTATTCCTGCCTTCAAGCTCAAAAGCTTTTTGGTTAGGGCACTTGCCCAAGGAATAGGGGACCCTGATTTAAGTTCCCCCACACTCAGAGGGTTTTAAATATTTATCTTCCACTTTCCAGCAAATTGCTCTAACCATGAGGCCCCAGACTAGGCATTGCTCAGAACATTCTCCAGGCCTCAGAAGGGAAGATATGCGGGTCCAAGAGGAAAAGAGCAAGTCAGAAGAAAAGTGGCTCAGTGAAAAGGACACTTCCGTGGCCTGACTCCACTGCCTGACTTCTGACCTCTGTCCCCAGGAGTTTTTTCTGCACTCGGAATTTAATGTTAGCTGTCCGGTGGTTTCCATCCCACTGCTACCAGGACTTTTCAGTAGCAAATTTTGCCCCTGCACTGCATGTTTAACATGCTGGGCATGTAGTTTATGGCATCACAAGGAAGTTTGTTGTGCCAAAAAACACATGTGCCTGCACATCTGGCACCAGCTGAAGGATGCAGAATGCTCTGGGAAATGCCTGGCACATGGCCTGCTGGTAAAAGTACACTCGGGCTAGGGACAGACATTACACATAAATTGGTTTAAGTGATCAGAAACTGGCTTAAACCTGTAACACAACAGATGTTCAGTGCACATAAACCAGTTTGAACATGGCTGAAACCAGTATGAGATAAACCTGGTTGAATGTAGTATCAGACTTAACTGATTTGGGTCAAAACAGTTTATGAAACTTCTGTCCCAGACCCCTTGCTGGTTTAAGTTAAACCAAACTTCCCCAGCACCCCGGCATGCTCTCTGGGCTGGGCAGGGCTCTCTGCTCCACAGCAGAGCAGGCTCCTCCACTCTGCTCCCTGGCTGGAGCTCGGCAGAGACTTGCAGGCACAGAGCATCTGCCTGGCTTCCCCCTGCTAAGCAGGAATGATTCCTCCCACACCTCTGCCTTACACAGACACTTTAGAATTAACTAGCAGACCATATGCTGGCTACAGTCCATGCTGTGGGAGATGACAAAGGCAGACAGGCTTTTTGGAGCTAATCAACAATGTCCTTCCTTGGAAAAGATGTTTAAGAAGAGCTTGGAGAGAGGCTTTGTTTTCTTAATGGATTGATAAACACTGAGTTAGGGGTGATAAACACTGTGTTATCAATTTCCTCTTGGGCTAGTCAGGAGCAGGGGAATAATCAGAACATCCTGCTGGGGCCTGGCTATCCCCCCTCAGCTCAGCACTATCAAGTGAAGGGAGGGCTGCTCTAGTGTCCCCCAGCTTCTTGCCTGAGCCACTCCGGGCATGTGCCTGCATTTCTAAAATGAAAAGGGAATGTCTATCCACCTCCTAATCAGTTCAAGCTTTGCAGGTTAGACTAACCTGCAAAGACTGAATCATTTCAGGTGCAGGCTCTTTAACATCTCTCCCTGGCCTTGGGAATAGGAGATGCAGGTTGGTTTAGGTGGGTCAAGGAAACAGGAGGGGAAACTTGTTAAAGGAGGTGATTTTTGTTATACTGTATGAAGAGAAAGCCCTGTCTCTGTCACAGCAGAAACAGAAAAGTCATCATGAATTTTGTATTGGTTATAATAGTATCATCTACTGTTAGCCCAAAGTAATGACAAAACACATTAGTCTCTCTCATTATAGCACCTTGTCACAGTAAATTGATAATATGCTCAGAGTGGCATGATAAAGTGGCTGTATGCTGCCAGTCCCCCAAAGTACATTATTCATAATGCTGCCATTACTATGCAAGTCACATCCTAAAAAGAAGTCATGAATGTCTGCAAACAGGATGTATTAAAATGTATGTTTTCCCTAGATAAAGTACTCAACTATATTCAGTCCTGCAAAATTCCCACTCCCTTCCTCAGTATTATTTATGTCTTTCTTTGGAGGTATGGGGGAGATATAATTAAAGAACTGTGTGGGGGGAAACATAGCCACAATCAGAAATTTCTTTTCTTCAATAATACAGGGAAAGCAGTCATTTCCTATGACCCAGTATTATAGTCTTCCTAGAAACCCATCCTTCAGTCCTTTTCCAAATAAATTCCCACTGACTTTGGTGTTTACTATAATCAGTCCACTCTGATATTCCAAAGTACATGGACCTGTCCCCCAGAGCTGAATAATTATATCTGTAAGTTGATTCCCTTCTAGTTTCCCTTTCTGAATTTATCATTTCTTTCCAACGATCGCCCTCAACTGTCCTGGCTGAAAGTAACCACTTATGGTAATTTAACTAAGCAAGTCTAGACAGAACTCCCAAAAGAGTCTCTTAATTATGCTTCACTACTCAAAAACTGACCATTCCATTCCACCCTGGGTGTCTTCAGTAGAAGAGGTCAACCTAGTGCAGAGAACAGCAAAGTAATGATAACATCAGCCAGTAGCAAGGATGATACATCAGTAAAAATTAGTTATGAGAGGCTAAAAAATGTAACATACTTTAAATACCTTGGAGCAACCATCACAGAAAATGCTACATCAGAAAAGAAGGAAAACCAAGAATAGCCATTGCCATTGGATAACTAGCAAAGCTAAAGGAAATCTGGACTAGCAGCAACATCACAATGAAAATGAAATTCCACCTACTATATGCTGTTGTCATTTCAACAACTCTCCATGGCTGCGAGACCTGGACACTCACAAGAGTATTGGAAAAGCAAACTGAGACCTTTGAAATGCAGTGCTTTAGAAGACTCTATGAATCCCCCTCCCTGCACACAGAACAAATGATTCTGTGAAAGATCATATCAGACAAGAAGTCAGCAAATACAAACCCTTACTCGAAATCATATGAAGAAAGATGCAGTAGTTTGGACATGTAACAAGAAGACCCAGCACCTTTACCAACACCATCCTGCAGGGTGCTATGGATTGATGAAGAAGAGGAAGACCTAGGACAAGCTGGACCACCAACATCAAAGATTGGATGGAATTAAAACTGACTGATTGTACAGGGATTGCAAAAGACCAGGAAGTATGGAGGAAAGCTATCGCTACATCAAAGGTGGCCCAAGAATTGGTCTGGGCTCCAGACTGACTTGACTTGACTCAAAAATATTTAAGCATCTAAGATATATGTTCTGGTATTACCCTTTGTCTATGCACATGTCTTTACTATTGCTCATCGTGCCCTACAAAATAATGTTATAGCTGCAAATTTAATTTTCCTATTTGTTCAGCTAAATCATTTTGTTGTGTGGTCTACATAAGAATGAGACATGATTAAAGCTGGACAGAAAGGACTCCAAAAAATTTTAGGTTTGGAAATTTTATTTCATTCCACATTGGAATGAAACTGAGACTCTGCAAGCTTTTTAGCAGAAACCAAAGCCAAGACCAAGAGTGGCACTCAGAATCATCAGTAATCTGGGAGCTGGGGCACTCACCTGGGAGATAACACATGCAGCTTCAAGTCTCTGCTCTACCTAATTGAGCACAGGGACTTTGTAAGTCTTCTATTTTCCAGGTAACTTCCTATACCACTGGTTTATTAGCTATGCTCGCTCTCTCTCATTTTGATCAGAAATTCCATCCTGGACAGGAAAAATAGATAAATTTCCACAAAAATTCTTGATTTAGAAGAATCAGCATTTTCCAATGACAAAAGTTTCATCAAAAAAAATTCTGAATGGCTCTACATGTTTTTGTGTAGTCATGAAAAAGAAGAAAGATATTCCTGACCTATAGATCTAATTTTCATCTGTCTATGATTGTCAGTAAAAATTAATGACAAGTTCTTACAGTGGAAAGAAGCACATTTACATATTCTATGAGCATATCTGCACAGTGCTTTATAGTGCAAATACATAGATCAAATGTTTCTCTACATACCAGTATTCACCCCATTTAGGATGTTTGCAGAGCTCAGGCTAATGTCCTTGTCCAGCAAAGGTTGTAGAAAAATTATAGAGCTACTCTAATTCCCCAAGAAGCATTTAGGGATCCCAATTGAGACCTGAGCCCCACAGAGCTGGACAGCGTATAAACACTGTGAAATACAGTCCGATGGAAATAACCTCACATTGTTCTCAAAAAGAATGTGTTTTTAAACAGCCATTCAAATTCTGACTGGCTATTAGTTTCTACCACATTCTTATTCATGAACATTCATGAAACAAAAAATCATTTTCTATATTTATTTGGGGGATGGCTGTGCTTTGTGAGAATAACTGCATTTGCTTGTAAACAAGGGCATTCGTGTGTGAACAGGAGTATTTTTTATTATTTTGCAATTTGTCATTCATTCTCATGTTTAAAAATCAGTCAAGTGCTCAAAGAGCTGAAATGGTTTAGGGAACCAACACATAGCATTCAAACAATACAGCAAATAACAAAAAATCTGTTTGTTTCTCTAGCAAAAACTTATGAATAATAGAAACACTTGCAAGAACCAGGATTAATTTATAAATGTTTTGTGAACAGAAGAAAGAGGTCAAATTTCAAGAAAGGTATTAATAGCAATTCAGTCATCTCTTATCTTTAACCTTTGATATTTTCGAAGTGAAGTTCAAGAGGACTTGGACTTCTAAATCACTAAACTGTTTTTGAAAATCCCAGCCAAAAATCAAGAATAAGAATAAAGAGGTCAATAAAATGACAGCTTGTATGTAACATAAACGAGCACATTCTGAAATGCTTCTTTCTAATTCCCCTGAATGAAAAAGCATTCCAAACCACTCCTGATCTTGGTAGGCACATGAAAGAGCACATTACATTTTCACATCATTAATTGGGCTCCGAACAGATGGGCAGAGGGCTGCTGCATATGGAGCCACAGAACCTAATGTAGTAATTGGGCTGGGTGTTTGACTTATGGCCTTTGCAATAGGGCACCAGAATTCTTCCCTTCTGCATACCTGACCAGTAATAGCTTGTCTAATCGGGCTGGCACCCGGCTGGAGGTACCAGTTTTCCTACTGATTCAAGTTAGGTCACTATTCTCTGGCATCCCAGCCTCCTTTGTGGCCCCCCACTACCTCTCCCTTGCAGGAAGGTGTGCTACCACTCAGCCTACACCCAAGTTCTCCCAGAGCAGAGCCAGCAAAACCCCTCTCCGCAGCCCTGCCTCCTCCAATCTGCCAGCTGCATACAGGCAGCGGGGGGGAAGGGAGGTGCCTGTGTCCCCTGCCTGAGCCCCAGGACCTGGGAAGCCATGTCCCCAGGCTGTGCCCCTTCCCCCTGTCGGAGCACTCGATGTACACACAGATCTGACACTAAGCCGAGGAGAACCCCCGGGCTCAGGCAAGGTCCCATGGCCCCTGACCCTGGCTCCTGCACACCCAGCCAGACTCCCAGGGCCCTGCCCTTGGGAATAGCCCCATGGACCTGGACCCTGGCTCCCACACACCACACCTCAGAGGAAGAGCCAGGCATCCTGCCACCCAGATGCTAGTATGGGCCCATACCCTAAGAAGGAGCCAGTGCAGGTGGCTCACCTCTGGTGGATTCGCGCGGTGGGGGGCAGACCATTGGGACTGGACCTGCATGGAGGCAACCCTATGGCCTCCGCAGCTCAGCCACTGCCAGCAGGTATCCAGGCCATAGGCACCTAGCATGCTGCAAGGCTTTTTTGTCCTGCTGCTTCACGGTCTCAGAGTGCTAGGAGGAGGAAGAGGAGGGTACTGAGCATCCAGACATGGGCAAGCAGGTAGATGCCCCTGGAAGCTGCAGGAGTAGATGAAGTGTGGCCAGCTGCCTCTGTGTTGCAGGTAGAAGACACTGGAAATTTTCAGGCCAAGATGAGGGGCACTGCCAGAATCATGGGATGCCTGCTGGAAACCCCTGGAAAATTTGAGGTCGTGAGCATGGCCTGACCAGTAGACCCTGTTCAAGCTGGAGCATAGGCCAGGCCCAGCTTCAGTGAGAGGAAAAGCCATGTGCTGAGACCCACACATTTGTCCATTCTTTGCTGCTTTCATCCATATACACTTCCAGCCTTTCATCCACCCCTTCACAGCCAGGCCCTCACCCACCCATGGATGCTGAGACCCCATGGTCACCACTGTGGACTATGGATGACCCCATCCCGTCCTCCTCTACCACTCAACCATGGTCACACAAATGGGACTGGAGGAAGATGAGGGATCTCATTGCCATCAAAAAATCTGGAGCCTGGAGGCAGACCATTCCCTTCTATGAGAAGCTGTCCTGCTTCCTGACCAAAGACAGGACCATCAAGACACTGCATATTTACAAAACCACTGGGGAGGTGGGAGGCATCATTTGCAGGGACCCCACCAGAAGGTGAGGTTCAGGGAGGCCCTAGGATAATGGAACAGCCAGGAGCCCAGGGGTCCAGGTCCCCAGGGCAAGAGGACAGCTGCTGGAACAACCCCATGAGGAGTCCAACTCTTTGGTGCTGTTCTCTATATCATCACAGGATGTTGGAGCTGAGACACCTGCAGCTGGATCTGAGCTCCCTTGACATCTTTGCAGGCATGGCTGAGAGCAGGGAGCACGGCATGCAGGAGCAGGGGGAAAGCTCCTATGCCAAGGAAATTGGTATCCAGGTTCTAGAATCAAATTCTGTGCCCTCCACTTCATGGGAGGCCACCCTGCCCTGGTCATTAACCCCACAGACCGCGGCCAAGCATGTGGGGCCCAAGACACTGTCCCACTGCATGACTTAAGAATGGCAGTCTCTCTGCATGGATAATTTAAAGATAGCAATTAAGTAGATATAAAGTCCAGTCGTTCAAATCCTTAGTCATTACACTAGTTTATAAGACTATGAACTATAAATCTGTCTCATAAGGATTTGGAGGGCAGTGCAAGGATGGAGGGGAATGTGGGGAGGGTGAATTGTTCCACTCTGACTGCTCACAGTCCAGGGTCCCAGACTGCTAGTACTTGAAAACTCTCCATCTTTCTGCCCTGGGCATACCAGTCACCCCCTCTCCTTCCCTTCCCCTCCCTCTCATCCTGGACTGCAGCCAAGATGCCAGGCTCCCGGCCTTGGGCAGTTAGTAACCCATCTCCCATTGTATGAGAACATAAATCTGTCTTCTTCACAGCTCCCTGCCCTATTTCACAGGGCCATGCTTAGCTCCTGGGAGAGCTGGAGCCTCCTTCCAGCTGGTTAGAGCAGTGGTGCTGAAACAGCTCCTTTCCTCCTTCTCCCAGGTAGTCACAGAGAGGCACTAAAAGAGTTTATTGAGCTTTGCAGACAAAGTGTAAAAATCAGGTACAAATGCAGGTGCTCAGTGCCTTGACCTGGTTGGCAGTGCCACAGGCCCTGGGTGGCAAAGAGGACACTGAGGTCAGGGCCAGGAGCTGTCTATGAGAACCACTAGAGTTCCAGTACAGCAGGAACAAGAAAAATTCCCCCTGCTAAACAAACCCAGTCCAAAAAAGGCACTGATGGGATGGTAGGAGTCCTGCATGGGGTGATTCAGCCTCACTGCCAGGGTGACTCCTGAGTTGTGCACCTGGAGAGACTTGCAAGCAGCACTGTTCCCCTTCCCTCCAATACATTCCCAGGTGAAACCCCATGGATGCTGGGCAACGCCAAGTCTCAGTGTAGGCAGTCACTGTACTGACCCCTCAGGGCAACTGCCACCCCTGTCCTGTAATCACAGCCCCATCCCAGTCCTGGATCACTTTACCACAGCCCCTGAAAGCCATGTGGGGGTAATGACATCACAGATAATGAAATAGGTGAACCCAGGTGCATAGTGCCCACTCTCCATCAGCCCAGGAAGCGGGGAGTTTTGGAAAATGCGGAAATCATGGGTACTGCCTGCCCAATCATTATTAAAGATGTGGGTGAAGCAGCCCCAGTGGTCAGTGATGCCCTGCAGCACAACAAAGAAACAGCCCTTGTAGTTGGTGAATGCCTGGGAGGCCTGGGTCAGGCAGAAGATGGGGCTATGGGTGCTGTCCATGAACTGGGGAAGCACATGCAGTGGAAGCTGGTGACCACATCCTGTGGGTTGATGAGGTGGATGAAGTGAGTGGTCAGGATGTCCTGGATGACCAGGCAGGCCTCTCCAGCCATGCTTTTGCCCATGCCAAACTAGCTGGTAATGCAGCAGTAACTGCAGGAAAGTCTGGGCTCACTTTTCATCATCCCAGGTGCCCAGGATGATCTGCTCCCACTAGTTGGTACTTGTGGCATGCGTCCAGACCTGGTGCTCTACAGTCTGGAGATGATGCCGAAGCACCCTGGCATCCATGGTGTCCTGGGTGACTTTCTCCTCATTGGCTACATGGAAGTTGGTGGCCCAGCCCAGGACACTTGGTAGGTGCAGGGTGCGGTAGGTGGCCCCATGTGGGGCTCCCAGCTGCTGGCTTGGGGTACAAAGCCATATGCCACTGTGACCCACTGCCACACCATGTCCAGGCAGGCACACGTGATGTCCCACAGCCTCTGGCAAGTAGTGCAGGGTGATAAGCAGGACACGCTGCAGCTCCTGGGTCTCCATGCTTGGGCATAGGCAGAGGGACATCATGGCAGGGTACAAGCAAGCTGGGACATGGAGGCACGTGTAGGTCATGATGGAAGGCATTCACTCTGAAGCTCTTTTGGAAGCCTAGGGCTGGGGGGTCGGGATGGCAGGAAATCTGTGGTGACACAGCAAGGGGTTTGGGATGTGCTTACCCATCTCTGTCAGCCAGAGGTAGTCTGAGCACTCAGTTGCACTCAGCAGTCTCTGGCAGCCCAGGAAACCTGTGGGGCATGTTGGGAAGCATGCAGTAGTGCCCCCAACTTGCTGGCTTTGGCCAGTGCAGGCAGCATGCATGCCTCCCCCCCCCATCTCCACCACCACCCACCAAGGGGCGAAAGTGTATACTGTTCACTACCAATCTAGTCTAGGCTGCTTACAGAAAACTGAGCAATTTAGATTGATTCCACCTCAGGCTTTTTGAACATCTGTACTTAGCCATTGTTTTTAATTTCTTATCTGTCTTAAAACTCATTATCAAGAAAACTAAATCACCCACAGTAATGAGCAGTGTGGTTTCTAGACAGCTGAAAAACAATAGTCTTTAAGAGCTTATCTTTGTATAGAAAGTGCTTGGTTAAAAGCCAACAGACTTGAACTTGCTTGGGAAATGTTTGCTTTCAGGGGTGTGCAAAGTGGGCTCTATTTAATTCAGATTCGGCCTGAGCTGGGGACAATGATTCGATTCGTTGATTTGGATCACCGTCCCTGATTCAATTCAGCCAAATCCGATTCTAAAGATTCAATGCTGATTCAGAGAATCAGCGATTCGGTCATAGACAATGCTTTAAATGTTTTTTCTACATACCTCGAGGTACCAGGAGTGGCTCATGAAGACTGTGATGCTGGGACACATGAAGTGTCCAACAGGAGTGCGGGGGGGTCCCCCACATGCTTGGCAGTGAACCTGGAAGTAGACCAGAAGTAGTTCTGGTCCACTTCCGGGTCCACCAGGGAGTGTGCGGGGGGGGGCCCCCTGCACCTCCCTGGCTTGGTGATCGGCCATGGGGGGGACCCCAGGTGCCCCTCCCCAGACCCAGGAGGCATCAGACACCAAGCCAGGGGGGCACTGGGGGCCCCCCTTTGCGCACCCCAGCAGACCCGGAAGTGGACCGGAAATGCTTGTGGTCCACTTCCGGGTTTGCTGCAGAGCATGCTGGGGACCCACCCTGCGCTTTTGTGGGACACTCCATGTGCACCAGCATTGCAGCATTCATGAGCTGCCTGCTACCTAAAGGTATGTAGAAAAAACATTTAAAGCTGTGTCTATGTCCAAATCTCCAAATCTTTTGGAATCGCTCTGAATCAATTCGGAGGGTTTCGATTAGATTCAGAGAGAATAAAGGGTCCTTTGATTTGATTCAGATTCAGTTTCAGCCACCAAATCGGGCTGAATTTCTGCCTAATCGAACCAGGGACCGAAGCTTCACACAGCCCTAGTTTGCTTGTCACCCCAGTACAGAGAAGCTGAGGAAAAAAATGACGCTCTTTGGAACATGTCCATTGTTGTATTTTCAGAATTTTGTACACAGGAGTGTGTGTACACAGTCTTTTTAGCCTTCCAAAAGCCTGAAGTTAAAATAGCAATAATTCTATCTGCTAGGTTAAAGAGCAGAGGCACTACCTCAACTTCCTTTTCCTTGAACATGTATATTATTGATTCTTACTAAAAACTTGGCAATAGTTGATTTTTAACGTAACATCTTTAAAACGATTTGTCTTTGAGTTCTCTGCCTAAGTGGCTAAGTCATTCTGTAGATTCCTCTACAGAAGATGTTAAGAAAAAGTTATTTCCAGATGTATTGTGGAGTAAATCTTATGTATAGGTGTCTGTTTAACTCAAAGAGGCAGCTGGCTGGTTTCATGAGCAAATTCTAGGGTCAGCTGCCATTTTCACAGGCTAAGCACGGTGGGCCCCTCCCA
>NW_017729032.1:33470207-33478194 GCF_001723915.1 Gavialis gangeticus
GTCTTTGAGTTCTCCGCCTAAGTGGCTAAGTCATTCTGTAGATTCCTCTACAGAAGATGTTAAGAAAAAGTTATTTCCAGATGTATTGTGGAGTAAATCTTATGTATAGGTGTCTGTTTAACTCAAAGAGGCAGCTGGCTGGTTTCATGAGCAAATTCTAGGGTCAGCTGCCATTTTCACAGGCTAAGCACGGTGGGCCCCTCCCATGACTGATTGGCTGAGAGGGCCTGGTGGCCCCGCACCTCATCACTACTTGGTTATGAGGACTCTACGTCATCCAGCCCCACCTCTCTCTGCTGATTGGTGAAGAGGGGCAGCATTACAACAGGCAGCCCTCAGCCAATCAGCAGTAAGAGGCAGGGCCAGCAGCCATTTTGCCAGCAGCTGTTTGTGCTGGTTGCTCTCCTCCCCACTCCTCTTCCTCCCTGGCAAGCTGTGAGGCCTGGCTGCAGCACCAAGAAGACTGCTGGATCCCCCTGGAGAGCCAGCATTTTATTTTCAGTATTTTTATTTTTCTTTTGCAACAAGCACACCAAAATTGTGGAGCCCACCATTTTTTATGGAGCCTACCCAAATTCACAGTTTCTGCAAAAATTGCACAATTGCAAATTCACTAGGTCCCTACTTATGTGCTAAATTTTGATTCATATCAACCTAATTTGTTCAAACTTGACCCCATAAATTCATATAGATTTAAGGAGTCACTTAACTATATATTCAGAGGCTGAGGAAGATTCCTAGCTTTCTCAAGGAATATTATTTGCTCTTTAAATTTAAAACCTCTGAACTACTTAAGAATGGCAGTCTCTCTGCACAGACAATTTAAAAATAGCAATTAAGTAGATATACAGTTCAATCATTCAAATATTTAGTCATTACACTAGTTTATAAGACTAGTTATTGATTATAAATTTGTCTCATAAGGGTTTGGAGGGTCAGGCTCTCAATAGCAAAAAAGTATATTTTAAGGAATGACTTCAATTCAGTTTGATTTAATGACTCAGAGTTTTTTATATTACTGCCTAATCCTAAATATAATTGTGTGTGGGATGTGGACTATGCTATTAATTTAGATTCTAAGGTGAATAACTGTTATTGTTCATTTTCATAAAACCAGGCAGATAGGGGTTTCTAGAGAGTCAAAATTAGAACATGTGAACATTGGCAAGTGAACAGAAATCTGAAAAACCACGTGATTTGACAACCCCCAGACCATATCTTCTTTAGCTCCCTGAATTTAATACAATTAAGGCATGGACTTACCTCCATCATGCACAGATCCATACCTAGAAAAGAAGCTGTTAATGAAGTAAAATATTCAGCTGCTGCTTTAATGTGTCAGGGAGCCACGACCCTCTGACCAAAATAATTAAGCCTTCTAATCTAGGATTCAGTCCCTTTCTCAGGATTTTTCTTGTTGTTTTTAATATTAGTTTCCTCTACAGTCAGATAATGAAATCCAATCAGATGAACAAATTCTCACATCTACTTATTATGTATAGAGAACACTTTCACAATTGGCCCATATACATATTCCAGCCTCTTGATAAAAAAAGTGATGTTCAGAGTTGCTGATCTTCCATATGTCCACCTTTAAAAATCAGCAGCCTGATCCAAGCATATTGCATACCGTGGGAACGTTTCCATTAACTTCAGTAGACTTTCACTATTTACAAGTGTGTAGCTCAGTCAAGGAGCCAGGGTGAGTCACGACCCCAGTAAGTCCTCAGGCTTGTCAAACCTGTGTGATTGGGTCAGAGGGAGACCCCAGTAAGTTCTCAGATGCTGAGAGGCTGAGTTAGGGTCAAAGCATAAGAACTTGTTTGGATGCCATCTGTAAGGCATGGACCATGGTGTAGGGGCAGTATGGAGCCATGGATAGCGCCGTCTGGCTTTAGGTCATTATAATGGGCAGCCTCTCATTTAGAACACCACATTATTAAACCAGCAAGTTGTGGCAGGAGAGACTGGGCAGACTGCCCCAGGTAGACAGGTGGGCAGGTCGAGGTTGAGACCTGTCCCTGAACTTGCCCCCTGCCACACCTATGTATCAGCATCCCTGCACTTAAAAATGGCAATGGGGATGCTTGAACTAAAGTTTGTTGAACAAGCTTCATTTTAAGTTCCCCCCCACCACCATTTTTAAGCATGAGGATGCTGATAAAGAAGACACAGTGGCACTTTAATTACAGCAGGTCTCAGAGCTACTCTAATTAAAGTACTAGCTTCCCTCCCCCACAGCACATGTAAAAGTGCCCTATATGTAGCAATTTTAACAATTAGCCATAAATCCTATGCTGCAGCCAATAAAGTAACTTTTAGTTTTGTTGAGAATGGGATCTGGACAACATGACTGTTCACATTTAAATAAATGATGATGTGCTGTGGGGCTACAACATTTAAATGATATTTAAATAAAAATGTCATATCAGTTAAGAAGTTAAATGCTGAAATAGTTTCAGATGGCCTATAAAATGGAAAACATTTCCAAAGAAGCTAGAGAATGACAATTACATGATGGAAGCAAAGCCTAACATATCTAAAAAATTACCGTTACAATAAATATAGGCCATGAGTATCTCTGGCCTGTTTTTTCTAATCTAACTAATGATTTTGGGTTCTGAGCCAAGACACGCTACAGCAATTTGAGCAGGCATTTAGCAGATCTCTCTATATGTTTTCAAAGTCACATACTCATAAATTACTATATGATATTGCAAATCATGCTTTATATGTTCACAGGATTGCCCTTTTATGCAGCCCATGAGTTCCAGCTGAAGTTAGTCTTTGCACTATAGGATTTCAAAGTAATTTCATTCCAAGTAATGCAAAATCACTCATCACTTTTGAATACTGAGGCTATTACATTTCAAAGCATGCCACAACCTTTCTTGAAACTGAAAAAATGATAGATTAATTAATACATTTTAATATTTCTCGCTTTATTAATATGTTAAGCAACGTACAAAGTAAAAGACTATCTTGAAGGCAGGGTTCAGGAATACTTTGTTTCTTTTAAGTGAAAAAAAATACAATTGACATTTTATCTCAAGAAAAATGATGTCCTTGATTCTGTAAGTGCCCTGCATGTTCTTAATGGGGATTTTGCTGATTCTGCCCATACACTATAAAAAATAACAAGTATTTCCTTTCCCATATCAGTTTATAGACTGAATAGTACTTAGGAGTCTCTCTTGTTACAGTTTTTTGGTAAAGAGATTTACCAGTTGTCTTAACCCAGACTTCTAAATTTATTATGGATGGTCCTCTTTAATAGTTAAGCTGTCAGCCACAAAATCAAAATCATATATCCTAAGGAGACATAACTGTAGGAGGTACATTTTTAACAGGGCACTTAGGGACTTAATTACTCATCTTCCATTAACATTAATGTGAAGTGTATGGCTAATTCCTTGTAAAGGCTACTAAATATTTACTCCTTCCTAGAAAATATGTTGTTGTATTCTTTCAGTTTAACAATATATGGTAATAACTCATCACAATGATAAGCTATGTTGCAATTCATTCTACACAGTTTAAATTCTTAGCCACAATTATACTACTTAAATACTAAAAACAGGATTTCACATGAAAAGATTGTGCATTGTACAACTAGTGGGAAAGCTACTGTTCCAGTCTCATACCAACCCCTCTGTATACAGCCAGTTCAAGATCTATGCACTATTTTGAAGTAATTTTGAAGCTCAATACACAGCAGTAGTGGAAGCTATATTCTGCATATACCTCGTGATGCAAAAATAAATGTTAACCTCAGTAATTAACTAAACTAATACTAGAGGCAAATGTAGATCAGCAGACATATTTCACTGCATCAAACCAAAGCCCAAGAAAGGGGATGGTATGTGTAACAGCGCAGGGTCCTAGGGGTGGCCGTGATCTCCCCTAGCGCCCCCTACCGTGCCAAGTCAGTGTTAAAGCACCCTCACAATCTCGCGCACCATGTTTTTGATGTTTTATAGTTATGTAGGGAGGCTGCCCTTCGTTCCCTTGGCTATGTTTCTGCTGGTTCCCCCTGTGGCGCGGTTCTATAATGGGGTTCCGGGTACCCAGCCTTATGGGCTATGCGTGGCTCCAACCACCCCTGTACCATGCTCCAAACCTCACAGACGTACCAGACATTCTTTTGTCGATTTCACTGTCCTGCGCCCCACCGGCACTTCTGGCTTGCCTTGCAACTGTGCCCCCTGGCACTCATCAATAATCTCTGGCCCCTTTCTGGGGCTTCTCGCACCTGCCCACACCAGGGCTTCTTGCGGCCCTCTCTCCAGGCTCCTCACTGCCCCCCTTGCTCTGGGGTTGGGGTCAATGCACCCCTGAATGTTGTGCCCTCTCTGGCACCAGGGTCCCCATGCTACCGTGGAGCCCCTATGAGGCCTCCTCCAACCCCTAATAGCCTCACCCAGTCCTCCGGTGTAACAACAACAACAAATAATAACACAAGCCCCTGGGCTATAACACAAAGTTAACCTTCTGGACTAAACGTTCTCCAAACCACACCACCTCTCTCACCCATGTAACAAGCAGCTGGTACATTCAGGCCTTATTCTCTTTCCCACATTCAGGGCCAATTTCTTTCCCTTAGTCATGCAGTACTCCATCTTCCTGGCTGCCAGCAGAGAGAGAGAGAGCACTCACAGCCTCCAGTCTTGGTCTTATAGTATTCAGCCCTGCCCCTTCCGGTCAGCTGACTCACCAGGTGTGGGCCCTTAGTTCCTCCTGGTTGCCCCTAGCAACCAACACCTTAACCCCTACTGCTGCCTTTCAGGTAGCAGGCACCTTAGTGCCCTGCTACAGTATGATCCAAAGGCCTCTGTAGGCTAGTGTGCAAACTCCTCATCCAGGGAAGGAGAAATAAATATCCACCTCACCTCTTCTTATAGTGTTGGTTTTATTTCCAGAAACAAAACCTTAGATCTCAAAAAATTAAAACTCTCACTATTGAGTAAAGCCACTTGAGGCCTTTTCAGCTTCAGACAACTGGGGACTACAGGATACACTAAAACCTGTGGTAGCTTTCTTTTCACTAGCCTTGTCTCTTCTTTTATAACTATACCTAGACTATTCATGTGATTGGCAGGGAGCAGGAAACTGTAAATGCCATTTTGTGCCGCCTTATCTCCCAAACCACCAAGACTGTATTTGAGGACTGAAAGTTTTCCATTCCAGAATCTTACTTCCAGACACAGCTTTTTTGTCCCTTTAAAATGGTTTGAACAAAGATAAACCAAATTTCAAGTTGGTAAAAGAACTAGAAGTTATTAGATTAAAGAAAAGGCTCAAATTAATCCAATGATGAGCTAGTTATTTAAACTGAGTAACTTTTACCCTAGTTTGGATTTAAGGAAGAGTCTTGAACAGCTGCTGCTGCTGCTGCTGCTGCTGCTGCTGCTGCTGCTGCTATCTCAAGTTTATCTGAAATGCTATTATTTTTGTCCAGAATACTCTATATCTCATACAAAAGGAAGCACCAATACCATTAAACATTTAAGTTGTGGATTTACGTATAGCAGGATATGTGTTCTTCCTCAGGGAACAAAACTATTCTGAAATAGCTGAACAATGTTGTTGACTCTGTCAGCTTCAAAGAGAAGGCCACGTATTATCTTCCAATACTCAACACATATCTTAACCATTCACTCATAGTTCAGCATAATGACTCACTCAAATATCATTTAGGATAATTACAATAACTATGTGAGCTATTTACAAAAAAAGTTGCTTAAAATTATAATTTTTTACTTTTTCTCTTAAAAGTCTATATGTAGAGGGAGGGAATTGCTATTAGAATTGCTATAGGTTGGTGTCTCATCTCCACAAAGGTTAATCCATCCAAAGGATTCTCCAGGGGTTTGGGAAAGGAACTGTCCCTAGTCCAACACGCTTCAAGCATAGATTTTATAGAGAGTTCAATCTGTGGACAAAGATGGTAAATTAGAGGTGAATTCCTACAGAGACATGGGAAACTTTGAGTATGTAGCACTCTATCCTGGGAAGGATACTATTGGATAGGGACAATCCTCCAAGCAAAGATAGTACACATTATATTAATGAGGAGAGAGCTGTAGAAAAGGAAGGTGGAAGGAAACAGGTAGGGAGAGAAGTGATACACATCTAAAATATGATGTACTATAGAAAAAACACACACATTACTCAGCAATGGTATGTTATTAAATTTTATTATTTTCATTTTTTCCAGGGCACATTGTCAATTTACCACTTATTCAGAGAAGGCTAGTCATCTGAAAGTTGACAGAGTTAAGATGGACTGTGGGAATCTTTTTACATTTTTTTTTACTTATTTTTTTTTTGGAATTACAGCCTGAAACAAAGAAATAAACTGCCTCTCCCACTGAAACCGGCACAGACCCATTTGATTTTGAGAAATGTTTAATCTATTCTCTTACCTCTGTTTGTATAAAATGACCTGAAGCTATGTTGGCTATTTCAGCATGAGCAGCCTGCCTGCCACCTTTTCTGCTGTACTGAAGGGTAGGGCTGGACTGTATAACTACACTTTCCATTGGGTGTATTTTGTGCGATTTACCCTTCACACAAATGCAGTGGGTAAATCATGAGGCTACCCTGCCTCATGAAGGATGTGACAGCCAAACTGGCTCACCTCTGAACAATCCAGGAGAGTGGAGAAGCAGTCCCCTGTACCCTATTGTGCCTTTTTTCACACCTCGGCAGGGACTGCCCACTGGAGCATTCCCTGAGGTCCTCTGAGCACTAGGACTGTAACCTGATTATAAAAAAACTGATTTTTATAAGAGGCTAGGGAGAAGTGAGAGAGAGAGACATGGTGCCATATACACTCTGCACCAGTAGCACAGTAAAGGGCATTTTATACTCCCCTAAAAGGCAATATAATGGGTATGCTTCTGCACATGGCGGAGCACAGAAATTATACAATCTAATGTTTCAAAGAGGGATCTGCAGACCTGTGCAGCTCACTGCTCACAGCTGTGATTCAGTCTGCCCCTGGATTAAGAAATGCATGCAGATGGCATTTTACAAGAAAGATCAGGGAATGAAGGCAAGGCAAGGCAAGTGGTTCTGAGACAAACATTACTATAACAGCCACAAATAGCAAAGAAAAAATACATCCTCTTCCCCCTCCCCCTGCCCCCCGGCAAATAAATAAATAAATAAATAAATAAATCCAGATCTGTTCATCCTCAACACCACCCAAAATGGGGCTTCCTGAATTTTCAAGCAGGCAAACCAAAAAAAGATGCAGATGGTGCAGCCACTGAAATGATCATAGCTCAGGCAGTGACAGATATTACACGAATACAGCATAGGGTAGCAGCTGGATGAAATCATGACACCAACACAGAAGCAACTTTCTGTGGGTAGGAAGTTTCACTATGGCTAGGGACAGACATTACACATACACCAGTTTAAGTGATGAGAAACTGGTTTAAGCCTGTAACAGAACAGATGTTCAGTACAGATAAACCAGTTTGAAAATGGCTGATAGTGGTTTGAGATCAACCTGAATGAAGTATCAGACTTAACTGATTTGGCTCAAACCAGTTTATGCAATGTCCGTCAAAGATTCCTTCCTGGTTTATGATAAACCAGAGACTCCCAGCATCCCAGCATGCTCTCTGGGCTGGGCAGGGCTCTCTGCTCCAGCTGCAGGACTGGCCCCTCCCCTCTGCTCTCTAGCTGAGCAGGGACCGGGGCTATTAGATACACAGGCCAGCATGGCTCTCTTAAGGCAAGGTGGGCAGGGAGGGGGTTAATTCTTCCCTGCTTTCCCTCCACAGTCAGGGTCAGCCCGTCTGCAGGGGAACTGCAACAGTGGCCCCTGGAGCTGGCAGATCCTGGCTGCATGGGAGAGAGGAGTGAAGAATTAACTTTTCCCCCTGCCTCCGTCACCTTAACAGGGCCCTGCTGGGTAGGTTGCCTGCAGGGTGGGGAGGGGTTGGGGACTCTTCTGCCTCTTCCTCCCAGGGTG
>NW_017729032.1:33483194-33488190 GCF_001723915.1 Gavialis gangeticus
GGACTGGCCCCTCCCCTCTGCTCTCTAGCTGAGCAGGGACCGGGGCTATTAGATACACAGGCCAGCATGGCTCTCTTAAGGCAAGGTGGGCAGGGAGGGGGTTAATTCTTCCCTGCTTTCCCTCCACAGTCAGGGTCAGCCCGTCTGCAGGGGAACTGCAACAGTGGCCCCTGGAGCTGGCAGATCCTGGCTGCATGGGAGAGAGGAGTGAAGAATTAACTTTTCCCCCTGCCTCCGTCACCTTAACAGGGCCCTGCTGGGTAGGTTGCCTGCAGGGTGGGGAGGGGTTGGGGACTCTTCTGCCTCTTCCTCCCAGGGTGGGAAGGAAGACTCTGTGAAGCCTGCAGCTGGACTCTTCCTCTTCTTCTCCTTCCCCCCACCCCCCTGGGGGGTGGGGCTCCATGGGATGCTGCCTGGCTCCAGAGCAGGGGCAGGAGGAGGCTCTGTTCCATGCTGGGGGAACACTTCCCCCTTCCCCTCCTCCCTCCAGAGGGGCTCAGCTGGATAGGGTGGAGGGACCCTCACATACTCCCCCCATGACTGCAACCCCAGGTGCCAGGCAGCAGCATCAGGCAGGGAACTGAGGAACCTGCTCTCTCTCATTGCTGGCTGCACTCTGCCAGAGTGGAGCCCTGCTCCTACTTCCCCACAGAGTCCAGCCTGGGGCTTCCCCTGTGTGAGAGCCCAGCTGCAGGCAGTGTGGAGCTGTGCAGTTAGAAGCGGCCAGGCAGCCTGCACAGGGCTGCACTCCTTCCCAGCACAGAGTAGAGCTGGCTGTCTCTAACCCCGCAGCTCCATGCTGCCTGCCTGCACCTGGGCTCTCACAGAGGGGAAGCCCCAGGCTGGACTCTGCAGGGAAGCAGGAGTAGGGCTCCCTCCACTGCAGCAGAGTGCTTTGCAATGGGGGAGAACAGGCACCCCTACCCTGCCCAGCTGAACTCTGTACTCCTGCTGCCCCTCTAGAAGGAGGGGGAAGAGTACCCCCCCCAACATGAACAGAGCCCCCATGCCTGGGCGGGGAGGAGTGTGGGAAAAGAGTCCCCTCTGGATCTGGGCAGCCACCCACAGAGCCCCCTCCCCACCAAGCAGCAGGGGAAGAGTTCCCCTCTGCGGCCAGGCAGCCACACAGAGCCCCTCTGCCTACCCCATGGTGCCAGCAGAAGACGAGGAGGGAAAAAAATCCCCCAGCACTGAACTGGACCCCCTCCTGGCCCCGTGGCAGTGGGGAAGAGGGTGGAGGGGAAAGAGTTTCCCTCTGGGGCTGGGCAGCCCTGTGTCCCCAGATTGGTCCCAATTGTCAGGGAGCCCTGGGGCGGGCCTGCCTGGGCCTGGCCATGCACCCTCCCCCCTCAGTTCAGCTTCCCTGTGGAAGGGAAGAGAGGGCTACTCTAGTGCCTCCAAACTTCTGGTCTGAGCCACTGCAGGTATGTGCCAAAGTCTATCCACTTGTAAACTGGTTCAGCCTAGCCAGGTTAGACTAACCTGCAAAGACTGAATCAATTTAGGCTCGGGCTTTTTGAATGACTGTCCCTAGCCTACAGCGCCACCTCCTCCAGCAAAAAGCCAGCATTAGCAACAGCTACTATACTACCTCACTAAATCTTAGTTCAAGTCTATCTGCATTTGTTATGCTGTTTTTAAATCCTGCCACACTATTTTAAACTTGGCCAGGTGGCTTAAGAGCAAATCCTCATTTTATTGGTAACCTGTTTGACTCTGGAGCATGTTACTGAACACATACTAAAAGATTATCGTCTTTGAGTCCTAGTGACTCAGTATATTGACTCGTGCTACTACTATTTAATTTTTTGTATTGTTTCCCTTGTCTTCTCAGAAGGGAAGGATAATCTTACAGCTAAACAATGGGAATCTGGCTCTGGTACCCAGACAGCAGGGTAGAGTACTAACACAAACTGAAATATTTATTTTTCAAAACACTGAGAAAACTTTATCCAAAGAATTACCCCAGTCCCCTCTCAATTAGGTTAGTAATTCTTACCCCCATTTTGCAGATGGAAAAATTGAGACAGATGGTGTGAAAGGTTCTCTGATGTAGATCTGCATTGCACTGTTGTAAAGCCTCATAATTCATTTGAGCCATTCCTTATTCACACTTGTGGAAGTGCTAGAATCAGGCACAAATAAGTTAAGTGATTTGTTGAAAGCTGTAATAAAAGTCATTGGCAGATCTGATTTCATAACCACTAACAAACCAACATGTTTTTCAATTTGTTTTTTGGGAGCCTAGCTCTAAACACACCTTTTTTAAATCTGAAGCGCACAGCAGAGCTAGCCCATAATCATACTGCTACTGCCTCAGATACAAGCTGACAAATTTGTATTTGGAAAGTCCATGGGGAAATGAGAAATAATATGTTATGCAGCAACTGTGCAAAGACATTGATGAAAGAACTGTTGAGTTGTTGGCAATTCAGTTCAGACTTAGCATGCATATGCATGTTTCTATCTTCTGTACTTGTGCTAATAAACATGTTCATTCAGTCTGCTTTGTTGCCATAATCAAGGTGCTCAGCACATTTCTCAGAAACATCTGTGAACTGGAGGAGCATTCTAGGTACTGCCTTCCAAATTCTCTTTCTGGTAGTGCCACACTAGTACTAAAGAGACATTTCAATTTATTAATCCAATTGGAATGTCTGCCAATAACTCGCAAGTGAAAACATTACAAATGGGAAAAAATACTAAGCATTTTTGGAAGCAGCTTATTGTATTTCTATGTGGAAGCTAAGGAAGAATTAGCAGAGAGGATGAATTTCCCATTATGGTGATATTCACTGAAGGTAATTGGCCTATAATCCACTTATTTTTTAGACCATATTTCTTCAGCCTATATTCTTGACAGCGGAGACCTTGACAGCATACACTATTTCCCTTCCTGACTGAAACTTTAGTGATGAATATAGGCAGAAGCGTACCAGTACAGCTCTGCACCTGGGGCATTGCTGGGTCCTGCCATGCCAGATGTTTTTTCAACCCTTGCACCTCTGCCACCACAACTGCCCCAGGTGACGCCTCAGTTAGGCTACTGAATTTAGGCTTCAACATGGCTGGTATCTGCTGACTAGGGCAGGTCAGAAAACAAGAATTCCTTGTCACTTGGTTCCCCCTTCCTCCCCCATACAACAGGGACAAAACTGTAACCTCTTAAAATTTTTCAGAGCTCCACCAAGGAATATCCAGGTCACTTACCCCAGATTTAAGGAACCAAAGTTCAAGCCTGTGCTGTATCCAGGAAAGCGGGGATTTGAACCTGAGTCTCTTACATGCCAGGTGAGTGCTCTAAGGACCAAGTTATTATTTCCTGTAGGTTGGTTTCTCTCTCATTCTGACTCTGAGACACCTTCCTTATGAAAGGCACTTGACAGTTTTGTCACATATTCCTATGAAAAGTTTTAGGTTTGATGAATTAGCGTTTTCTAATGGAAAATATTTCAATGAAAAATTCCGAATCAGCTATTGCCTTGTCATATACAGCATTATATGGATGTTCACTGACCCATGCAAATCAGGCTGAGTGATATGTCACATTGGGGCCCAAAATTTGACCTGGTGCCAGAAGTATAACATTACAGTTAATCCCAGGCACAGAGTACACGCAAGAGTCTAATAGACATCTATCTGTTTGTCTCATGAGACAATACAATTTTGCCGAGTGAGACATGAGGTCACACAACATAACCCTCCCTTGAAAGATAACGCAAAGCTGGAGTGACTTCTACAAGGTTCAAAAGCCTGGGCAGTGTATATGGAGACACTGATCCCGCTACCCCAACCCCCCACCACAGTCCCCCTCTCGGCCTTGCTGGTTTAATCCAAAGAAAAGGCAGGAGCTAGTACATTTGGAGCCAGACTGGCCAGAGGAAGTGCCAGAGCAAAGGAGATCATCCCTTTGTCTGTCTTTCGGGGCTTCACTCCTAGACTGGCTGCTGACCAGGATTAAAGGGTGCCTGTAGACATGTGGGGAGGCTGCTCCAATGCACTGTAATTACAGCACATTGGAGCAGGCTCGATTAATCAAGTCTGCTGGAGCATACTAATTAGCACACTCCAACAGCCTCTACATCTCCTGTATTCAGCATCCCATGCTTCAAAACGGCAGTAGAGTCATTTTAACTAAAGCTTGTTGAACAACCTTTAGTTAAAGCACCCCACCACCATTTTGAAGTGTGGGATGCTGAATACACAAGATGCTGCAGGTGCTTTAATTTGAGTGGTTCTCAGAGCTGCTCTAATTAAAGCACCCACCCCGAAGCACGAACTAAAACACCCAATGAGCCCAGTTTACCCTGTCATGGAGTGGACTTCAGTTCCAGAACATTTTGGTGGCAAAACTTGAAAAAAGTACTGTCTAAACTACACTGTAAAAGACACTGACCCTCCCTGTGCAACTCCCCATGGCATGTTTAATAGAATGTTCAATCTGCTTTGTTCCAGGATGTGTGAGCAAAAGTTATGTGTGAGCAGCTATAAGGTTAAGCATTAGGTGTAGTTGTCATGGTGAGGGTATGTCTACACAGCAGAATGAAAGAGCATCACTCCCAAGGATAGGCCGGTGATCCGGGCTAACCTTGACAGGCTTAGAAAGTGGGCAGATAAAAACCTAGTGGGCAGATATTGAATGATGACATTCAGTATGGAAAAATGCAAGGTACTCCACCTCAGGGGAAAAAAACCCGCATCAAGCTTACAGGCTCGGCAGTGCTATATTCGCTAGGACCATGGCTGAAAGGGACTTTGGGATCATGACTGACCACAAGATGAACATGAACCACCAGTGTGATGTTGTAGCTGGTAAAGCGAACAAAACTCTGGCTTGCATCTATAGATGCTTCTCAAGCAAATCTCAGGATGTCATCCTCCTGCTGTACTCGGTCGTAGTGAGGCCGCAGCTGGAGTACGGTGTCCAGTTTTGGGCTCCACAATTCAAGAAGGATTTAGAGAAGCTTGAGAGAGTCCAGAGGAGAGCCATGCACAT
>NW_017729032.1:33488201-33489331 GCF_001723915.1 Gavialis gangeticus
CAGTGGTAGTGGTGGGACATGAGCGCAAAATTCAGTGGCAGGGTGGGGTTCCTGGCTGTGCTGTTCCTTGGAGGATCATGATTCCCCCTATTGCAGCCCCACCTTTGAAGTGTACAGAGCTGTTGACCCCTTCTCACATAGAACAGTTGGACTGCCCTGATGTAGTTGACAGCAGGCTACACTATCAGTTGAGTCCAGTGATTTTGTTTTTTTCGTCCCCTCTGCAACATGTTTACAACTGAACTTCCTTACATGTTTTTGCTAAGATTCCATCATAAATCTCAGTGGGACAAATTTAAATGAAAAACTGTTCCCTGTTAATGGATCAACTGATCATAATTTTGAAGGGCTAAATTAATGAAATATTTTTCTCCACATAAGTAGCAAAGGTAAGAGGCCCCTGTTTACCTAACTGTCCTCTTAGGAGCACATTTAAATGCTTATGCAACATTTAGAAATGGTTCTAATATTTACAAATTCTAACATTTAGAAATAATTCTAACACTTTCCAGGCACTTAAAAAGATATCAGCCCTCTCCTATAAGGGATACTATGAAAGTCTTGTACAAAGCATTCAATTAGGGTAGCATTACTGGTATTATGAGTTATCTTTAAATTATTTAAAATCTGTGGCATCATAGGTAGTATTAGATAGAACAGTTTTTGGGCATTCATAGATTAAGGCTGAATGCTATGTCTGACTGGCACAACTTTGACTTGCCCCTAGAGGGTCTGGTGAGTATAAGTGTGGCCAGAAGACAGGACTCAATCCCTCCTATGGTAGTGTAGTAGCCCGGGTGAACCATGATGAGACCATGAAGCCCAGGAAAGCATACCTCCATTGAGTCCATGTTTTCACCCTATGTTGCACTTAGGCAGTCCTTTTTCCATGAGATGCTGAGATGCTGGATAGGGTATCCATGCCCTCAACTCTCCACATATTCTCCTGGCTAGGGATGAGGAATGCAGATATGTGTCAAAAGCACATCCATCTGAGGGAAGGGCTATGTGCCTGGCCACCAGCCTAACAGCCTGGATTAGATCTGGGGGAATGCCTGTTCACCAGAGCGCCCCAAGGGATGACAAGGTCAAACGGTCACAAACTCCTCCAAGACCAGGCTTGTCCAACA
>NW_017729032.1:33494331-33500430 GCF_001723915.1 Gavialis gangeticus
CGGACAGTTTTAATCTAATTAGCCTGGGTAACAATAGAAGTGACTATGTAGAGGTAGAGGCTTCAGCATGAGCTAGCAATTAGTGTAGGAACCCACCAAGTCTCCTATGTATATATGATGATAGCTACAATCACACTTTCACTTCACTGTAGAGCATAATGTAAGTAGATACAAGTTTCAAGTGGTCTGGAGGAACTACTCCTTTATTTTCAAGAAAACAAGGAGAAACGGGATGTGGGTAGAGAATGGCTAGGTTTCATTCATTCAATGGCTAGAGAAGATATCTACTCTGAGATCCTCCTGCTAATAAGGCAATTAACTATGTGCTCCTTTTGAAGGTCTCACTCTTCCTAATATGCTAGAAAATAATTGGTTGGTCCTGCAGCAGAGATGTCGTTCATTCAGGTTCATATTGCACTCTTCTGTTCATCCCGATAAGGATAACTTTGTAGCTTGCATAGCACCTGGCCTTTGTCACAAGCTTTATAACGCTCCATTTATCACCTACAACTGGCATTGTATTGATCTCTGACTAATTACAAAAATATTTTAAATCCCATGGAACCAGGAAGTCCACATTTTTCCCTCTTAGAGGATAACCCATCCACTGGAAAAAAAATTTCAATTTCAGTAAAATAAACACTCTATCCAGTTTCCTAAACTCAGATATACCATAAAGCTGCTGTACCACAGCTACCAATTATATTAGGCCCCCTTATAATTACCCTTCTTATAAACACTACTACAGTGTCATAGAAGCGGTGAACTATATAACAGGGTATTAAGGAGGAAATTCAAAAGGAGAAGAAATTGCAAGTGGAGGGTGTGGTTTCTTTACAAAATTAATATAGCTTATTAAAATCAGGTGAAAGGAAGTATTTGAGTCAAAATGGCTGGAGTGTTGAAAAAGCCCTGAAATTTTCCCTCAGGGTAAGCTAACAAAACCATCAATCTCCCAGAAACCTGGGGAAACATGCTGAGATATAGGTCAGCTTCTCTCAGTCTGTATTTATGAGAGACAAGGGGCCAAAAATAGGCCTGCATGAAATTTTACTGAAGTCAAAGGAACTGCACAGGGATAAATTTGGCTCATTGCCTACTCAACAGGCTCCCTAAGATCATGCAGAAAACTTCTAACTTTCTTATGAACTATGCTATCTTCAAATCAAATACTCAGCAAAGAAGTCACTTCTGACACACTGTGCTTGCACAGGTAAGCTCAGTCACTGAGCACATTAAATATAGTTGTACAGCCACGTTGTTCTGACTGTCTATAAAAGTGGTTCTATATGCAAACATGCTCTTTCATAGTAATGTTTCTGCATGAAATGACAAATAATTCCTCATTTGAAGTTACCCAACCTGAAACAGGGTATTTTATAGCTTATGGAAACAGATTTACACATTAGGTAAAAGCAGAAGTTGCTAGGAAACCACAGCTCAAGCAAGAACTGTTACAGTAGCATGGCAGCTTTCCACGCACAGAGGATGAGGCTATCTGCATCACCAGTGGTCTTAACAACTCCAAATGACAATGTGCAGCATTTTCCTGTTTAGTTAAACCATATACAAACTGAGTGATTTAATCATCTATTTCTAAAAAACAGAATGACCAATGCAGTAGACAGGATTCTTAATTAAGAGTGAGGCAAGAAGCAATGACAAATGCTACCCAGGCAACAGCACATACACAAACACACGCACACATGGTTTCATTCCTATTAGTTCTTTACTGTACACTTTGTTCTGCATAGCTGCTTCGTTCGAAACCATTAAACAAGGCACAATCAAGAAAATCACAGTCCTTCAACTCTAAAGATGAGTTGGGGCAAAATACCATATAAAATTAGACATATTTGTGTCAGTCACAAGCAATTTGAAATCCATGGAGGCTCTTGTTCTCCTTATTCCTTTGACTTCAATGAGTTTATGATTATTCTACTTATCATTTAAATAGAGATTCAAATAAAAAGTATAGTCCGATTGTCCAAGGTACTGCAACCACACAAAAATTAAGAGAAAAAATGACAACTGAACTAGATAGGACATATAAATACAAATACATTTGTATAATTCGTTGTTCAGATATTACACCTAATAAATCCATTGGGAAGTTTTAGACTGAAGATCTAAAGACTTCAGTTTAATTCTGGGTTTAAGGTGACTCTGAGGAACTGCAGAAACCACTTTGTAAGAGCTGGTTCTGACAGTGCCCTCTACCTCTCAGTTCTTGGTGCAGGCAATTGTCTCCTTTCAGTTTAGACACTTCATCTTACAAGAGAATGTGGACCAGTTTCTGTCATACTGGGTTCATCTACACATGCATTTGATCCAGGATCAGTTTATTTGGGAGTAAACTTCTGTGGATTACTATTGGGCAGGCATCTACATACGCAGGGACTCAGGGACGTGTGACTAGGCTGAATATTTGCTGCTCTTAGCACCAAACTTTCTGTGGCCCTGCAATGCACCCCTGCTGCCCCCGGGGGAGCTCCAGGCTCCAGCTGCACCAGCCCTGGTTTCTGCTCCCTGGCCAGCCACTTGCCTGGCCAACCAGGAGCAACATGTGCAGTGCAAGGGCAGCACTCCTGTCCCAGGGCCACCGCCACTGCGCAGCTGCCGCTGACAAAGATGCCAACAAGGGGCTTCTGGACGCCACCGCCAAGGGAACCCTCGCCCTCCAGGGCCTCCAGCCTTGCTGCCTCTGGGCCCACTGGGTCATCTAGGACTGGTGACTGCACACTCTCCAGCGCATCAGGGACAACAAGCAGTGGCTGGAGTCTTTCTGCATGACCCAGGCCACCGTCTGGGACCTCCAAGAGCAGTTCTGGCCACACCTGGATTGGCAGCACACCACCATGCAGCTACTCCTTCCTGAGTACACCCAGCTGGCCTTCGCCCTGCTCAGGCTGGCCAGACTGTGATACGTCAGTCACCTGTTAGGTGTGGGCAAGGCCACTGCTGGGGAGACCATCCTGAAGGTGTGTGGCACCCTCCAGGATGTGCTGAGGCCCACTGTGCTCTGTGTGCACAGCCCCCTGGCAGTAGTGGTAGGGTTCCATGCCCTGGGCTTCCCCCAGTGCATCAGGGCCCTGGACAGAACCCACATCCCATCACCTGCCCTCGCAGACCGCCCTTCTTACAGACAGAGGGAATTTCACTGCATGGTGCTCCAGGGCATCATGGAACACCACGGTGCCTTCACGCACGTCTGCCTGTGTTTCTCTTGTATAAGAAGAACAGAATTCTTCCCTGCATTTTACAGATGGCAGACCAAGTGGCTTACTCAAGGTTGAATAGAAAAGCTGTGGTAGAACACAAAGTTGAACCTGAATCCCAGTCCGATTCATTAATTGCAGTTATTCACCCCTTCTGTGGAGAGAGAACCTACTGACTGTATGTGCTTTAGTTTTGTCTTAGTATTTGTCATTCACTCTCAAGCTGCTGTACAAACATAATGTCCTGTGAGAATGGTGCTAATACTAGACCCATGCTGTTAGTGTGGTGTTCATAAATACAATTCAAAAGCAGTCTGGTAAAAATCATATTGTAGAGTTACAAGCTCTGAGAGCCTGCTAAGCACTGCTTATTGATAACAAAAAAGCTATTGAGAACAAAAGAAAAGACATTCTCCATGGTTTCCTACCTTGGCTTTATAAACAAAGACAAGTTCCAATCTAATTTAATGGATAAAAATATATAATCCAATTTGACCCAATATTAGCTGAGGCATCTTCTATACTTCTCTGTTTCAGCTATTTTCTGAATGAATCATTAGAAATTGAGCAAACACAGAGACCAGAAATGGTGATAGTGCATGTTTGTCTCCCTATCCTGATTAAAGCATTTATAGTCCTAATTCACATATTATTGAAATATAGTAATTGTATACAGACATGACATTTTTTCTCTATTAAACAACATATTTTAAAACATGCTTTGAATAACTCCTAGGACACAGTTTTTATACTTTACACAGGCACAGCTGCACCCAACAAATCTACATAATTGTAGAGTTAATTTTAGCAGCTTCATGCAAATCAACATTAGCTTTTCCTTTGCATCTTCTCAGTTCTGTTTATCCCTGCCCATCCATATCAGTGCTACCTTTGCATATTACAAAAATTTGTAGATATTCTTGGAAAATCTCCTTAGTTAAAGTCATAAAGAACATTCAGCCAGACCACTATTCAAGAATGAGCTGGGATGTCAAGATTCTCTCTTCCTCAAAAAGTAAGAAAGGTTATTAATAGAATATTATTAAATAATGTGAAATCCATCAATCAATCTTACATCACAAGCTTTAAGTTAAGCAGTAAGACATAAATAGAAAACCCTTCTGTTCCATTGGAACATAGTTTAAACATCAGATCATTAGGCAGCATCTTAAGGATGATAAAAAGTGATGGCAAAAATAATGCCTTATTGTTTTTAATACTTTAAGTGATAGTAACCTTCATCTCTGGAAGTCAACTCTCTGGAGAAGTCCTCTTACAATATTAATTCTAGCTTTTAAAATTAATATACTACTACTGTACAGAAAGAAATGAAGAAAGATAAGAAGAGGCCAGTTCTAATTTAATATTTTCACATCATAATCATACTGCACTTAATGTAATGAGTAGAACACAATGTAAATCAAAAAAAGACTTTTTGGCTAAGAAATATCTCACTGAAATAATATACATATATATTCTGTTCTACAGACAGGACCAACCAGAGGTGTTCCACACACGCGGGCCAAATATATATCTGATTATATACACACAGGGCCAAATAATGCAGCCAGGTGCACAGGGCAGCTGCCACGCATACAACAGCTTCTGATGGCTGCCACATCGGTATTTGTACACATGTATGCACCACAGCACCATGCGCTTTTAAAAGTGCCTGGCACTGCAGCACATACATTTGTATAAACAGTTAATTGCACTTCAGTGCTCAGAAAATGGTGGTGGCACACTTTTGAACTAAAACACATCAAAGATGGTTGTGGTGTTCGCTCAAAAGCACACCACCACCTTTTTCTGCATGCTGATGCTCATTTTGCCATTTATACAAATGCATGCGATGAAGCACCAGCCGCATCAGCTCACGTGCTCTGCAGACTCGATTAATCGAGTCTGATCCCACACCCTGGATTTCCAGTGAGTTTCAGCAGACAAAAGTATGTGTATAAATGTCCACGTGAATGCAAGGCAGCCGGGGGGGGGGAGGTGTGCAAGCACCACTATCCTTGGAAGTTGGTTCCAGATCCTAGCTGCCCTGACTGCGAAGTAGTACTTCCTTATGTCCAGCCTGAATCTACTCCCAGTCAACTTATGGCCATTATTCCTAGTTACTCCTGGTAGTGCTTGGGGGAACAGGGTCTCTGCTATTCCCAGCTGGTCCCCCTTGGTAAGTTTATAGATGGCCACCAGAACCCCTCTCAGCCTTCTCTTGTGGAGGCTGAACAGGTTCAGGGCCCGTAGCTTCTCCTCGTAGGGTCTTCCCTGCTGCCCCCTGATCATGTGAGCGGCCCTCCTCTGGACCCTCTCTATTCTGGCCTCATCCCTCCTGAAGTGTGGTGCCCAGAACTGTATGCAGTACTCCAACTGTGGCCTGACCAGTGCCGCACAGAGGAGGAGGATCACCTCCTTGGACCTGCTCATGATGCATCTTTGGATGCATGACAAGGTGCAGGTGGCCCTACTGACCGTGTCCTCACATTGGCAGCCCAAGTTCATCTCGGAATCAATAGTGACTCCAAGATCCTTTTCTGCCTCTGTGCTGACAAGAAGGGAGTTCCCCAACCTATAGGTATGCTGCTGGTTCTTCCTCCCCAGGTGCAGTACCTTGCACTGGTCAGTATTGAAACCCATCCTGTTCTCAACCGCCCACCCTTGTAACCTGTCCAGGTCTAGCTGTTTCCTGTCCCTCCTTTCTAACGTGCCCACTTCTCCCCACATCTTGGTGTCATCCATGAACTTGAACAAGGTGCTTTTCACCCCCTTGTCCAAGTCACTGATGAAGATGTTGAACAGTGTGGGCCTGAGAACTGAGCCCTGGGGAACCCCACTGCCCACATCCCTCCAAGTCGAAAATTTCGACTTGGAGGGA
>NW_017729032.1:33505430-33517123 GCF_001723915.1 Gavialis gangeticus
TTGCGACCCATCTGACTGTGTAGGCATCAGTGCCAGAGTCGCCTAGTTTTTTGATGAGAATGGGGTGAGAGACAGTGTCAAAGGCCTTCCTAAAGTCCAGAAAGACTATGTCCACCGCGACACCTGTGTCCAAGAATTTTGTGACCTGGTCGTAGAAGGCCACCAGATTGGTCTGACAGGACCTGCCTCTAATGAACTCATATTGGTTGCCCCTAAGGATAATTTCCCCTGCTGTTCCCTCACAGATGTGCTCCTGGATAATTTTCTCAAAGAGCTTCCCCAGGACCAAGGTAAGACTAACGGGCCTATAGTTTCCTGGGTCCTCCTTCCTCCCGTTTTTGAAAATGGGGACCACATTGGCCTGTTTCCAATCCTCTGGCACCTCTCCAGACCACCACAAGTGTTCATAGAGCTGTGCCAAAGGTCCCGCAATGTCCTCTGCCAATTCCCTCAGCACCCTTGGGTGGAGTTCATCTGGACCTGTCGATTTGAAGATGTCCAGGCCCACCAGAAGTTCCCTGACCAGGTCCTCTCTGACCCTGGGCCTGGCTGTGCCCCTCCTGAGTTCGTCCAGGATTCCAGTGGGGGGGGATATTTTGGTCTCTGCCCAGAAATATGGAGGCAAAGAATTTGTTAAAGAGGTCGGCTTTATCATCTGGTCCAACCACCAGATTACCAAGTGTGTCCTGCAGGGGTCCCACATTACCCAGTACCTTCTTTTTACTCCCTATGTATTTAAAAAAGGACTTCTTGTTGTCTTTGATCTGGGTCACTAGTCCCAGTTCTGTGTCCACCTTAGCCTTCCTAACAGCCCCCCTACAGTCTCGAGCAATGGAGGTATAATCCTCCTTGGTGATGCCCCCTCCCTTCCATTGGGTGTATACCTCCTTTTTAGCTTTCAGACAATCCTGAATGCCTCTGGTGAGCCATGGGGGCTTTTGAGCACCCTTGCCCCCTTTGACTCGCATTGGGATTGTTGCCCCTTTGAGCTCGGAGGATCGTCTCCTTAAGGAACAGTAGATGTGATGGGCTGGATACAAAACAAGTTTTAGCAGACCTTTCATACACTAGCCTATCTTGTGTCCATGAAGGTTACATGTTTTTCACATGGGCATTATTTTAAGGATAAAAGCTTCATAATTCCATACATATGTATGTACAAATGCATAGATGTAGGTATGATCACAGTAATTAGCTAAATAAACATGATAATCACAGGCATAAATGGCTAACTGGATATGCTTCTAATCATCTATATGCTTCTAATCATCTGTGCCTGCATGTGAGATTCTACAGAAGTTACAGATGTTGGATCATGAAAATCTGGCCCTACATTTTCCAGTTTTATAATGCAGTTGTTTTTTTTAACAGTGAACTGTATTAAAAACATATGTGGGGAATAAACATTCACATTTTGGATAATTCAACCTAAAAAAACCCACAAAATAAACCAGAAAAGTTGACAGCTGATGTAAATACATTCAGTGACCTAGAATTATATCACTGAACAAGGCTTACTGAAAAACAACAATAAAATAATTAGATATTAAAAGTGCAAGTGTATGTGTTTTTAGTCCCAGAGTTGCAACTGGTATTTCATATTGTCTTGATCTTAAACTTTGTTCTTTGAAACTTTAGTCTGCCCCTCTAAAGGGGAACAGTCAGCCCTGTTGAGATATCCTAGATATAGGGCATTAGGATGGTGAGCTTAAAACCCCAGTGGAGACAATGGAAAAGCTGCAAACAATGAGGGAAGAGTTTGCAAGTAGGAGGCAAGCTGTGAGTCAAACAAGCTTGCTAGAACTGCTGTCCTGGGGTTAGAGCTCAAGGGCTTCCCTCCTAGTGTCTGGAATAGAGCAGAAAGGTTTGATTTTATTTAGCGGTTTATTTGTTTGCTGCTCAAAGAGCACGCTCAAAGAATGGGAGAACTGACCGAGAAGATCCTCAGGAAACAAAACCTGCCTACTGAAACCCGCAGGCTAGGCAATCCATTTACAATTCTTAACTTGACGGTTCAGATTTAAAATAGTCCCAAATAATCATCCATCTTAAAATAAAGCATATTAGTCATATCGCCACATATTTCGGGGTTCAGTTCTGAAGTCTTATGTTCCAGCTGTGATCTCAGAGAGATTAGTTAAGAGATACATCTCTGGGAAGGAAATCTCTGTAAATAGCAGGATGACTTAACTGTGTCTGCTTCATAGAAGCAAGTGTTATCAAAATAAAGGAGGTGGGACAATTTTATGCAAAAAACTCTACTTTCATTAATAAAGCATAATTTTTAAATTTAGAGAGCTGGTCTGTAGTTAAATACATTATATGGAATAGCTAATAATCGGTAATAATCAGTTTCTGCTGTTAAATGATGTCTTATCAGCTAGCTTATTGGTAGAAACACAAATCACTGTACTGATTAGCAATTGAGAACATGAGATACATTCATTTTAATATGATTACATTTTTATTTTAAATCTGTGCCTATGACTTGGTGCAAGAACTGACTAACTTAAAAAATGGCAAGTTTTAGAGTTAGTCTAAAACTAAAACAAAATAGGCTAGTGTATGAAAAGTCTTAGACTGGGTTCTGTCATTTTTAAACCAGTCTATGTGTTCCAACCTTCTGTCCTATAGGTTGGCACACATACACACAGGTCAGCACAAAAATATATAGACCACTTTTGTGTGCCGAACTTCTGTTCTGTTACAGGTACAGATCAGTTTCTGATCATTTATACTGGTAAAAGTGTAATGTCTGTACCTGGCCTGAATCAGCCCAATAGTAATTTGCATGTGTGCTTCAAAACCTCTATTCCTACAGCTTAATCCACACAGGTGCAAGCATGTACCCAAGTGTGTCCAATTGCAGGGTAGAGACCTATACTAGGTTCACCAGGGGATGGAGACAAAAGTCAGGGTAAGTAAAAAGCCAGGGGACCTAGATTAAAACATAGTAAAAGAAAGCAACAGTGGAAGCCACAGAAATGATCTCAGGAAGAAGACAAAACAAACAGTTAGGTACCTGAGATTTTCATATACTAATGTGAGAAACATGGAGAATAAAGAGCAAGAATTTGAAAACCCTAGTAAAACCAAGGAATTATGATGTAATTTGGATTACAGAGATATGGTGGGATAGTTCCCATGACTAGAATGTTGCCATAGATGGGTATAACTTGTTCAGGAAGGAAAGGCAAGGGGGAAAAGGGGGTGCTGCCATATGATGTACACATGTTCTGAAGTAAAGCATGAAGTGGAAGGTAGGCCTGTTGAAAACCTGTGGGTTATAGTCAGAGGGGACAGCAGTAGGCGAAATGTCACAGTGGTTGCCTCCTGTAAACCACCAAAACAGGAGGAAGAAGTGGACAAAACCTTCTTTAAACAACTAATAGAAGTTTCCAAATAGCAGGACCTACTTTTCATGGGGAGCTTTAATTACTGGGCTACTTGCTGACAGGGAAACACAGCAATGCACAAGCAGTCCAGCAAATTTTTGGAGAGTGTTGGGATAACTTTTTGGTAGAGAGGCCAACTAGGGGGAAGCTGTTCTCGACTTTCTGCTCAGAAACAGGGAGGATTTTGTTGAGAATGTGAAGATAGAAGGCAATTTGGGTGACACTAATATAAAATGATTGAGTTCACAATCTTAAGGGGAGGAAAGAAGAAGAGAATACAGACATTGGACTTCAGAAAAGGATGCTTTAACAAACTCAGGGAACTGGGGAGCAGGATACCGCAGGAAGCAAGTCTGAGGGGGAAAAGTCTGTGAGAGCTGGTTGTACAAACTTAAGGGGTCTGTGTTAAGGGTGCAGGAATAAGTTATCCCAAAGCAATGTAAGAATAAGAAGTGCAACAGAAGACTACTCTGGCTAGGCAGAAATCTCTTCACAGAGTTAAATCTCAAAAAGGAATCCTACAAAAACTGGAAACTTGGTCATAAAACTAGGGAAGAGTATAAGAGTTTTGTACATGTGCCCAGGAAAAAAAATAAGAAAGGCCACAGCATGATTTAAGATGCAACTGGCAGAGAACATACAAGGCAATAAAAAGGGACTCTACAAGTACGACAAAAGTAAAAGGAAGACCAAAGAAACCATAGGTCCCTTATGAAATTCAGAAGACTATCTAGTTAAGAAGGCTGAAGTATTAATGCTTTTTTTATTTTAGTCTTCACATATAGAGTTGACAGCAAAGATAGGGAAGGAGTCAAACCACCTAAAGTAGTGGCAGAATAGGTTAGGGGTTACTTAGAGAAGCTAGATGCTTTCACATCAGTGGGGCTAGATGGGATGCACTCTAGGGTACTGAAGGAATTGGCTGAGCCATTAGCTATCCTTTCTGAGAACTCATGGAGCTTGGGTGAAGGCCATCCTGAAAGAGAAAACATAGTGTCCTTCCCATCTTTAAGAAAGGGAAGAAGGAGGATATGGGGAATTACAGACCAGTCAGTCTGACCTTGATACCTGAAAAGAAAATGAAGCAAGTCCTCAAGAAGCACCTGGAGGGAAATAAGTTGATCAGGAACAGCCAGCATGGATTCACCAAGAGCAAGTCATGTCTGATCAAACTTATTTCCTTCTACATAGGGAGACAAGTTCTGTGGATGGAGTGAGATCAGTGGATGTGATATACTGACTTCAGCAAGGCTTTGGACACTCTTCCCCACAACTTTCTCATTAACAAGCTAAGGAAATCCAGATTAGCTGAAAGTTCTTTAAGTTCTATACATAACTGGTTGGATCATTGAGCTTAAAAAGTAGTCATCAATAGCTCAATAGGTAGCTGAGAGGAGGTATCAAGTGGGGTTTTCCAGAGGTCTTTTCTGGGTCTGGTATTGTTTAATATCCTCATTAACGATTTGGAAAATTTGTGGATGGCACCAAATAAGCTGGAGTTGCAGACACTCTAGAGGGTATTGGAATGATCTGGATAGACTGGAAAATTAGTCAGATGAAATTCAGTAAGGACAAGAATAAGTACATAGTTCTGCACTTGGGATGGCATAATTTTATGCACAAATACAGACATGAGTGACTGGTGCTTCCTGAATCTGGGGGGACACCCACAGAAGTCACTGACAGCAGTGGCCCTGTCAGGGGGGCACCAGCCCTGCTGACAGCATCAGTGTCGGCCATCAGAGGGGGCACTGGCCCCATCGGGGGGGCACGTGCACCCCCGTACACCCCATACCAGTTGCCTATGAATACCAATGGGGGAATGACTGGCTGGGCTGCAGTATTGTGGAAAATGACATGGAAGTTTCAGTGGAATACAAACTGAATATGAGCCAACAAATTCTTCTTGTTGCAAAAAAATACAATCCAATATGCTGTTGGCTAACAGGGGTATCACTTGCAAATCAAGGTCAGTGATTCTTCTGCTGTATTCAACACTGATGCATAATGTATCAAGTTTTGGGCCTCACCCTTCAAGAAGGATGTGGACAGATGAGAAAGAGTCCAGTGGAGAGTGTTTAGAGACCTGGGACACACAAGTTTTGAGGAAAGGCAGAGGCTGATTTAGTCTGGAGAAGCAAAGAGCAAGGTTGGGGGGGAAGGTTGACAACAGCCTTCAAATACCTGAAGGGCAATTAGGCAGACAAGATTCTTTGGGTAAATCTGATATCTTTTAGACCAACTCAAATAGCTGGAAAAAATCTTCTTTGCAAGCTGTCAGGTACAAATACCCTTTGTCAGGCTGAGAAAGCATCTGCATTTGGTGTATGCTCTTCCCGGATGGAATGAATACTAAAGAAGCCAGAGGCTGGTATGCAATTATAGAAAGGAAAGGCTGAAGGATCTAGGGCTATTTAGTCTGGAGAAGACTGAGGGAGGATTTTATAACAGTCTTAGTCTTCAGATAACTGAAGGGTGATTATAGAGAGGATGGAGATGGGCTTTTCTTTGTGGTCACTGAGCACAAGACTAGAAGAAATGTTCATAAGCTTCAGCAGAGGAAATTGAAATTTGAGGTTAGGAGCTTTCTGACTCCGAGGGTGGCCAGGCATAGGACCAGGCTCCCTAGAAAAGTTAAGGAATCTCCATCCCTGGAAATTTTCAAGTTCAGGCTAGACAGATGCTTGGTTGGGATGGGTTAGTCAGGGACAAACCCATCTTAAGCAGGAGACTAGACTAGATGGCCTTCCAGCACTACTTTCCTATTATCCTATTTTTTCAAGAGAAGATTATGCAATTAAAAAGAAACAGAAAAGGAAATCAACTATCTGATCTGAGGGACGTAGCATTGAGTGATGTGGCCATAGCTCCACTGACGTCAGTGTTGGTAAGAAATTACAACCAGATAATTTAACATAAGGAAGGCGGCAAATACTTTTAACAGTGCAGGTTATTAATTATTGGAACAAACTACCAAGGGAGACAGTATATTCCCCACTTCTTGATGCCTTCAGATCAAGTCTAGAGGCTTTTCTCCAATATATGCTTTTGTCAACTACAAGATATTGGGTCCAGTGGCCTGTATTATCTAGGATGTTAAACTAGACAACTTAATGGTCCTCTCTACATAGCTAGGAACGAAGCTATAATGAATTAATATCAGATGATTATCTTTTCTATTTTCTAAAGCTAAAGCAGGAGCCAGATATTTTAGAGATTAACAGGAACAGGACTTCATTTTTAGGTCCTAGGTATGATAAAACTTCTCTTTTTTTTAACTTAAAAGAACTTAGGCATACCATTTTATTATTTTTAACACTATTCTCTTTGGAAGCACTTTTCTTCTGCAGTCTTTTCAATGACACTTTTTAAAGCCAGTTATTTTATCTATAAGGCACTTACTGTGAAATAATAATGATAGTAATATAAAAACAGCTAACATTTACTGTGACCCTCAGAGAGTCAGTCACACACTTCAAAACGTTCCTATAATTGCAGCAATCAGTTAAAATAAATCCAATAGATATTAAGAATCTAGAAGACAAAGACAACTCTTTCTATTGTTGTAGATTTGCAATGGTTTATTAATCCACCTTCATTGACTGGTATATTGGATCCAGTTGATCTATTAATCTGTAATAAACAGTGTTTAAAAAGAGCATGAAAGGAATAACCAACTAAAACCATTCAGAGATCAATGCCCAAAATGCTGACTTTTCAGAAGCGTGTAGTAAAAATGTGTTTGTCTATGTTTCCTTTCTCAAAATATCAGTACTAAGGACTGTCAAACATTTTAAATCAAAAGTGGCTTGGGCAAAAAAATAGGGTTTCAATTAAATCATATTTTTTTGGGAAAGCATATCTACTTTGTGTTAATATTTTTTACTCTTCATCAAAAAGCAAACAAAACAAAACAAAACCCCAAATACCTGAAAACTAAAATATTTCATCCAAAAAATATATATATATTTGTTTTATATATATAATTATTTGTTTTGTTCTTCTGTGTGGCGCCACAAACCGCACGCATTCCACATTAAACCATGCGTGGTGCTGTTAATTTGCAGTGCCGAGGCAAAATTTGGTACTGGGATTTCCCAGTAGTACAATAAAACCCAGAAGAAAAAAGCAACACAAAGCACACCAAAGTGGCACGCACCAAGACAAACACAGACACAAGGGAGAAGGCAGCCCAAGGCTGACTGCTTCCACGTCTCCGTGCACTGTGGAGCTTCTGCGTTCAGGCACCCTGTGCCCCAGCCAGTCACTCCCCATCTGGCTGGGGTTCAGTGTGCCTCAACATGGGGGTGCAGGCAGCCCTAGGCTGCCTGCTTCCCCATCTTGAGGCATACTGTGCCGCAGCCAGCTGCTCTGTGGTAGCCCCCATACTGAGGCACATGAAGACAGGGGAGCTGGCAGCCCAGGATTGGCTTCTTCCCTGTCCTGAGGCATACTATGCCCCAGCCAGCCAGGGGTTGGATGGTACAGAAAACAACCTTCATTTCCTGAGCAGGTCTAGCAAGTACATTTTTCCACATGTAATTCAGACAATGTATAACGCATCACTAGAGGGAAACGGGCAAAAGGGACTATCTACCAGTACCAAATGGTTTTTGTTACATAGTTCTGGTTAAGTCATCTGTCCTGAAAACTATTTCCACTACCATAAGTTATGATTTGCCTTTGAAAACAAGAAATCTACATTATAGGAAAAATAATATAACCAGAAACACAGAGTAATAGTGAAAGAACATGAGAGAGAGAGAGAGAGAGAGAGAGAGAGAGAGAGAGACAGGACCCATAAAGATGCCACTTCAAAGTACAGAAGTACACTGAAGTACAAAGTTGCACACACATACATGTCAGAATATTCTTATTTCATATTGTGCATGGATATGGATTAAAGACTAGACATTCTGTAACAACAGGATTCTTGGCACTAAGCACGTGCAATAAAAACTTACGTATCAGTGTCCCATTCATTCCCAGTTTAGACCAGATGTCCTTACTTCCACATCCCCATAACGAATCCATCAAGTCAACAAGTCTGAAGACTAGTTGGGCAGGGAAAAACAGAACCACTGCAGTGGAGTTGGGAATAGGCAGGAGAAGATATATGTTTTTTGTCACCTCACTAGTCTGTGGTGTCAGACCCAAAAGAAGTATTAGAGGCTGAGTAGGGAAAAGCAGCAATGTGTGACGGCAAAAGTGGCATGGTCCATCAGCAGGCCTATATTAGGATAACAGCATTTTGGCAGCAGGAGGTGGGGATCATAAATTAACAGGTCTCTCTGTAATGACTGAGAAATTTCAACAAAGTTAATATTCAGGAAAGACTCATTTTGACATTTAGAAACATCTGATTTACACTGCAACTTCTCATAAATGCGAAGAAAATTCTCTTGCATCACTGGGTGAATTCTACTTGACCAAATATACTTCTATGTACTAGTGGCTAGCTGGGAACACAGAGCAATAAGGTTACCTTAATAGGGCTCCCATCTGGAGTAAGAACCTCTTCTGAAAGTTCCATCATCTTCAGAGCCATCAGGGCAATGGCTTTAGCATGGCTAAGGCTCTTTTTATGAAGCCCTGCTGCAACACAGTACGCATCACCTATTGTTTCCACCTGCAGCAATCAGACAAATCAAATGTAAAAGTATGATAATGAACAGAAATCTGTACCATTAGTTATCTGCAATCAAAAAATGTTGCTTAAAAACATGTCAGCAAAACATCCATAAAATAAGCAATTAGAAAATGGAGTATAATTATGCGAGTTTGTAAACAGGCACAGTCAAAACCTGACATCTCATTGCATAGTTGTTCATCATCATTATAACTGGAGAAGATCATTAAATCTAGGACAGTGTACATTACCAAACTGAAAATGATAACATTATCCCACAGGAGAATAGGATTTTCTCTATTAGAACTAGACCAGAAACTATTTACAGCTAAGAACTGGTGCCACCGTATGTCATTCTGTTGTGTAGTGAGAGCTGTGCTAAACATTTATGATCCATAATAATTATCTTCTCTATTATAAAAGTACATTAGGATGAGAGTTACAGGAGGATAAATGTTTCCATAAAAATGCATAGTTCATCATGCCTCATTAGTATCTCACTTATCTTTAGCCTGGGAAAATTCAAGATGGAACATCGCATTGCTTAGGTTTTAATTTTTGTTTCAGACACTCTTATAGACTGCTGGCTCTTGCCTGCCTTTCTTTCTGAGATCCTAAGAAGATATGGAAGGAACAGAAGCAGTCCAGCTGAAACTTCTCCGGTGTTTTAACAGGAAATTCAGGCTGTCTCTACTGCACAAGCTACCTGAGCATAAGCACCTCAGAGCAATAAGTGCGGCAGACTGCTTCCTCTGCTCCCTTCCAATCATTTATGCTTGCTTTTCTTCATAGGCTAGTTACAGATGTTACATATAATCCAGACTAAGTGCCAAGAAATCCAAGCAAACCCATAACTATGTCCACGGCACATAGACAGGACTAAAAATGGAACCTGGAATAGAATCATAGGATCACAGAAATTATGGGCTGGAAGGGACCTTGAAAGATCATCTAGTCCAGGGGTGGGCAAAATGCAGCCCACCAGGCCATTCTATCTGGCCTGTGGGGCCCATAAAAAATTTAGAAAATTAATATTTATCTGCCCCTGGCTGCCTGCCATGTGGCCCTCAATGGCTTGCCAAAACTCAGTAAGCAGCCCTCCACCCAAAATAATTGCTCACCCCGATCTAATCCAACCCCTCCTGCTCTGGGCATGAATACTGCTGAGGTTAACTGATCCCAGCAGGGTGTCTGTCCAGTCTCCTCTTGAAGACTTCCAAGGGTGGAGACTACACCACCTCCTTGAGAAGTCTATTCCAGATTCTGGTCACCCTTATGGTAAAGCAGTTTTTCCTTCCATCCAAGCTGAAACCATCCTCTAACAGTGTATGGCCATTGCTCCTTGTCCTCCCCTGGGGTGCCCTAGTGAACAGTTTTTCTGCCAGCTCCCCATATTCACCCCTTACATACTTATAAATAGCCACCAGGTCCCCCCATCAGTCTTCTCTTCCCCAGACTGGACAGTCCCACATCCCTTAGTCTTTTCCCATAAAGTTGTCCTCCAGGCCCTTAATCATTCGTATGGCCCTTCTCTGGACCCTTTCAAGATTCTCCACATCTTTTTTGAAGTGTGGCCCCCAGAACTGGACACAGTGCTCCAGCAGGGGCCTCACCAGTGCTGAGTAGAGAGAAAGCATCACTTCCTTAGCCCTGTTCATGATGCATCAGCTAATCCCAGTATGCTATTAGCTCTGTTGACTACAGCACTGCACTGGTGGCTCATCTTCATCCTGTAATCAACCATAACCCCGAGGTCCCTTTCAGCTATTGTGCTGGCCAAGACATTTCCTAACCCATATTCATGTTGCTGGTTACTTCTCCCCAGTCCTGAATCTATGTGTATTCAAATGTATGTGAATAAGGTTAGTCCCGTGCAATGAACTTCTGTATTACATCCCTTATCGAATCAAGTCAGGTCACAGTCCGCTGGCATCCCAGGCTTATTCGCAGGAACCCACTCGCCCTGCACTTCACTGCTTCAGCTAAGCATCTAGCTCGCCCTGTCCCCAGGCTATTCCAGAGCTGAGTCAGCAAAGCCTCTGTTCCCAGTCCCATCTCTTGTCTTCAGCCAGCTGTCAGCGCCAGGCAAGAGAGAGGTGGGGGCAAGTGGGACTTTCAAGCTGCCAGGGGAGGCAGTGCCAGTGATGCATCTTGCATTCCCAGCCCAGTTCCTTCCCAGCCAGGAGACCAGTGCACTAGATCAGTTTTGGGAAGGCCTCATAGGATTTACACCCCTAGAGCCAGCACCGGGTTCCCAGCTGAAGCCCTTTCCTCTGCAGCCATGGGGCTCTGGTCCCTGTTGAAGGAGAAGAGGTGGGGGCATCCATGGTCATTTCCAGTGTGGGAGCTGAGCAAGCCCCCACCTCAAGTGTCAACTCCTTCTGGCTGGGCTGGCTCAGCTTAGATGGGTCCATTTCTAGCATTGTCTCATCAGCAGCCTCACCAGCTCCCCTTCTTCAACCTTGGAATCAATGGAACAAGAGACAAAGCCCCAGCTGGAGCCAGGTGAGTGCTGCTCCCCGCCAGCCACAGGTTCTGGGCAACTGTTTTCCCCCTCCTGCTCTGCTCCTGGAGATCCTATGATGCATCTTGTAGATTCATAGATGTTATGGTCAGAAGGGACCTCGATAGATCATCAAGTCTGACCTCCTGCATAGGCAGGAAAGAGT
>NW_017729032.1:33518893-33527811 GCF_001723915.1 Gavialis gangeticus
GGACAGAGTATACTTCATTCCCTCGTCCAAGTCACTGATGAAGAGGTCGAAGAGTATCCATCCAAGGACTGAGCCCTGCGGAACCCCACTGCCTTCCAGGTCAATACCAACCCGTCCACCACCACTCTCTAGGTATGACCCTCTAGCCAATTTGTGAGTCCCCTGCACTGTGTGGTAGCTGCCTAAGGAGTCCTGAGCCAATACTCTCATCTGGGGAGCATGTAATGTGTGTGAGAGCGTACATGAGCCAGAGCCTTTCCTGGTGTCTCTTGCTGGCCCCTGGCACTGCAGCCTGGCTCTGCCCTCCAGACTTACCTGGCTGGCCACAGCTAAAGATCTACCTTTGTCTCTGCCAACCCCTCCCCACCCCCCAAAAAAAAAAACCTCTCCCCTCCACATATCTATGGCACCACTCTCTCTCTCAGCAGCTGCCAGCTTGCTCCCCACCAGGTGTCACAGCCACAAGGGTGTAGCTGCCCCTCCCTCCACCCTCCCCAGGTACTGGAGCCCTACCACTGTAGGGGAAGGGTCTTCAGCTGGGAACTATGAATCTATTAAACTTGGCACTGGCTCCAGGGGTGGAGAGAAATTCTCCAAGAACTTCCCAGAGCTACTTCAGCACATGGGTCCTGGGGCAGGGACAGAACTTGGACAGGGGAGGGACACTCTGTGTCCTGCTGACCCACAGCAAAACTGTGGGTGTGTTGCTGGCACCACCTTCTCCACAGCAGCTTGTGAGTCATCCCCCCCCGTCCTGCCTGGGGTGGAGCTCCATACCTCCACCCCAGACAAAGCCCAGGGATCCCATTCCACCATGAATGGGGGTAGCCCCATGGAGCTGGAGTCTGACCTGGCTGCAGGGCAAGCATGCCTCCCTCCACTAGCTGCCTGCATCTGGCAGATGTTTGAGGCTGACAGATGATGTGGCAGTGGAGGGAGACAAGCTCAACAGACAGTCAATCAGTGAAGGCACTACCACTGGGCTGCACTCAGCAGTGTCCATCAGCCTGGGGAGACCAGTGGGAGGCATGCAGGGGTGTACCCATCCTGCTGACCTCCGTCAGTTAAGGTAGCCTTCATGCCCCCCCACTACCAAAGGGCAAACGTGTGCTCTGTTTGCTCCCGAGCTAACCTAGGGTGCTTAGACTAAATCATATAAGTTGCATCGATTCCACCTCAGGCTTTTTGAATGTCTGTACCTAGAACTAGGAAACCGTCTTTCCAGAGCGAGGGAAAGCAGTCATAAGTAAGGAAACCTTCTGGCTCTGGATAAAAGGCAGCCTAGGGTACCATGAACAAGCCCTACAGTTCTCCAGATTTACTGATAGCACTAGACTTTGCAAAGTCTGTCTACACCCATATCCAGCACAGCTTTCCTGAACAATTCCTCACTGCACTGTGAAGAAAGCTTGGCCTTCAGACACTAATGCCAGTTTCGACATGTATTTGCTCCTTCCCATCATACATCACAACCACAAGAATGATAGTAAATCCTTCTGCCAAGATCAATGTGACAAGAACAAAGAGAGAGAACTGACTGTGGAGCTACCGTGAGGGCCAAACAGCTGGTGTTTCTCTCCACAGGGCCTTTGCCCTTACTTGTAGATGCCCATGGGTGAGCAATCATGCTATTTTATTAGATTAACTGTTAATGTATGTCCACCATAAAAGAGATCATGGAGAGTAGGATGTGTGGAGGGGATACTACAAGCCAAATCAAAAAGAGTATTTAGGCACTTAACTCCTACATGGTTTCAACAGGAGTTAGGTGTCCAATTACCTTTTTCAGCATGACTCCGTATCTTAACATTATCCAGAGCACAGACCTAGAGTGTCCATATGGATTTAAACTCTGCAGAGACTGGTACAGCCTAGGTCAGGGACAGGCAAAGTCCAGCCTGCAGGCCAAATCAGGCTCACAGTAGACTCCATTTCCCAGCATCCCCTGCCCATGTGGCTGAAAGCTGGTTTCTATGGAGACCCATAGAGCAGCAGAGCCATGACAGCGCAGGGCCAGGGTTTCCATGGAGACCAGCCCCAGCAGCACTGACAGGGTGTGTAGCAGGGTGGGGAGGTGCTCCAGGCCCAGGATCCTGTGGCGGTGACAGTGTGGTCCAGACCTAAGGCAGAGCTGCGATCTGCTGCCTGCACACCCCTGCCCAGGGTATGTGGGTAGTAGAACACAGTTCTGCCAAAGCTCTGGACCATACTGTCACCAATGCAAGATCTCAGCCCCAGAGTAGCTCCCTGCCCAGCCATGTGCCCTGCCTGGGGCCGGTCTCCATGGGAACCGTGGCCCCACACTGTCACGGCTCCACCACTCCTGACATCTCCATGGAAAGTGGCTGCAGAGATGGGGGCAGGGGATGCTGGGAAATGGAGTCTGGCCACTGGCCGGATCCACCATTTTGTCCACCCCAGCCTAGGTGGTGCTGTAGGAGTTGGTGCTGTGGCTACCAAGGCTGACTCCTCTCTCTTCTCAGGCTTTACTATAGGATGATAAGAGGCAAGGACAGTGACATGGCTTAAAATACAAATTCTGGATGGATGAGAAGAGAGAGTCGTATGAGAATACCACTTTAAGGTGATAACAAGGCCCAGTCTGAATTTGTTGTCGGGGACTTCCTAAATGCTAGAAACACAGAAAAGAAATGGGGGAAAGTTTAAAAAAAGCTGCTGAAGGAGAGATTAATATGGCTTGAATGAATGTAATTTAATAGAATTACTATAAAGGAGATGAGATTGGGCTTCCATACACAACAAGCATAGGCCCAAATTCTGCTTTCAGTTACACTGGTTTAACTTTAGTGACTCTTCTAAAGCCAATCAAATTATACTTCTGTCACCATGATCAATTTTTGGCCTATACTTTATATTTTTCCAGAAAAATTGAGGAATAGCTATTTATTTAGTTATGAGCTTCCCCTTTGGAAATTTCCATTGCTATGTAAATAAAATTAAGAACCAGAAAACATACATTCAACAAACAGAATGATTATGCCAGTGGTTCTCAACTATATTAAAAGCAAGGTACCCCTCATTAGACTCCAGACGCCCCTCAGAAAATGCCAGATCTCAGTTTTCACTCATTTTGACTACAGAAAAATAATAGAGCAAAGTAATAGAATGTGAATCAGATCACCAGGATATTTGAGATTGCCATCCTTAAATGCCCTTAACTTTCCCGTGTTCCTCTCATGTTAATGCTAAAAGGTGAAACCCCAAAGCAAACAGCACATTAAAACTGATTAAACTGACCTTATAGGCAGAGCTAGTGACTTTTACTGCAAAGGTTGCCTAACATTTTCCATTTTAAAGCCAAGCTTCCAGTTCCTTATATCTTTGCCAAATTTTAACCATTTGTGATAAAAAAGTTATGTGTTGCATATCTCCTCCTGACTGACTAAATCAAAAATAATTCTGTTCAGAAACCAAGGTGGACCATGAATGAGTCAGAAGTTTGCAGTGGAGAGTTTCTTCTCTTCTGTTATCTTAGGCAGAGGACTGGGAACCAGGAACATGGGGGTCTTTTCCTGGCACAGGCCTAGATGTCCCATAGGCCAAATTCTGATGCCTCCCTTCATGTTAAAAAGAAATATACTTCACAGATATTCAAGTAAAAGTCAAAGGAAGTAGTAGGAGGGGAAGGAATTATCCAATAAAAGGCCCCGTTTGATGCTGAGCATAATACAACAACATGCAAAATAACTGTTGGGTAAGCTTAATCCTGGCACTTCCTGAAATCTGAGTTTTTTACTTTGCAATATTAATATTATTTTAACACAGTTTTTGATAATGAGTAATTTATATAATTGTAAACAGACTTATTTGTACTACAATGGCAGTGTTCAGCAGAGCCCTGTGTGAGTGCACTCTATTACACTTACAATTTCTCTCTCACTCACTGCCACCCCAACACATTTCTTAAACAAGAGAGTAGCTAAATCCTCCACATATTTTTAAGTTCTTCAGTTTCTTTTGGGTTGGAACACATCTCCAGCATATTTCATATATTTTTGTTTGAGCTCCAATATAAAATATATTAGAAGTAAATAATGTTTTCAGAATCCTTTACTTTAGAATCTATTTTTTTATTGGAAGTGAGATTTTAGTAACAATATTTCCCTACCACAGAAATCACTTACATATCAATGCATAGATTTTAAGGCTGGAAGAGATGATTATGATAATCTATTCTTATTTCCCACAAGACAAAAAGCTTCACCAACTAATTTCTTCATGAAGTCCATAGCTTCTGTTTGAACTAAAGAATATAGATTAGAAGGTTCGATTTGAAATCTTTAAACAACAGATTTTTTAATATCAATTACTGGCATAACATTTGTTTATTTCCAGTCCCCTTGAACTTTTCTTGTATAAGTTTTATTGGAAAAAAATATATTAGTAATACTGGGCGAATATACACACACAATACAGTATCATAGCAACGTGCTACGGTGCCACAGCATCCATTGTCAAAAACTGTGACACCACTGCTACGTCACTGTAGCACTATGCTCCCTCATTATAGCACATTGCTATGATGACATAGCAGCCAAATATAACCATGCACAGCCAGCACAGCACAGTATGGGCTGTTCCTATGCCATCTATTAGTACTTCCAAATGGAAGAGAACTTCAGAGAACTTTTCAGCCTATCCTTTAATAGCTTTGCCAACTGCAGATGCTTCCCCAGCCTGACAAAGGGTATTTATACCTGAAAGCTTGCAAAGAAGAATTTTTCCAACTATTTGAGTTGGTCTAATAACAGATATGAGATTTACCCAAAGAACCTTGTCTGAGTATGTCCTTAGACCAACCCGGCTACAACCTATACCCCTGGAACATTTAGTTGATACATCTGTAGTGCTTAGTTACATTGTTACCTATGTAAGAGGGAAATACAACATCTTGATTCTTGTAAATACACAACAGAAAATAATTATTGCATACTTCCATTATGTTTATACTAAACTTAACCTTTTTTATTAGAAATACTTCACTCACACCTTTAGCTTCCCTTATGAATGATCTCACTCCTAACTGTTGATTTATCCCATTTGCTATTGAGTTTACTAGTATTTCCATTATTTGACAGGTCCTGTGGAGGGTTAGCAGAATTTAGCATCTAATAATAGCTCAATCTACAAATAATTTAGGATTGAATATCTGCATTAGTTAATCACTGAGAAAGCCAGAAGGATTTAAAAGTAATTAATTCCACTGCTAGAACAGCCTAATCTAAAGTTCAGTCAAGTCACTAGAAAAAAGTCATTTTTAAATCAATAGATTTGGATCAAGTACTCTGGAAATTAAATGACTGCATAAGGAAATAATTGAAATAGTTTTGTATAAGCTGCAATTATACAGTAATCTTTGTATGTAGATCCTGACATTGGCATGGAGTATATACTTAACAATGCACAACAACAGCACACAAGGGTTTAGAGCAGGAATCAAACAAGAATAGCTTGTCCAATTGCAAAGTCTGTGGCTTCTTATTTAAGTTCTTTTTATTATCACATCATGTTACAGAAGTCTGCAGATATGAGCAATATGTGTTATAGATTATTGCAAACAAACTAATTATTGATTTATCTCTATATTCAGTGATTAACTTTATTTATGAAGTGTGATTTTTTAAAATGTAAATACTAATGTATCAATCAATATAAATATTAGGCCTGTGCGAGTTGGCAGCAATCCAATATGGCTTCGGATCTGGCCGCTTCAGATGGTTGTGATCCAATCTGGAGCTCCAGACTGGGTTCCACTTTGATTCACCCAAAGCAGCTCCGAAGCTTCAGAGCCACCTTGGAGATCTGGCCATAGGGTATAATGGGGAATCAATGAAATACCTGTAACTTTGTTGTTTTTTCTCTGATTTGGATGAAACATGCAGGGATGGTAGCCTCTGCTGAGAGCATGATATCTGCCAAGGTTCAAGAAGATTGGTGCAGGGGTTTAGGGGGAACTGTACCCCAAATTCTTGAAAGCCAAACTCATGTCACAGCTGTGTGTTACAACACAGGGGAGTCAAAACTGCAGGGATAGTAGCTCTTACTGAGGCCTCAAAGCCTGCCAAGTTTCAAGGAGACAGGTGCAGGGGTTTGGGGTGAACTGCACCTCAAGCTGTGGACAAGCAAAACTCATGCCATGGGTGACACAGCGTGTGTTAAGGCACAGCAGGATGACAGCTGCAGGGATGGTGGCCCCTGCTGAGGCCATGACACCTGCCAGCTGTGGAGGAGATCAATGCAGGGGGAGTCTGGGGCCCTGAACCCCTAGCTGCTGACAGACAAAACTCGTGCCAAGACTGTGTCTGTCTTGGGGCAGTTGATTGTCTGTATTGAGTCTTTCCTCTCCTTAGCCTGGTTTTGTAGGTGCTAATTGATGCTCATTAAGTCGGTATGTAGCAGCTAGGTTCTGTGTATTGACCTGGGCCCTGAGTGAATCATGACTAATTGATTGGTAACTGGGAACACAGCAGCTTAGCAGCCAGGCCTACAGCAGTGTCTCCCCTCCCCCGCCCAAGCCAGACAGTCCCACAAGCACCCATGGCACCAGTTTTGCTTGTCCACAGCTTGAGGGGCAGTTTCCCCCAAACCGCTACACTGATCTTCTTGAAACATGGCAGGCTTTGTGGCCTCAGTAAAACCTACCACCCCTGCAGTCTTGACCCCCCTGTGTTATAACACATAGATGTGACAGGAGTTTTGCTTTCAATAATTTGGGGTACAGTTGCCCCAAAACCCCTGCATTGATCTTCTTGAAACTTCACAGACTTTGGGGCCTCAGTAAGAGCTACCACCCCTGCAGTTTTCACCCCACTATGTTGTAACACTTAGACATGACATGAGTTTTGCTTTCAAGAATTTGGGGTGTTGTTCCTCCCAAACCCCTACACCGATCCTCTTGAAACTTGGTAGACTTCATCCAGTCTACACAGTCTACCACTGCTGAAAATTTCATCTAAATCAGACAAAAAACAACAAAATTATAGATATTTTATTGTTTCCCCATTATACCCTATGGCTGGATCTCCAAGGCGGCTCTGAAGTGCTTTAGAAGCTCCGAATCGCTTCGGAAAGCTGAATGAGCCCAGCGCTTCCACCCGGATGAGCTGCTTCAGACCCCAAAGCATCCAAAACTTCTCTAGATCCGAAGCTCTGTCCGAAGCCTTGCACAGCCCTAATAAATATATACTCAGATTGAAATACAATGGGCACATCTACACATGCATTCATCTGAGATCAGTTTATTTGTAAGTAAACTACTTGCAAGCAAACATTCCTAAGCAAGCGTCTACACATGCAGGGATATGGGAGAAGATTTGCTGCTTTTAGTTGCAAACTGCTGCCACTTCCTGCAGACCTGTAATGGACCCCTGCTGTCACTGTAGGGAGCTTGAGGTGCCAGCTGCAACTGCCAGCAGCCATCTTGAAAAGCCAGCCCTGCTCTCTGCTCCCTGGCCTGCCACTTCCCTGGCCAGGAACAGCATGCACAGCACAGGGGCAGCACATGGCAGCTCTCTCTCCGCCACCTCTGCCTCCCTGTACCATGGCTGCTCTAGCCCCTACCCCTGGAAGTGACAATCAGCACCCTGGGGTCCTGCTGGCTGACACACTGGCCCACCGTGCCAATTGCCAGCTGGCCTATGGCTATCTGGGCCCTCCCAGCTCCCCCACATGCAACAACTGACTGCCTGGAAGCAGTGTGCTGCCACTGGACAGCTGCCACCTGGACCCCATCCAGCTGGCAAGACCCCAGCAAGGACACCAATGACAGGCAGCTGGATGCCACCACCCGGCCCTCCTGGGCCTCCAGCTCTGCCACCTCTAGGCCCACCAAGCCAACCAGGACTGGTGGCTACATGTTGTCCAGCACCCCTGGGACAACAGCAGTAGCTGGAGACATTCTGGGATGACTTTGGGAACCTTCTGGACCTTCTGGAGCACTTCTGGCCACATCTGGAACAGCAGAACACTGCCATGAAGCTGCTCCTCCCTGCAGACACTCAGCAGGCCCTCACCCTGCTCAAGCTGACCACACCCACTAGCCTCCTCTTTGTGGGCCATCTCTTGGGATAGGCAAGGCCACTGCCAGGGAGGCTGTCCTGCAGGTGCCATCCAGGACATACTGGGGCACATGGTGCTATGTATGCATGACCCCCTGGTGGTGGGGTTCCATGCTCTGGGCATCCCTCACTGCATCGCAGCCCTGAATGGGATCAACATCCCCTCATGTGCCTGCCCCAGGGTGACCATGCCTATTACAGGCAGTAGGGCTTTCACTCCATTTTGCTCCAGGCCATCATCAACCACCATAGTGCTTTCACAAATGTGAGTGCTGGCTGTGTGGGCAGTGCCCACAATGCCTATGCGTTTCACAAGTCCACTCTGCCAGGCCTGGTGAAGAGTAGCCACTTTGTGCTGGGGATGCCAGACCTGAAGCTGGGCACCCTGCCAACCCACTCCTGACCTGGCTCATGAGGTTCTACACCAGCCAGCTGGACTGCCAACAGGCCCACTTTAACCAGTGCCTGGGCCGGATCTGTTCCCTGGTGGAGTGCACCTTCAGCCATCTCAAGGGATGCTGGCACATCCCCTTTACCCACTTTGAGTTCACCAAGGATAACATCCTCCAGGTCATCATCACAGCCCGTGCACTGCATAATATCTGTGAGACCCTGAAGGAGCTGTTTCGTGAGGCTTGGGCAGAAGAGATGCGGAAGGCAGAGGATACCTGTCAGTAGGAACACTTGGCATGGCCCCTCCCCAGAAGGAGCTGGAGCTGCTGGAGGCCAGTGGTGATGTTTCATAGTTTCTAGGGTCGGAAGGGACCTGAGCAGATCATCTAGTCTGACCTCCTGCCATGGCAGGAAAGAGTACTGGGGTCAAATGACCCCAGCAAGGTG
>NW_017729032.1:33528129-33530216 GCF_001723915.1 Gavialis gangeticus
TGTCCTGCAAGGGCCCCACATTTCCTGGGGCCTTCTTTCTACTCCCTATGTATTTAAAAAAGGACTTCTTGTTGTCCTTAATCCAGGAAGCCAGCCCCTGCTCCATCTCTGCCTTTCCCTTCTTAACCATCCCCCTGCATCCCCAAGCAACTGCAGAATAGTCCTCCTTAGTGATGACCCCTCCTTTCCATTGGGAGTAAGCCTCCTTTTTGGCAAGAAGACATTCCCGGATGTGTCTGGCCATGCCTCATGGCTGGGGCTGGGGCTGTGGAGCTATCAGTACAGGCACTGGCCCAGGTTTCTTGAGCTGCTGGTGGAGACTGTGGGCAGGGAGCTTAGCAGGATGGGCTGCTGGCATCCCAAAGAGTCCTCCTATGGCAAAACATTACCGTGGGTGCCAGGGGCTCGGGCAGGCCATCTGTACTGCTGTACACAGCATGGCTGTGGCCTGGGTCCCAAGGCATGATGATCTCTTTCAGCTGCTGCATAAAGGGCATAGTCTTGAAGGCACTCCCTGACCAATTACTGTGGTCAGTGATGGTGACCCATTGTGCTCACAAGGCCTGAACCTCTATGCAGCAGTGCTGCACCGACCAGTCATGTCCATGCTCCTGCATCTGGCCAGACAGCCCCTCACAAACATGGGTGTTGGAACACTCACCCTGCGCAAACTGGTGCTGCACGTCTGCCTCACCCCTGTGGCAGGGCACAGATGGTGCCTGCCACTTTAAGGGCTTAAGCAGGCTGAAGGCCAGCCTGCAGGTAGGAGCAGACCCAAATCAGTTGGTCACACAGTACCCAGGAGGCTTCCTGATTGGTGTAGGGCTAGGCAGCCAGGGTATAAGACCCGACCTAAGGAGCAGGGCTGCTAGTTGCTGCGGAAAGCTGATGAATGAACATCACCCAGCTGGAGATCTGCTGCTCCCATAACACCTGGAGGTTAAAGGGTAGGAACTATGAGGACAGAGGAGGTTCCTGGTCCTAGGGTAGGACCTGAAACTACACCCTGCTGGGGTTGGATGGTATGGTAGCGCTGCCTGTGGAGCGGCAGTCTCCAAGAAATACCACACCTGTGCCTCCATAGTGAAAGGTGAGTATTCCAGGGGTGCTGGAAAGCCTCAGCCCCCATGACTTGGTGGGTTACCCCATAGAGGGGACAAGCTAGGGATGCAGGCACATCATCAGAGACCTAAAGCCCAAGGGACATAAGGCCCAAGAGTCCCAGTTAGGGGGTGGAGTACAGGCCCAGTAGAGCAGAACAGCAGGCCTAGGAGGAGTCCAAAGAGTAACTATGTGGCCCAAAAGCTTAGGGAGTGGGGACAGTGTTTGGAGGGGCCTAAGCAGGCAGACCCATATGGGAGAGAGGACTAGCTGCTTAAAAACCTAGCCAGAGAACCTCGACTGGCCCATGCTGGGGCCAGGAACATACTGGTCAAACGGCAAAGACACCCACCATGAGGAGTGGCCAGATGCCTGAGTGGCCTAGAAGTGAGGCCAGGGCCTGCAAGGTCTTGGAGGGGACCACTGCCAAGAGGGAATGGAGTTTAGGAGTTTTGCAGCCCAGGATGATATTAGACTGCCTGAGTAGGAGGGATCCAAGGTGATGTCCGAATGTCAGTTGGGAATATAATGGGTCCCAATGTGGGGCCAGAGCCATATAGTGATGCCATCTGAAAGGCATGGGACATGGTGTAAGGATGGTACAGAGCCATGTATTATGCCTTTGGTATCAGGGCATTAAATGGGCAGCCTCCTGCCTAGAAACAACTATTTAACTTGTTTACAACAAAGGCGTGGCAGATGAGTCAGGTGGGAGGACTACCCTAGACAGGTGGGCAGGCCAATATTTGAACCAGCCTCAAGACAGCCCCATGTCACAGCCCCACAGTGCCATGAGGTCACCAGTCTCCTGGTAGGGACCCGGATGGCAGGCACTGGTCTCAGCAAAGAAGAGGCCATTGGGGCTCCCATGCCAGCTCTGTGTACCTCCACACAGCTGTCCATGTGTTGCCAGGCCTGGGAAGCTGCCTGCAGCACCCAGCACAAGGGCATAGTATGGGCCTGGCAGCCACACAGTGAAGTGATGT
>NW_017729032.1:33535216-33537478 GCF_001723915.1 Gavialis gangeticus
CACAGTGCCATGAGGTCACCAGTCTCCTCCTAGGGACCCGGATGGCAGGCACTGGTCTCAGCAAAGAAGAGGCCATTGGGGCTCCCATGCCAGCTCTGTGTACCTCCACACAGCTGTCCATGTGTTGCCAGGCCTGGGAAGCTGCCTGCAGCACCCAGCACAAGGGCATAGTATGGGCCTGGCAGCCACACAGTGAAGTGATGTCCCACAACACCTGCAGGCTCCAGGCAGGCTGCTGGGGGTGGGCTGTGGGCAGCTGGAGCTGGCCCCAGTGCCCAGGAGACTGGTGACCTCATGGCACTGTGGGGCTGTGACATGGGGCTGTCTTGAGGCTGGTTCAAATATTGGCCTGCCCACCTGTCTAGGGTAGTCCTCCCACCTGACTCATCTGCCACGCCTTTGTTGTAAACAAGTTAAATAGTTGTTTCTAGGCAGGAGGCTGCCCATTTAATGCCCTGATGCCAAGGGCATAATACATGGCTCTGTACCATCCTTACACCATGTCCCATGCCTTGCAGATGGCTACCTGCAGCTGGGTCTCAGTCCTGACAGGACTGTCAAGAGCCTGGAGCAGCCTGCAGACCTGGATGGGGTGGGACTGATAGCTGTACAGCACTGCAGTGCCAGGCAGTGGCACTGGGGTGCAGGCAGGCTGATTCATCTAGTCTGCAGCCTGAGCAGGAGGACACAGGGACCGGGATTGGCCTCAAGCTGCCTGCATGTGCCCCAAGGCTCAAACTGCAGCCTTTTAAGGGCCTGAGGATGGGGCAGGCATAGAGGTGGCCAAGCCCTGGGGCAGGAGAGGCTCCCAGCTTAAAGCCCTGGGGCTAGCCTCAGGCTTGCCCCGTAGTAATGTGGCTGACTGGGAGTAAATTTGCTTTACCATGTAGTAAGTACTAATGAGTAAATTTACAACTTGCATTTGCAGGTAGCAAATTTACTTGCAAGTAGTGTAATTTACTGCACAGAAAGGGTATGCACATGTAAATGCACACACTCACCATGCAATAAACTACATTACTGTGCAGTAAAGCAACTTGTGTAGATGCACCCAGTGAATGCATCAATACTTGAGACAGAATATTAATTCTCAAAGTAGAATATGATTGGAATGGGGTGGGGGGGGCCTCAGTACTTGTAACAGGGCGCCAACCGAGTTACTAGAAGGAGAGCTGGGGTGGGGTGACCTGGGCATCTCCAGGACCTTGCTGGAGTTTTTCTGTCCCTTGTACCCCACCCTCCCCTCACTCCATGGCCCCTCTCCATTAGCTGTGGGGCAGTCCCTAGCGGGAGTCAGCTTTTTCCCTCCCCAGCACACAGCACACCCCATTGGCAAGGAGCCAGGTTGCCAAGCAACAGCAGGTGACCATGTCAGCTGGCCAGGAGGTCAGGTGACCAGGGACACTGGAGAGAATAAGATGGAAGGAAAGAAAAGCAGGAGGGCATGCAGAGAGGAGAGGGCCAGAGTTGCTGTGGCTGTCCCTGGGTGAACCCCTGAGGAAGAAAGGGGAACCACATGAGCAGCTGCCTTACAACAACTGAGCAAATTGTGAAAAGTTCTTCTTTTTGTTTGTTTCTTCTGGGCTCTGGACAAACCCCAGCAGCAGCCTGAGTAGGGCTCCCAGTGCCAGGCAGGGATTTCAGTTTTAGCAGAGTGGGGAGCATCCAGGAGCAGGGTGCCTGAGGTCTGAGCAGTTTCCCCACTATGCCACAAGGGCAGCATGGGTTCCCATACCATGGACCTGGAGCAGGGCACTGGGCAGCTAGAGCAAAAGTGGCCAGGAGCAGAGGTGCCTGGCCAGACATGCATCTGAGAATGTTCCAGCCTTGCTGGTGCACCCCAGGGCAGCCTACAATATTACATAATTTTGAAAAAGTACCATGGAATAGTACTAACTATAAGTGGTTAGACCTGTGATTGACCTATGGTCAACCTGTTTAGACTCATGGACTGTGTGTAGATGAAACAAGAGGGGTGTGTGCACGACACTTTAAAGTGGGCTAAATGCTTTTGCACCACTTTAATGGTGTCGGTGTTTGCACAGCTCGGCAGCATATTACGCATTAACTCCAGCCTTTATAGGAAATTCAGTGGCGTACTGCGCCTTAAATGACTTGGGGTGCAGTAAACTAAAACTCCTTTGAGGAGTTTTCACTTGTTCTCCTAGAGCCACGGAGCAAAGCAGTTCCATAGCTCTGAAGGAAGCCCTGCAGGCAGCCTGACATCAGCCCAGGAAAGCAGCTCCACCCAAGAAAATTGGT
>NW_017729032.1:33542478-33546955 GCF_001723915.1 Gavialis gangeticus
GAGTTTTCACTTGTTCTCCTAGAGCCACGGAGCAAAGCAGTTCCATAGCTCTGAAGGAAGCCCTGCAGGCAGCCTGACATCAGCCCAGGAAAGCAGCTCCACCCAAGAAAATTGGTGAGCCTCTAATCTTTTTTTTTCTTGCCTGCCTCCCTGCCTGAGCTGCTCAAGCCAGGTGCCTACAGATGGGTGATGCCGGGAGGGGGCTGCCACTGCTGCAGAAGGAAGCACCAGCACCCTACACTGCTTCCTCATGAAGAGATGAATTAAGAGCCAACATTAAGGAACTGAATCTGTGAAAGTAATAAAGGAACTAGAGTGTCACACTTCACTTCTCAGGTTTGTTCACAGATGAAGGGGGAAAAGAGCATCTTGTATGTTGAAACAACACAAAGTTAAGTTGTGAATATTTTCTTCTTACACTTGGGAATCCTGATATTCTTAGAAATCTAGCTAGAACTATTTTTTTTCAAAGTGCTACTGAAAAATAAACATCAAAACTTGTAAGCCCAAGGATCACTCCTTTGGCTTGTCTGATGCGAGAATCCTGCAACAATCAAACAAATCGAAGTCCCCAGAAAGAAGCAGCTGCAGGAGGAAACTGGTTGCTGCTGCGCCCTTCCTCTCAGCAGGTTCCCTGAAAATCCTAACAAAATTTGGATTGAAACTCTTACAGGTGAGCACATGTTACTTTTTTATTCAAGCAGAGTGAATAAACACATGTGGGGTTTTTTCTTAAAATGCCTTTAAATTACACCCACAACCAAAGAGGAGCAATAACTTCTTTGCTTAATATTAAAGAGAACTAACTGCAATACAAAATTGGTCTGCCAATTCAGAAATCTCTTTTTTTTGTCTTCTGAGAGAAAACCTACACTTTTCAGGTTTTCCTGTGAAGATGCTCTCCCTCCTTAATAAATCACCTTGTACTATATCCCTGATGGTCCAATGGGTGACATGACATGTTCAGTTAGTTTCAAAATAACCTCAAAGTTTATTCCAAATACTCTATTTTGTAAAAATTCAGAATCAAGCAAAAAGTGGCTTATCTTCACTGCAGAATTAACTTGAGTTATAAAACAGGACACATGCACAGACAGAAACCTTACCACATATGTAATGGTGATTTTAAATCTATTCGAGGTCCCTGTCAGGGCAAGAAATAAAGATCAAGTTTGTTACAACTCACCAGTTGCTAACACAACAAGCCTTTAATGTGGACCCAGACCAGGACAACCTAAATGCTACTGGTCTATGGCTGTCTTCCCACAATTCCCTCATGCATCCAAAAATTATAAAAAAGTTCTTCACAAGTCACTGAAAAAGGATTCACAGAACTGTTCAGTTTACTGCAGCACAAAGAACCATGAAATATGCCTCCAGAAGTACTCTTAGCACCATGTAGTCCCAAGTACATCATCAGTTTGGACACAGCAGTTTGGATGGTTGTCACTTTCTCTAGAACTAGGGTATCACAAGAGGAGTAATCTGACCGTAGATAATTTGAGCTAACTGCAGTAAAGAGAAGCTAAGGGCCATGTCACATGAGACACTTAATACAAGTTAAATGCACTGCACTTACATATTCAAGCAGTAAAATGTTCTAAGTGCACTTTTATTGTAGCAAGCTTCGGATTTTTTCTGCAAAGAGTATCTCCACATCATATTAAGTAACACATGTTCAGCTACTACCAATCTATAATACAAGCAATTTGCAGTTCTCCAGCATCCCAGGATGCTCTGTTCCCTGTCCCACTCCAAGAGACAGTCTATCTACCTGCCCAAGCTCTATTGCCCAGGGCTAATACTGAAATCAAGGTGGCACCCCCACCTGTCTTAGGGGTGTGTGAATCTAGCCCACAAGGCATCAATGCCAAGCAACCATTGAAAACCTCCAGGGTTCTCTAAGGATTTTGATGGAACACTCTGGTGCAAACAGCAAAAACTTAGCATCATGAACTAAACCAGAGCATGTCCTCATCAGATGCCTGCAGGAGGGCCATGAACTGGACCTGTGATAAGGTGCTGGACCTCACTGTGATATGGAGCAAGAAGAGAAACATCACCACCACTGCCAAGGATAGGAAGCAGAGCTGACAAAACCAGGCAGTCTACTGTCACACCATGGGCCAAATGGTGGCTCAGGAGGACCAGTGAGACTCACAGCAGATCCACACTAAAATCAAGTGCGTGAAGTTTGTGGTGGGGATGTTGACAAGGTCTCAGGTTCTGTGAGTCCTATGCTCCCTTAGCACAAAGAGCTATTGAGTATGCTCATGGTGGACCATGCCATAGCTCTGCCACACCATGCACTACGTACCAACAGGTTTGGTGTACCATGATAATAACAAAAACAACTATGGAGTCCCTTCTCTGCCCCCTGCTACTGAAATGGTCCTGGAAGAGGATAAAAATGCCTCCTCAGTGACGTGTCCCCTGCCTAGACCCTTACCCTGACTCAGACTCAACACACGTAAGACAGGGACAGCTCAGATGAGTTGCTCATTGAGCAGGTGCGAACAGGCAACTCAGCACCGACTGCTGGTAAGTTTCAGCAACTCCAAAAGAAAGGGTGACTAGTGGAGTGATTCAAGGCTCTGGGGGTGGTTCACGGCTTGGAGCTGACTTGCTCTAGAGGTAGTGTATGGCTTCAACAGTAATAATGTTTCAATGAGAGCAATACTGAGATCCAGGCCCTCCTCAACCAAAAGAGAAAGGCTCATTCTGCTTGACAGGATGACACCTCATCTCATCAGCCCTCCAGCTGAAGCTCAAAGGAGCCCTTCAAAGCTGAAGGCACCGGAGGATCCAGGAAATCTAAAATTAGTGGTGGCAAGTTAAATCCAAAGAGATCCAGCTCTATACTGACAAACATGTCATACATAGCTTCTTTCTGGGCAACAAAAGCTAGCTATGGCTGTTTCCCACTGTCCTACTTACACGCAATCACAGGATGACTCAATGCTTCTCAAAGATAATGAACCCATCCAAGCTAGATAGAAAGAGCACTTTGAAGCACTCCTGAACTGTGGTGTCCACTGTGGCAAATACCATCATCAAATCCATCCTCCAGTACCCTGAAAAGGGGTCCCTCACCAACCCTCCTATCCTAGAAGTCATCTGGCATGCCATCAAGGAAACCAAGAACAACAAGGCTACTGAACCAGATGGCATATCTGCTGAAATCTACAAGGCTGGTGGTAAGAAACCGGTACCAAGACTCCACCAATTTATTCTATGCATTTGAAATAACAAAGAGGGCCTATGGGGACCTGAGGAATGCCAACATCATGACTATCTTTAAGAAAGAAGATAAGTCTAAGTGTGAGAACTATTAATGTAGTGCCCTCCTTTCCACAGCAGGGAAAATCCTTGCATAAGATCTGGTGTACAAGTCCCTCCTTTGGGAAATTGCTTCATCATGTCTTTATTCATCATGAATTATGGAAAGACACCAAGATCCAGGCCTACAACTCAGTCAACATCCCCACTCCATTCTACAGATGTGAAATGTGGGAGGCCTACTGTTGTCAGGTCAAGAGCCTGGAGAGATATCACCAACGATGCCTCTGGAAAATCCCACACATCAAATGGGAAGATCACTGCACCAAGACAGCATCCTTGCTGAAGCCAGTATTACCAACATTGAGTTGGTGATCCTCAAGCACCAATTTCACTAGGCTGGACATTGCATGTGAATGCCCGAATCTCAACTCCCAAAACAAGTGCCCTACTCCCAACTTAGTTATGGCCTGAGATCTCATGGTAGCAAGAGGAAATGCTATAATGAGATCTCATGGTAGCAAGAGGAAATGCTATAAGGACACATTGAAGGCATACCTCAAGAAAACAGATACTGATGTCAAGACTTGGGAGGAGCTGGCTGCTGACCAACTCCAGTGGCACTGTAAACTCAGCCAAGGGGCTACCTATTTCAAGGTAAAGCGTCTGACTCTTGAAACAGAGACGAAAGAGCAGAGGAAAGAAAAGGAAAGAAATCCTGACCTACAGCCTACCCTCCCCTGCAGAAAGAACTGCAACTTCTGCAGAAGGGTTTGTGGCTAAAGCATTGGACTCAAGTCACCTCAAGACCCATCAATGAACCATGGCAGAGATAATCCTCAAATCAATGGATTGCTGAAAATGATAATGGCTTACAGGTGACTCTTGCACACTCTAAGTGTTGCTTGTGGCTTGAGGAAGTGCATAGGTGCAGAAGTGGCATTCAGTGCAGAATGTCCTCACGCATGGCTTTCAGCAAAAAGGAGGGGCTATTGTGTTTTTCTCATTGCAGAGGACATGAGAATTGGTGGCACACTCATCTTTGAACTATAGCACTTGTACATAGGCCACTGGCTCAGTTAAGGCTTGATGCACCAGTTAAGACGCTCAATGGCTGGCCTTAGTTAAGGGTTTCATAGTTTCATAGTTTCTACGGTCCGAAGGGACCTGAGCAGATCATCTAGTCTGACCCCCTGCC
>NW_017729032.1:33546966-33547234 GCF_001723915.1 Gavialis gangeticus
TCCCTTCTAGCGTGCCCACATCCCCCCCCACATCTTAGTGTCATGGGGTACATAAAGCAATCAGTGGAAACCTAATCTGCTTGCCCCACCCCCATGCCACCCTGTCTAGCAATAGTAGCTCATAGCCCAAACTCCCTCCCTCTCTGGATGTCCCATGCACACTAAGGTACTTTAGTTGGTTTCAGGGAGCCACCTCCAACCTGGTCTATGGATATCAGTTACCACCACTTAAATTAGACATGTTAATACCTAGGGCAGGGGCAGGCAA
>NW_017729032.1:33552234-33563578 GCF_001723915.1 Gavialis gangeticus
CCCCACCCCCATGCCACCCTGTCTAGCAATAGTAGCTCATAGCCCAAACTCCCTCCCTCTCTGGATGTCCCATGCACACTAAGGTACTTTAGTTGGTTTCAGGGAGCCACCTCCAACCTGGTCTATGGATATCAGTTACCACCACTTAAATTAGACATGTTAATACCTAGGGCAGGGGCAGGCAAAATACAGTCCACAGGCAGGTGCCTACCAATTAACTGTATCCAGCTGAGCCCCACTCATTCTCACAGAGGCTCCCACCCCTGCCCATGGGAAGGACCTGACTCCAGCTCAACAGGTAGGGAAATGGTGGTGGCAAATGCAGAAGGGCAGTGAGGGGTGAGGGCTGTGCACAGTTGGGGAGGAGAGTTTGTAGGGGGGTCTCACATGCATACCCCACCATACACATGCATGACACCCCCACACACACCACCATACACATGCACCCACACCCAACCCACAACCACCCCCTCCACACACCCCATAACTCCCACTATACACCCACAGCCCCCAACAAATTCCATACCCACGCACATACCCACATGCTCCCCCACCCCACATACACCTACACCCACACCCAAGATCCACACAAACCCCATACTCACCCACCCACACCCCCCACAACTACCCACTCCCCACACCCCCGCAAACTCCACACATACATAACACACACATCCTCCCCCACATACACACTCCCTGACAAACCCTATACCCACCCCCACCCCCCACAATACACGAGAGTAAGACTTTATTTTGAGCTATTATTCAATCACCTCTACTTACACCACACAAACGCACATAAATCAGCACAAAAATATATTTTGAAATACAATTAAACTATGTTATTGTAGATGTTTGATTTTTAGTATATAATTTGTTTTTGTTTCTTCTAGTTCCAAGATTGGCAAATCCCTTGCCAAAAGGAGTGCTTCTGGAGACCAAGCTGCTAAGAACTTGTCAGCAGAGTTTTACACCTCAGGACCATCAGGTCCTGGGCCTAGCAAGGGACTAAGAGAGTGTATCAAAATTGATCCTCCAGACCCATGCATCTCTCTGGCCCATCACAGTCATGAAAGACCTTCAAAGACAAAGTGGCTACCACTGTGCAGGAGTATGCCATGACAGTGAGGAACCAGGCACCTGTAGTTGCCTATCCTCCCACACCCAAACAAAAACAATGACACCAGCCTCAGGCTAAGCCAAGCTGTGATGGAAATTAGCCACCTCCCACCTGTTCTCTCCCACCCTTCCAGGTGGTAGTAAGGGGAGGCTCACCAAGAATGCTGTGTGCATGCCTCCCCATACTCCAGCCACACTGTCTGGCCAGAAGCTTGCACCCATCTGCATGGTGGATGCCAAGCAGGGAGTGGAGGTTTGAGTGGCAGGTCTGCCAAACACCATGGCAGGGGCAGGCCTCAGGTAATGCAGAATGCCACCACTCTCCAAGTGCCTGAAGGCCAGCAGCAAGAAGCAGTGCACAAAAAGCTACCTGAACTTCAATAATGAGACAGGAAGACAGATCCTGGCACTATTTGACCCTAACCAGCTCCAGCAATGCAGAGTCAGACCTGCCCATGGAGATGTGATTATCAAATTCCCTGGACTCAGACTGCTTCCATGCCACAGCTGTCCCCAGAACCCACCCAGACTGTAGGGAGACCTACAGATAAGGGATTTATGTGGACTCAAAGCCACTCCATTTAGTGCAGTTGCATATTTAGTGCAGTTTGCATAGTTAATTTGAAGAAATAAAAAACTTGCAGAGTTATAAAATTTGTCCCTTGTGTGCTTCCTGTCCACACCTCAGCTTGAGTCACTCACAACCATAACCCAACTAGTAGTCCATGCCTTTCCCCTTCCAGCCAGCCCTTACAAACTCCCAACACAGGACCCTGGTTCACATATGAGTCTTCAGTGCCCCATTCCTTGCTCTCCCCCTCCATTCTCAACCCCCAGATCCCCCAGCAGGGGATTAAGATGTTTACTAAGATATTTATGAATGATCTGGACACTTGCATAGGAGTTTTCTTGGGTAAGTTTGCAGATGACATGAAATTGGAAAACACTACAAACACATTGGAAGATTTGACTGCAATTCAGAAGGATCTCAATAGATTGGAAAGTTGGGCTTTAGCTAACAGAATGAAGTTCAATGAGGACAAATGCAAGGCACTTGCCCTTGGGAGGAATAATCAAAAACAAAAATATAAAATGTGGGGCACCTGGCTGGATGGCAGCATGACAGAAAAGGTCTTGGTAGGTCACAGTTTCAAAATGAATCTGCAATGTGATGCAGCCACACACACAAAAAAAAATGCAGTTCCCACAAGTCAGCCCTGAGATACAGGACCTGCTGGCCCATGACCAGTTCATCAGCAAGGCCTTCAGTGGGCGGGGAGGGGTCTACCATTAGCTGGGGAGCCCCATAGCCTGGATGATGCCATAAAGATAGACACTGAGTTAGAAGTGATGAAAAAAGTGGAGACCCTAGATATCTAAGGGGCCAAGGGATGCATGTGCCTGCTAGGGAGAAGTCAGAAACACATGCTCCAACCCCAGAGTCATTAACCTTACAAATGGTAATGGAGACACTGAGAGATTCACAGATATTTAGGACTGGAAGGGACCTCATGAGATCATTGGGGTCTGCTCTGGGCAGGAAAGACTGCTGGGGTCAAACAAGAGAGAGAGATCTGAGGTGAACTGGACCAGATCAACAAGAGTATAGAAACCCAATCCCAGAGCATACATGCAAGGGGAGATACTCCTAGACTCCTGGGGTGTATTCGGGAAAATGCTGATGGATGCTGGCACTGTGGCAAATGTGATCAGTTCCAGAGGGTTTGCATGAAAAACCTGTATCTCTTTTTTTAGTATAGTTATAGAAGAGAAATCTGAAGAAAATATGTCTGAAGGTACCATACAGAGAAAGCTGTGCTATCATATTCAGTTAGGTACAGACCCTTGTGTAAGATACACAATCTTAAACAGTTTTATTTCACTTCAGCACCATTTTAGACCTGTAATATATAGAAGATGCACTATATTTAGGTGAAGGCAAGTTTATTATTAAGCTGTTTATTATAATTTCTGAACACCTGTAATTTCTGAACAATCTGGCAATAGTTTGAAACTGCTATTCTAGTTGCTGGGAGTGACTGTATGATATCTCATGTTACATTACTGAAATAATAAGGAACAGTAAATGCAATATTTGTTTCCTGTTAAAAAATCCAATTGTAATAATGTAGATATAAACAGCACAGGAGGACGTGATGGTTAAGAAGAAAAAATATTGCTTAGCATACGTGACATTTACTGTCCTTCCTTTTTTCTCAATGTGAAATATACAACTCTGCCCACTGCTAGCCTAAAAGAGGTTTTTGCTCCTTGTATTATTGCAGTACTAGCCCCTACTTCTAGGTGTTCTGACTGTATGCTGTCTACCTTTAGTCTTCTCAAAAGAAAATATATACAAATATTATCTATGCTTTCACTTTTCAAATGTACCTGCCTTTCAATTGTATTATACACCCTGTTCCTTTTCCTGACATTAACCTTGTATAGGTGCCCAATGAGACCAAATAATCTTTTACTGCACTAATTGTATAGTTAGGAGAGACAGTTGGTCCAGTAAAAAATATCAACTATGAAAATCCTTGCCTCTTGCACATTTCCTGAACCAGTACAGCTAAAACATCACTCCAACACTATTTCAGATATGGCTATTATGGGTTTCTTAGGTCCCTGCTGCATGTTACATATATTATGCATTTAACTGGCTAATTGTGTAATAAATGTAGGCTGGCCACACATGCAAAGGAAATATCACACCATAAAAATGACTTTCCAGATATAAAAAGAACCAACCAGTTAGTGCTTGAAAATGTGAAACAACTCTATAGCTAGCTTCTATCCAGCTTTAATTTGAACATGTAGCAGGGCCCTTATACTTTTCTCTGACATCTCATGCTCATTATTGTCAAAGGCAAGATACTGAACTAAATGGAATGGTGTGCTGATCCAAGATGAAAACTCCTACAATTATCCAAACCTTAATTATATGATACTCCCTTTTCCCCATTACTTACATTGGTAATTCCCTAAATTATCTGAAACCTCAATTATCCAAATTTATTTTATGTCTCTTCTGACATTTGGATAATTGAGGTTATGCTGTATTCATTGAAGCTTTCCCCTTGTAATTTATCTTCCAATACCAAAAAGAAAGATCCGCTAAACCAAACACTTTGAAAGAGTTAAAGCTCAAAAACTCCCATGTCCTCTGATTTTCTAATTATTTGGCCTACAAACTACTTAAAAAGATAGATTTAAAGAACTAGCAAAGTTTTATATTTACATAACTTTGATCATTGTGATACCATGAACATTTCCTTAAAAACAAAAATCTGTAAAAATCTATGTACTGTGATCTATTCTATGATAAACTCATTGTCTAACTACTGAAGTCACAGTTATCCAAATTATTCTATGCCTCTAATACTGCAACTGCTCTGCTTCCCTGCTAATCACACTGTTGGACAACATCTAACCCTATGCCATCCCTTTAACTTTTAATTTTTTTTAGTGGTTACCAGTAAAAATGCTACCTCCATTTCCTCTGAAGAGAAGATTCTTGTTTGTTTTTATTGTCTCATCTCAGAGATGAAAAATTGGTTTGGAAAAAGGACACAAAGTAAAGGACCTCAAAACACTAATTTTTACTTCAAGAGTTCGTGCAAAATGCTGAGTACTTTCAATAAGCATAAAGTTGTACTTAGCACCTTTCACAATCAAATGACATTTTGTATTGCCTTGTGAAGGTCTAGACCTGAACTAATTTGTAAAATACAACAAAGGACTATATTGTGAGGCAGCATTACACCTTGAGCTCAATGGCCATGGGAAATATTTCAGTTTGGGGTGGTGTCATCTCCAGGAAACAAATGACAATACAAGATAGCTTCATTTTAGACAATACTTCAGAAATGAAATAATAAAAGAACAAAAGTGTAAAAATAAAGCAAATAGGGAGATGGTGCAGATGAGAAGAAAAATTAGAAGACGTAAGTGAAGAAGGAAGAGTGAAGACTAAAGTGCAGCTCCATGCTGTTACTGAGAACACTTCGCAGGAAACCTTCTGAGTAACAATGATCCCCTGGAACAAGCAGAAGTTCACTGTTGGTTTCAGGGGGAGGGGAATCTCGTTGCTGGCTGCCAGCCTGCAACCAGTTTGCAGGCCCAAAGGAGCTGTAAGAGCCCCTCTTCCCTGCAAAGTTTTCAGAATGGGAAGGGGGAAAGGGAGCAAAGGGAGCTCATTCCAAGGATTCCCCCAGCTGGCTCTGGAGGGTGATGTGGTTGAATTTGAGGCCCCCCACCGCAGGGAATCTCCAGTCCACCCATCCCACCCTCTAGCAAGGACTGAAAAACACCCCAGACCAAACTCCCTCTCCTCCCTTTTCCCCCTCCCATTCTGAAAACAGTGACAGGCTGGGAGGCAGCACAGACAGAAGTTACAGAAGATGCTCTGTTTTGAAATGTCTTTATCTATTCCCTCCTGCAATGAGGGTTCAGATTTTCACCCAATGGGCCATTTTTAAGCTGTCTGCAGCCATGCATTTGTGTTTGGTCATGGCTATAGACTGCTTTCTGTGTCCAGATCAGGCAAAAATTATTACTTCAGTCTGCGCCCAAAAAGATGTGAGTGTAAAGGGACAAAGACATGAAGAGAACATTGAGGACCAATAAGACCTTTGAAGAGCTATAAAGAAAAATCATTGGAAGTTTTAGAGGCCAGGAAGGAAATTTTCAAACAGACCAGGAATCAGAGTTGTTTAAGGATAATCTGATGAAGTCACATTCTGTGCATCATGGTGTCTTGGAATAACTAACTCCTCAAGAGAAGCGACCAGCCTGAAAGGCTGGCCTTGCATCCCCAAGCCTCAGGCAATGTGCTTGACGCAGCTGCCCCAGAGCCATTGACCTTAGAAGATACTCCTAGGATTTCCAGGATCCTGCCACAGAGCCAGGAATCTAGATCTCAAGAGCCCCAGCCAGATTTATGGTTTCCAGGGCTGCCAAGCTTCCAGACTAGCTGGCTCCTCAGTCTGCAGGAGTCAATCTGCCTGGGGATTCACCATATGCAGAAATCTAGAAGATCCTGTAACAGAAGAATGGGAAGTGCAACAGGACATCAGCCTGGCTAGACAGTAATCTTCAGTGAGTTAAAACTCAAAAGAATCCTAACAAAAAGTAGAAACGTGTATTAGAAAAATACAAGAGTATCAAATGGGTGTGCAAGGATAAAATTAGGAAGCCCAAGCCATGATCTGAAATGTATCTAGCAAGGGACATAAAAAGCAATAAAATGGATTCTACAAGTATCTCAAAAGTCAGAGAAACAAAGAAACTGTACATTTCTTACAGAATGCAGAAGACAATCTTGCAGCAAATGATGCAGAGAAGGCTTGGTAAATTAATGTCTTTTTCAATTCCATCTTCATGGATAGACACATCTACCAAATGGTGAATGCAGTTGAGAGCAAAGACGGAAGGAGACAAACAGCTTAAGGAGTGACAGAACAGGTTAAGGATTACACAGAGAAGCAAGATGCTTTCACGTTGGCAGGGCTGGATGCAGTGCACTCTAGGGTACTAAAGGAATTGACTGAGGTAATTTCAAAGCCACTGGCTATCCTTTTTGAGAACGTGTGCAAGTCACGTGCGGTCTCGGATGATAGGAACAGAGCAAATACAGTGTACATCTAAAAAAGTATAAAAGTGATGTTGCAGAGATGATACTCTCTGCAAGATTCCTAATGCAAGAGGCAAGGAATTTAGTCCAGTTTTGGGCCCCACACTTCAAGAAGGATGCAGACAGATTGGAAAGGGTCCAACATGGATTAACATAAATTATTAAATCCATGGAAAGCACAACTTATGGGTAGGGCTCTTGATAAATCACGTTGGAAGTGCCCCCCACAGCAACTCCTTTAATGTTTTTCATTTTGCTGCTTGTCGCCCCCTGCCCCCACCCCCCTACTTAGCAGTGTGGCCCCATTGGCTGGGCCAGTGCCCACTGTTTTAAATATGCTGCAGTTTTCACTTCCCCAGAAATCAGCAGCCGACGGCCCAGCTGGCAGGGTCCCTCCGCCAATCAGGGGGGCAAGCGGTGAAATGAAAAACATTAAAGGAACTACTGTGGGAGGCACTTCCGGTGTGATTTAGGGAGATCCCAAATTATGAGGAAAGGCTGAAAGAACTAGAGCTATTTAATTTGGAGAACACTGAAGGTTGGTTTAATAACACTCTTCAAATACTTGAAGCACAATTAGAGAGAGAATGAAGATGGGCTTTTCTCTGTGATTGTAGGGGACAGGACTGGGATCAATGGCCTCAAATTTCAGCAGAGGAAATTCAGGTTGGAGATTAGGAAGAACTTTCTGGCTATGAGGGTGATCAAGTGTTGGAACAGGCTACCTAGCAAAGTTGTAGAAACTCCATCCCTGGAAAATTTTCAAAAGCACATTGGATAGACACTTGTCTGAGATTTTTTTTTGTCAGACTTACTGATTTTGAGCAGGGGACTGGACTAGGTGACCTTCCAGCCCTACTTTTCTATGATTCTATGATCCTACGATCCCTGGCAAGGCAAAAAGGTAGATCTGCCTTAACCTGCAATTCCTGAGGACCTGGCTTTTAGGCTGTTCATCAGACAAACTGCCGAAGAGTAGGTGAACAATCTGACAGGAAATCTTCTTCTGTTCCATCAGCAAATGTGTCAAAATTGACAAGCATCTGCTAAATGTTTCATTTTTGATGTGCCCGAATCTTCTAGATGCATCTTCCAGCTCTACGAGAAAATTCCAATCAGTTCTACTATCTTAACAATCCTAGTCACCAAGATGCCCCAATTTCAAATGTCCCCTAAATCTTTGGATAATTTAGGGTGGACTGCAAAGTTATGTAGTCTCAGTAACAAAACAAAGATCACTCAGATTTGTCAATCAAAATATTCAGCGCAAGTAAAAACACATTTCAGAGGTATATGGGTGAAACCAGGATTTGGGAAGGAGGGTGTTGGAGTATCCACTGACACTGCAGGCTCCCTCCCAACCTAGTGGTGCAGGCACACTGCATTGTGGGAGTCTCTTGGGACTTTTTTAAGGTCCCAAAGCAGGTAAGCATCCCCACCTTCCCACTGTGTTCAGAGGCATGTCCTCTCGCCTCCCCTTCCATCCTCTTCTACTCCAGTTCCTGCTGCTTTCCCCACTGTCCTGGGTTCGGGGGAGGTTTCAGAGCTGCTTCTGGCCATTCCAGCCACTCCACTCCAGCTGCACAGGGGCTGTGCTTAGCTGGGAACAGTGTCAGCAGCAATGGAGAAGGGGTGGGTTCCCCCACGTTGCCCAATCCCCTTTGGAGCAGGCACAGGAAGCTGCTGCCAATGTCACTGCCCTGGGTGAGCACAGCTCCCCAGGAGCCCAGCTGGAGCAGACAGGAGCAGCTCTGAAGAGTCTCCTGTCCCCAGGACAGTGGGTAAAGCAGCCAAGGCCAGTAGGGGACAGAAGAAGGTGAGGGGCAGGGAGGGGACGTGTCTCTGAACCCAGAGGGGAAGGAATGATTCTCTTCTGCTATAGGAACTTTTTAGAAGTCCCCAGAGGCTCCAGCAGCACAATCCAGTCTGAAAGGGTGGAAGCAACCACACCACTGCACCCCCTCTGGATCCACCCTAAACAATTTTGATATCTACAAGTTATGATAGAGATACACTTGTGGTGACATTAAACAATCCTAATACTAGGGAAACACTTTTTTGTTATTTTGAAGTGTTCAAACTTCTATAAAAACTGCTTCAGTAATGTTACTGGTGTGCTATAAAACGTTTAGGCAGAGGTAGTTCAACAGTAAGAGCTTTTACAGGAATCTAAAATGCTTTCCACTATCCCCTAGAGCTCAATCTAGATTTGCAAATAACATTTATCACAATTTGAGTATACTCAGCGGAAGAACTCCTATGATTTCATTAACAAGATAAACTGGAGGACGACTGGATTATAATTTTGTTTCAAACATCCAGGTATTATTTCTTACATGCATAAATGCTGAGGAGTAGATGTCCTCCCCATTTTTTATTATACTGTTGACATCTACTTCCCTGTAATTGCAGGACTTCAGCATTTTTGTTCCTGGTTATTATAATTATTTTTCTTAAATACAGTTGCACCATCATATTTTGATTGCATGTCAGTAAGACAACTTAAAAGTTCCGTGAGACTTTCTGTAACATGGTAGCTGTAAACTGAGAACTCTGTTCTAAAGAAAGTTTACAAAATTCAGTCTTACCAGTAAAGTCTCTAAGCATAAGTCTCTGTCAAATGGTAAGACACTCCCAGTGGACCCTTTCTTCAGCTAATCTCTGACCTAGGTTTTATGCAAGAACATGAAAATAAAATGATAATGGGAAAAAGTGACTCTGGAACCTGTTCTGTGGGGTTTTATTATTATCACCTTTCTGTGATGTCTACGTCAACAACAAACAAGCCACTTGTTTGAACTGGTGAATAGAAAGCAACTGCAGAAATCCCTAGTTCAGCAAGAGCTGATAAATCCTTTGTCTTTGGGTACTACTTCAAGGCCTCTATGAAATCTCCCATTCCCCCTTATAGCCAAATTCATCTGTTAGCTAAGTCTTTGCAGCTCTGTAATTATCCTGTAATCCCAGCACTGAGTTCCTAAAAAGATGAAGGGTTTGCCTGCTTTGCAGCTTGGTATCTATTGATGTCATTCACTGAAAGGGTTGTTTTGGCTAAGTGAAAAAAGACTGAATGCTCATTAAGATGGGTTTTGTGACTAGCACTTCCCTTTCTTGTTGATATAAGATCTACTGTTGTATTCTAGCAGTTTTGTTTGCAGCCCATATAGGTTCCGTGGTCTGTTTGTAAGGGTTTTCTGAGCTGGATCACTGTCCACCATTGTAAAACCACCACTCTCTGTGGGTTTGGGACATATTTAGGTCCTTGTGAGCATGGTGAACTGGAGCTTACACATGTTTGCTGACTTCAGACACCATCATTTATTTTCAGTGGTTGGTAGGTCATTGTCACTCCTCAGACTGGTTTTTCCATTAAAAATGTATTATTAATGATAGGAGGGCTATTCTGACCTGGCAATCAGGTCCTTCCAAAGGAACATTAATTATTAGCAGCCTTAGAAAAGTCCTCTGAGAGAATATCTTTTGACTGAAAAATGTGGATGTGAATGGGAAAAATAGGCCTTTGAAAGTCCAGAGGGCCTCAATGGTCTAGTAACTGCTTGCTTACCACTAATCTGTTGTGTAAAAACTTACATTTGTCTCTTCTCAAAAGGGGTACTTCATGAGTTTGCAAACTAATATGTATTGTTATTGCATCTTTTTTCCACCTGTATCCATACCATGCTCATCCTCATTGTTCCTAGTACCTGACACTCAGATTGCCTGTTTTTTTAATAAAAAGCAAAATTAAGGGCCAACTGCAATCCCTATTATTTTAGTCCAAACTACTTCACTCTGCAAATGTTCCATGAGTGTAACTCAGAGTGTATGTTTAACTCCATGTTGGTATTTTGTGGGATTTTGCATGCTCACCCTACTTTTTCAGTGTGCAGTCTTTTCTGGAAAGCTTTGCAACAAATTTGAATGATGAATTATTATGCAACATAAGGTGCATCTACACATGCCTCTAAACATGACTAAATTTAATGTCCATTAAGCAATTTTTGGCAGCTGCCTACATATATAGGGACTTGGCACAAAAGTTAGTGCCAAGTGCTCCTGTTACCATCAGGAGGAGCTCCAGCCTCTGGCCACCTGGCTGTCAGTGCTTGGCAGCCATATTGAAGCCAGAGCCAGCTGCCAGCACTTGGCAGCCATCTTGGAAACTCTGATCCTTGGCCAGCCCCTTCCCTGCCCAGGAGCCATGTGCCCAGCACAGGGGCAACACATAGCAGCTCCCTCTTTGTCCACCCTGCCCACCCATGCCATGGCTGCCCCTGCCAGCAACACCCAGCAACCTGTTGGTCCTGCTGTGCGAGCAATGACCAGCACCCTGTGATCCTGCTGGCACTGGTGCTGGCCCTGCTGGCCCCAGCAGCCTTCCCCCCAGCCCCCCCACTCAGGCCCAGGGAGAGCTGCAAATCTGCCAGTGGGGGCCAGGGCACCAGGTGAGAGAGGCCCTGGCCAACCTCCTCCTTCTGCACCCCCACTTCAGCCCACCTGCCCCACTACCCACACACTCCCTAACTCCTGCCCATCCCAGCACCACTCTCAGGACGCACACATGGGTGAAACAAAAAAAAAAAAACTATT
>NW_017729032.1:33568578-33569641 GCF_001723915.1 Gavialis gangeticus
CGCTGGTTGACCTCGCCAATGCAGGCCTCGTGCCTCCATCCCCGCCCACTCACCGGAAGGAGAGAGGAAAACACAATAAACAACCCTGTTCCCAAAGTGCAAACTATTTACAAAAGTCTCAGACTTTTGTTCCTAGAGTGGGGGGCTGGTGCCCAGCACTGTGGCCTTGGGCCATTCTCCTGTGGGCCCGGGGGCCATGGTAATAGCAGCAGGCTCATTCTCACTGGCAGGCAGATCTCCCTATGCCTGCCTGAGTCCAGGGCAAGTGTCCCCCTGTGGTGCCACACCCACCACCTCTGCCTCTATGACCATATGGGCCTTGGGGCAAGTGGCAGGGCTGAGTCCAGGTGAGTGACAGGGGGCCTGGGGCAGGGGCTGCTGTGACCAAAAGGCACTGGAGGGTCTCCTCCCAGGGTGAGGCAGGGCCAGCTGCAGGGCGGTGGGTGGGACCCAGGGGCCCTGCAGGGCCCTAGACAGGGGCCAACAGTAGAGGGCAAGTACACAGTCACCAGGCCCAGGAGGGTGTCCAGGGCCTGGCAGTGAGCATCTGTGGTCTCCAATGCCAGAGCCTGGAGGCCTACCCACTGCCAGAGCAGCTCCATGCACTCCCACTCCTGGGCCTCCAGCCATGCCCAGTGCTCCTGCTGGGGCCAGGCTTGTGCCTCCTCCTGGACAATCTCCTGGGCAATGTCCTCCTGCCACCAGGCCAGGTCCCATGCCTTCTCCCATGCTTCCTGTGCCTGCTCCCATGCCTCCCACTCCATGGCCACCTCCACCAGCCGCTGGAGCATGAGAGTCTGATTCTGTGTGTGCTGCTGGCACAGGTGGCACATGCAGAGGGCTCCAGTAGTGGGCAGTGGTGACCCAGAGCCTGCATTCCCACTGGGGATGATGGCCCTTCCCCTCCTCCAGATGTTGGCCCTACAGAGGCAAGAGACAGAGGCCTTTTTGATGCAACAGTTTGCAACATTTCAGAGATTAAAATGCTTTGCGTCAGGGGCTGTGCACTGCCTGGCCTCAGATCAGAGATCAGCTGTGCATGGATGCCCAGGCACTGTGGTAA
>NW_017729032.1:33574641-33593250 GCF_001723915.1 Gavialis gangeticus
CCGTATGAGATCAGCCAACCTCGAAGAGAAGACACGCTTGCCCTTAGGGGAGAGATGAAGCCCATCCCGCCCCAGCAATCCACCCTTCCGGAAGCATGGGTCGTTGTCTAGGAACCCAAGGCCTGCCTGGCGGCACCAGCTGCGTAAGCGCTGGTTGACCTCGCCAATGCAGGCCTCGTGCCTCCATCCCCGCCCACTCACCGGAAGGAGAGAGGAAAACACAATAAACAACCCTGTTCCCAAAGTGCAAACTATTTACAAAAGTCTCAGACTTTTGTTCCTAGAGTGGGGGGCTGGTGCCCAGCACTGTGGCCTTGGGCCATTCTCCTGTGGGCCCGGGGGCCATGGTAATAGCAGCAGGCTCATTCTCACTGGCAGGCAGATCTCCCTATGCCTGCCTGAGTCCAGGGCAAGTGTCCCCCTGTGGTGCCACACCCACCACCTCTGCCTCTATGACCATATGGGCCTTGGGGCAAGTGGCAGGGCTGAGTCCAGGTGAGTGACAGGGGGCCTGGGGCAGGGGCTGCTGTGACCAAAAGGCACTGGAGGGTCTCCTCCCAGGGTGAGGCAGGGCCAGCTGCAGGGCGGTGGGTGGGACCCAGGGGCCCTGCAGGGCCCTAGACAGGGGCCAACAGTAGAGGGCAAGTACACAGTCACCAGGCCCAGGAGGGTGTCCAGGGCCTGGCAGTGAGCATCTGTGGTCTCCAATGCCAGAGCCTGGAGGCCTACCCACTGCCAGAGCAGCTCCATGCACTCCCACTCCTGGGCCTCCAGCCATGCCCAGTGCTCCTGCTGGGGCCAGGCTTGTGCCTCCTCCTGGACAATCTCCTGGGCAATGTCCTCCTGCCACCAGGCCAGCTCCCATGCCTTCTCCCATGCTTTCTGTGCCTGCTCCCATGCCTCCCACTCCATGGCCACCTCCACCAGCCGCTGGAGCATGAGAGTCTGATTCTGTGTGTGCTGCTGGCACAGGTGGCACATGCAGAGGGCTCCAGTAGTGGGCAGTGGTGACCCAGAGCCTGCATTCCCACTGGGGATGATGGCCCTTCCCCTCCTCCAGATGTTGGCCCTACAGAGGCAAGAGACAGAGGCCTTTTTGATGCAACAGTTTGCAACATTTCAGAGATTAAAATGCTTTGCGTCAGGGGCTGTGCACTGCCTGGCCTCAGATCAGAGATCGGCTGTGCATGGATGCCCAGGCACTGTGGTAAGCCTAGCCAGGCAACCCTGAGCCCAGAGGGCTGCCAACCGAGTGCCCTGTGCCCGCTTGCTCCCCCAGGGCCAGCAGCCCACTGGGTGCTGGCCGCAGGCAACACAACGCCCCTTTCCCCTTCCCAGGGTGGGACAACTGCTGCCGTGGCTCCAGGCCACACTCTTCTGCACTGCTGCCCAGCCCATAGGACCCAGGATCAGGCTGCATGGGATTCCTGGTCAACTGAGATGAGGGACTGGCCATACCACTGCCCTCCCCGCTAGGAGCCTCTCCAGGGATGTGCCCCAGGCTGGCCTCCCCCTACGCTGCTGCTGCACCCAAAGCATGCCCCCGCTACATGTGCCCTGGGCAGTGTGCAATGATTTGTTCGTACAGGCTGAGGGGGGCCTGACCCACTACGCCCTGATGCTGCTTTTCCTCATGGTACTCCAGGCATACCTGTGCTCCTGGCTTAGGACCCTGAGCTACAATGGCATAGGGGGCAAACCCAGGCTGCCCTGAAACCTCCACTGCCACATGAAGGGCTACCTGCCCCATGCTACCGCAGAGGGCATCACTGCTGGCATCGACAATTGACACCTTCCTCAGTGTGTGAGGGCCATGTCCACGCAGCTGTGTGGATGTGGGCTGCTCAATAAAGTTCTGAACTCTCCCACCTCTCTGTGTGAGTTCTGGGAAGGCTTGTGCTGATTATCTGATGGCAAGGGTGGGGAGAGGAGTTGCCTGCATGGCATAGAAGGGATGCTTGTATGGCTGTGGTGGGGGAGGATGGGGATGGCCTTGCACAGCTGCTGCGGTGGTTAGGCTCATGCTGTTCATGCAAAGCAGCGAGGGGAGGGTGGAGGCTTGCCTATAAAGTAGTGGCAATGGGGGACTTGCAAGGCAGTGGCAGCAGGGTTGAATTTGCACTGCTCTCATGGCTCAGGGGCATGTGCTGTTTGCACTGCAAAGGGGCTGCATACAGCGGGGTCCCAGGAGCCTGCAAGATATGCAGCCCCTGTGGCATGTAGCCCTCACAGTGGCTAGCTAAGGATCTATGCCTGATGTGGCATGGAGTCCCAACCACTCTGAAATTGCACAGCCCTGTTATATACTACTAAGTGACTGCAACTTTTCAGAGTAGGCTTTGAGAATAAAGCTGTTTGACTACCTATAAGATTCTTTTTCTGTTTCTATCTAAGATCACACCTTTCTCTACTTCTCTTCTTCAATTTTTCCCCAATTTTTCAGCTTGGTAAAAGCCAAGAGCTACTTTTTAGGGTTTCTCTGCAATGCTGTTTTTACTACTGCTGGATTCAGCTTTTGCAAACAGACTGCATAAGGTGAATTTGAGGAGGACAACTGTTTGGTTAACAGAAAATTACTCCCAGGTGAGCAGGAACAGATTCCAAGTGTCAATCTACCGGAGTTAAGAAATCTATTCATCCAGTAAAGCTTCTTCTTTTCCAAAACTGTCTTTACTACAAACCACATTTCCATCCCCAAGAGCCTAATTATGAAGCAATTGCTCTTACCAGGCCTAAGGGCATAATTTTTAGAGAGTTTAATGATGCTGCATGCTGGCAAATTCAGGAGTATTTTTCAGGAAAGCTCTTATTCGAACTTCTTTCTATGGCACCTACTTAGTAGTCTACTACAAATCTCTCAGTACCTGATATAAAGAAAAAGTCTGATGCTTTGATCCAAAGATAGCTACTTACTTCAGCAAAGGTAAAGGGACAACTAATTCATAATATGTAAGCATAGAGAAGAGCATCTTATCATTTTTCAATAGTAAAAACAAAGATATACTATAAAGGTTTACAATTTATTGACTGTCAAATTAGGTTTGCACAGTATAATCCTGGAATGAAATTTGTGGGCTACATATGGCTTATCTCTTTCTGCTCGCAGTTTCTGTTGGTATTGCTGAAATGGTAAATAAATAACTATATATGTGAAGAATAATAACTCCCTGACACAGTACCTTGAAAATCATTTGGTTAGTGTCAGATAGGCAATGAGTAAAGAGTTGCTCATCAATTCACTGAGCACAGAATTCTCTACAGAGAAAAGCTCTAGCAAGTTGAAACAAAACAACTCCCCCTTAATTCTGTGAAGTTTAATGTGTGTAAGTTAAGGCACGTAACTTGTGCAAATCTTCTCATTCAGAAGCTAAGTGGCCTTCATTTATTGTCGCTTAATCCTCTACTTCTGAACAAGAGTGTCTACCTCATGCTTTAATACCTGTAATTTTCCAACATTAAACTTCATACCCTTAGTTTATCTGCCTTAATTTCCCTGAATGTCCCTGTATGACACTTTAGGGAACCTCTGTGGGGGAATCTATATACAATTTATTAATTATAGCTATTATCTTATGAAATTATGAATCTTATGAAATGATTATCTCATGAAATGATTATCTCATGAAATTACTGCACCATTAAAGGCTTCACTGCATACTGAGTCATCCAGGACTATGTTGCTTATCTTCCAGACCAGAAACAATTCAGTGTAGTTTAAATGCTGATGTTTCCTATTCAAGTACAGAGGCCTTTAAATACTGGGATGGCCATATCCTAGATGAAATACATTTCCTACTCTCTCTCTGAGGGGTTGGGGTTTTGAGAGTTGAGGAAGGAGGAGGAAGATAAAGACTTTATGTTTTGGGAAAGAATCTACATTTGGGAGAGGTTCCTGAACTCCTTAGAGGACTCTAACCTAAACTCAAGGAATGCTCAAGAGTAGTGAAGAGATTAAAGTCAGAAAATGAATTCAGGGATACTGTCATATTTTTCTTAGATCCCTTTTCTTTTTTGGTTCTAGGTAAAATAAAAAGCAAGTGTTTATTGAAATGTTCAGAAAGTCTGTATGCCAACAACAGCAATCACATAACCCTGAGGAGGTGAGCTATAAATCCAGGGTGCCCTAAGTTTGGAGCTCTGGGAAAGGGTGTACCTAAAGTAATGAGAAGACTGTGAGGTCACCATAGGTACTGATGACCAACACAACTGGACTATGAGGTACCCTTGCCATGACGGGGCAACAGACAATAACCTAGACCCAGGAAATGTGTCATTGTGAAGTTAAGGGGAGACCCAAATTTGTAATATGCTCAAACCCACGACTACATAAGCCTAGAGTGGTAGAACACAAATACAACATCAGCAACCCACTGTGGGAAGCTCTACTAGTGCCATCAAATATATGTAGGGGAAACCTAAGTAAATGGAAAGTTTATTTCGTGTTCTGATTCAAAATTCAATTGGCTTTAATAGTTATGCAGAAATCAGTTAAAAACATAGGCTAGATTCCTTTTACATTCTTAGGCCCTAAGCTTTACCTAGTCATCTTTTAAAGAAAAATATTAAAATATTATATTTGGTACATACATAGTGCCACCCCAGGAGGGAGGCCTGCATTTTCATCTTCATTTTGCAATGGATAAATTGAATCCAAGATAAGTTAAATGGTTTGCTTGTCACCATCCAATAGCATAAAATTGTGGCTTCTCGTCTGCTCTTTTAATAATCAAAGATCCTTCCAGTTAAACATATTTAGATCAAATCTTAGGAAAAAAATTACTAACCATAAGAACAACAGGAAAATAGAAGCAGCTGTTTAAGGATGTTACGGGACCTTCTTCCTCAGAAGTTTTCAAAAGGGGCTAGAAAGGCATCCATCTAAGAAATTTAGGATCTTTCATCTGTGCAAGGGCCTTAGCTATATGACTCTCAAGGCCCCTTCCAGCCTTATAAGTCTATACTAGGTTTTAGCTCTATACCAGTTAAATGGTTCATGCTATGTGGTAGATGCCCTTCACTCAGAAAATAGGAAAGTGGTATCTGCAACATAAAAGCAGCAACCTCCGGTATTCAGTATTTGCTAAAGAGCCACCAACCTCAACACCCAGCTGAGGGGATATGAGGAAGAGATGAAAAGAAAGAAAAGTATAGGAGTACTCTAAATAGTGACGATATATTGGTCTACATCTGTCAAGAAAATGTGCAATAGTTTACAACTCATAACTTAATAAATGGAAAGCCTGAGAAAGCGTTGGAGCTCATGACTGGCAGTAAGTGAATCATGGGAATCATTAGTTAACACAGAACCTGGAAGCTGGGCTATATAATGTAGTCCTGCACTCCACCAACAATCAGCACCTGGCTTAAAGGAGTCTCTTGGGATTGTCTAATTTCCCTTCAACTGAAGTTAATACCTACATGCACAACCTTGCAAGAGAGATGATACACATTAAAGAGAGTGCTTACAGTTAGGCTCCTAACAGTCATATTCAACCTTGAAATGAGTGAGTTAATTTTTCAGTCTGCCATACATCACCTAGTCACAACTGCAGGACTAAGGTGGCTATTCGACTCCTTGCAAACCTCCCACAGAAGTGACAACTAAGTCTGTATAAAGAGTTGACCATAGAGGATACAGATGAGACAATAAAGCAAAACTCAATTAACTATCGCAGTGAGAAATATGATGCAGAGGGAGTAAGAAACTCAATGCCAGGATCAGTGTCCAAAACATTGGAAGAGCTGGTAAAGGAGTCCAATGAGCATTGTTATTCTGGCATAGAACTGTTATTTTGTCAAGAACTATGAAGCAAAAGAAATACAAATAGACATTTAAATCACAGCTGAGGACTACAGGATCCACATGCAACTTATGAGATATTAAAAAGTCTGGATCGCCATCAAGAAAGGAGTTGCATGCCTAAAGTGCGACTTAAGGAGAATTCAGGTAACTCAATCCAAGTGATCAATCAACAAAAACCTCACCAAATTGCTTAAGTGCCCAAGATCCAAATTTCTCCATGAACTCCATCGTGACCTCATGCATGTAAACTTTGAAGCCCTTTATTGCTGCACATTTCTCTGTTAAATGGGCACAACTGAAAAATATTTACTTTGCTGGGGTGCTGTGAAGATCCCCCACTGTGTTGTGGTCTAGCACAATCAAGACATGCCAGTACTGTATCTATGGCCAACATCACACAAAAGTGATATGGACAGCCCACCTTTCACTACTGAGTCTAAATGACTAGGTACCATTTATAGCTAGGTAAAAACCCAGAGCAACTTTTGCCATGAGACTAAAGCAAATGCCAGTCACACCAAAGAGTTCAAAGCAAAGACTCAACTTCCTTAACTACTTTGCCATAACGGCCAACTGTTGTGAAAAAGTCATTAATTATTGCAAAGCACTTTTTGATATTTGGATTGAATGCTTGAAAAATGAAAGCTAAAACTATTATTCAGTTATTTTCTCTTCTTTAGTCCAAGTTCAGAAATACCATCTTCCAGTGCAACTCTTAATCCAAAATACTTTAAAAGTAAAGCTGAGTGAATAATTCATAACAGTAATCCATCTGATGAATTTGCCTCATTTTCTGTTTACAAACAAATATCAGTTTTCCTTAAATGTGCTATTCAGAAGTACTTGCCAAAATATTTTTTGAAAATTATTCTTGATCTATGTTTCTACACAAGCAAATTTTAAAATTGTTCTAGTTTGATTATACATAACCATCATATGGCATACCCTGGGCTAGATGAGCATAATATTTAGAATCTGGCTTTTGGCACATATCCTGGTAAGTACAAATCTGAAATTTACTTTCTGTAAAACAACTGCTAAACTGTAAAAAATTAATAATTTATGTTATGGCAAACTTTCTTGTCAGTAAACCCACGCTCTAGAATATCTGTTGGGAATGTAAAGACAGTAATAGTGGATGTTTATTTAAAATTTTAAATAAATATTTAACAGACTTTTGATTTTATTTTTAGTACTTATTTTTTTCTGCATGTAAAAATTTTATCTGGTCCATCTCAATTTATTATGTTACTTCATTAGAGAGAATAATGCTTACTTTTAACTACTATTTAATAATATTTCACTATGTAAAGTAGCTCAAGGTTAGGCATACAGCACTAAATCATCATGTAACTTATGTAATATTCATGATTCTGAGCTTCCTTAGCGGTCAAAGCCATAATAATATGATTGTTCCTTTTTATTTTTCTTGCAGGGCTCAGCCAGCCAACCTTCAAAATTAATGCCAGACCAGACTGTTTGATATCTTGGATTTGCTCATCTCATAAAACCATAGACTTCAGCAAAGAATATCTCAAAGTAAGAAACTAAAATTCATAATCCCGGAGAATACAAAATACATATACATGGCACATATGGTATGTCACCCAGGGTCATATGATATTGCTTTTGACAATGGGTCAGAAGCTCATAGATTCCACGTTTCACACCTGAATTTGGGTTCATAGGAACAAAGGACCAGGAACGATTTCCTGGGCCATCTAGTCCATTCCCAACCTGTAGTGCAGCAACCAGATAGGTTACTAGTCTATGATATAAAAAAAAAAAGGTTATTTCCAGTTGTTGCTGCCTCAGTAATCCAGTGCCACTTTTTAAACGGTGGGAGTGGATAATAACTCTCCTGTTAGCCCTCTGTAAGCATATGCTTAGTTGTTTTACTGAACCAGGTCTCTCATGTCCAAGCCTGCATGACCGCTATTGCCAAGATGTTACTTTCAGGTGATCAAATTTAACTCTATTATATCAAGCATTCCTAAGCTTTTTCATAATGTTGCATACAACTTAACAGATGGCCTCCCAAAACATCTCTTCTCCCGCATGGGACTGCTCCCTCTATAATAGCTATATCACCACTGGGCAACCACAGCAATTGCTTAACTTTAGGAATGGAATTAATATTTTAAATAACTTTTCATGGGATATAACAGATGAAAAATAAAAGGATAAAAATTGCCATGTGACAAGTCAGCCCTCTGCACATCACCAGCAAATGCTCTGCAGACCATGGACCACAATTTGAAAACTGCTGATATAATTTATGTATCAGATAGAAAAGAGAGCTCATCATAAAATTCTTCAATGACTGTAATTTCTTTGATTAGCAGAGCACTATTGGTACCAATTCATTATTTTATAAAGAATGTTGCCATAACCTCCATATGAAATATAATTTATAAAAATAATCATATACCACAAGCAAAATATTTTCTCCATGGATTCTACAGGGTAGTTTCACAGATGAATGTTATTCATCAGAGATCATGTTTTCCTATTTGGAATGGAAATATAAAAACAAATTTACCTAAAGTAGTAGGCCAAATACATCTTTGGCAGAAATGAGTGCAACTCCACATGAGCTATAAAGCAATGCACTTTAAAATGCTGGGTTGCAGGGAGCTGGCATTTTAAAGTGCCTTGCTCTGCACATCTCTCAGGAGCTGAAGAGCAAGACATTTAATGGGCTTGGTTGCAGGGAGCCACAGGGCTCCCACCAAACCAGTATTTTAAAGGCTGCAAAACATGGCACAGGGGTTGTAAGGTTCCCAATGAGAGGGAGTCCCTCAGCTCCCCACGTGGGGAAACTTGCAACCCAGTCCCCCAGCAGCCTATTTTCAGCATTGGGGCAGAGACATACGCTGTGGAATATCTTTGTGGCTGGCTTGCCACTTTATCGAGCCGTAAATCAGCTAAAAGTGGGGCACTGTTACTATTTATAGCATGATTGACACATTTATGACATCACAGATGTAATGTGTGCCTGGAGCCTATGAACACTGGACTAGATTGTGCCCAGCTAATACACTGATACAGAGTGGACTAGGAGTCTTTAATAGATAGTTTTACATACAAACTGGGAAACGCTCTATGATTTCTAACTGATGTGGTCTTTGTTCCAAAAATAGAAGTATCATGACTGTTATTTGGTGCCTCTACTCCTGTTCTGAAAAGTTTGTTTTGTTTTGGAGTAGTTTTTGTTTTCTGAATCCTACACTATAAGTGGCTGAATGAAAACTTTGTGGGAAATCGCTTTTCGTAACCCATACATCTAGCATCTCCTATGCCAAAATAGTAGGATGCTCTCCTTGCTATCTTTTACTTTGTTTCATCTTGCATTATAGCATAGTTTCCTGACAAATAAAATGGATTGAAAGTCAGTGCACAGATCTCATTCCTGACAGGGATTAGATTTATGTCAGTGGAGGCCAACCTTTCTGCCAAATATACCATAAATTAACTGTGCACCCTCCCTGAGTGCCACTCCGATCCTGCCTGATCTGCTGCTCTGCTTTGTTTTTACTCTGTGTCCAGTCCTCCTTTCCGAAACTGCTGCTCAGCTTTCTACTCTCTACCCTATCTGCTGCAGTGCTGCCTGTCTCCTTCCCAATCTTCCATATACCACACAGAGAATCTGCTCATGCCACTTGTGGGCCACCTTGATTTAAGTCATAGTTCAAGGCCTACTCAGGACTGTGGTTCAAGTTCAAAGATACTGATATCTCATAGACTGCTCTCATTAAATGTTGGGTCTAGTGATGGGCATCATATTTGACTGACAAGCCATAGATTTATGAATCCCTGAGTGAAGGCAACCTCCCAAGACTAGCTGCTGTCATGAGCTTTCCAGCAGTTTGTCACACCTGAATCAGAACCAGCAAAATGTCTCTTTCATTTTAAACATATCTGGGCAGAAAAACTACAGGTGGAGTTTGGTAGCCACAGATTAGAATACACACGCTTCAGATTTGAAAGAACTCAGATACAAATACCAACAAGTTAGAACTTATTAACAAATTTAATTAAAAATAAAAATATTTGAGAGATTTTAACCTGTACTTTAGACAAATATTGTCCAGAATCACTTTGAGTGTAAATTGGCTTGTTTCCATTGGTTGCAATGAAGCTATGCTGATATAAATCAAGTGAAGCTCTACGCTTCTTTAGAAAGCAATAAAACATAAGGAAAAGTATTTTGATACTGTAAGATCACAGAAATGCCTGAAGGGAGTTGCATTTCAGGTGCTCCAAGCTCTCTTCTTCTGTGGGTGGGTTCTCCACCTAGACTTCATTACCCACAATGCCCTGCTACACAACTGCCATGATATGCCACTGTCTTTCATCAGTGCACTAGAGAGTGTCGCATTACAAGATATGTATTCCTAGACTGTGCCTAGCCCACAAAGGAAAATGTGACCATGAGTTATATACAAACTACAGCTCCCACCAAGCACCAGGTCAGCAGTTCTGAATCAAAGTATTTTGGTTTCAAACAGATATCATTTGGATTTTTATTTTCACCTCAAACCTCATTTTTTTCCAACAGAAATTTTCTGACCAATTCTACTGAAAAGGTGTGTGCAATTTAGGACATTATTTACCAGGGACATCTTTTTCTCTAAAGAAATGGCCTGTATAATTTATGAATCAAAGCATTACCTTGTAGATATCGAGGAATCCACACTGATGGTCGAATCGAGTATAGAGCTCATTCAGCATGCTGATCACCTGCATGGGTGTGCACTGGGCACAGATAGCTGTAAAGCCAACAATGTCTGAAAAGAGCATGGTGACATCATCAAACTTCCTGGCCTGAACTTGCTGCCCCTGCCATAATTGTTGAGCCACATTTTCTGGGAAAATGGAAATCAGAAGATCTACTGTCCTCTTTTTTTCCTCTTCCAGAGCTTGGTGTGTACATTCTAATGTGGCCTTCAATTTATCCATTCGTTTTTTCAAGCCATCTTGGGCCTTTGCCTGCTCCCCAACCAGTATGACATCACGGGTAGCATCGTGGATAGGTATGTCTGAAAGATGGAGGCCTCGGCCCATCAGTTCATCTAGCTTGTCCACACAAGGGGAACCCAAAAACAAAATGGAATTTGATTCAGGCACGTGGATCATTTGGCCTTTGATTTCCATCACCTGCAAAAAATAAAAATGGAGTTTCAAAAGTAAAGGTGAATTAATAAGTGTATATAAATCTCCCCCTTCATGCAGCAGACATATGGTGGCGATTAGTTAATACTTACTTCCCTTCCAGAGCTTTCTGTGTTCCTTAACTTAAGTAATAAACTGAAACTTTAGGCAACCTCCTAAGTTGGCTATTTTAAGTGTTTCTACCTGCACAAAGTGTAGTTCTTCCCTTTGGCTCAAATAAACCTTCAGCCTTTTATTCCCCTGAGTCATAGCAAATGACAGGTCACAGCAAATGACAGGCCCCTAACTCAGATAAGAGCCCTACCTCCTTGAGCTAAACTGTAATATTCTGTTACAATGAAACCCAAAACTGAGATGCTGGATCTAAATGCATCACATCAAAATGAGAAAAAAAACACCACAATATAACCTGCTTCTCAAGGTGGACATATTTAATGCTACTAGATTTTGCTTCTAAAATATACCTGGCCTGAAATACAAATTCCAGTGAAGCTATTTCTCTATTAACTAAATATAAATTATAATGAGCATTAAAAGAAATTAGAAGGGGAAAAAGAAAGTCATTTAAATATAACTTAGCGAGCCAATAAAACAGCTTCAGTTCTATTCAAAGAAACAATTACTGAGTCAGAAGAGGGCAAGCTGGAGAAGAGGCAAATAAGAGGACATGACAGAAGTATACCAAATAATAAATCATACAGAGAAGGTAAGTCCAGTGTTTCGATTTATACTATCAAATAATGCAAGAATAAAGAGCTATTCAGTGGAACTGAACGTAAACATCCTGTTAGAATTAATTTATTACAAGCCTATGTGGGATTCGCAAGACACTTGAATTGTACTTGCATAAAGAAAAAAATAATCAGGAAAGACAGAAGAGACAGGAGATTCTTAGGAAAGGTTGGATAGTTTCTGCAACTATTTATAGTCTATGGTTGAACCTTTCATTTTAATTAGGGGGTGAGATGTTGCTTGGACTGTTTTGGGCCAAAAGTCACCAGCATAAAAGTAATTCTTCACTGGCCTCCATGAATAAAGTTTTAGTCCATTATAACTGGAACTTTTTCTGGCAGTATACATGTAAAGGTAAAATACCAAAGAGCATCAACTCTCAGTTCTGTTTAAATGCTTAAGAATGTTCCCCAGATGTAGCACAGAGGCATGTTACCAGGATTTACACTTGTGTAACTGAGATAAAAATCAGGTTCTGTATACTTTGAGGAAGTTAGTAAAATTATATATTTATAAAAATTATATATATAAAACAACCATGCCAAACTGTGTACTTTTAGACAAGAAAATCACTAATTATGATAAATTGCATCTTTCACTGAATTTTCTACATTAGCATCTGCTTCAAATAAAGGGGCATTTATCAAGCTAATAATCATGACTGAAGTTTACAATCCACTAGGCTAGGCACAGACATTACATATAAATTGGTTTAGTGATCAGAAACTGGTTTAAACCTGTAACAGAACATAAGTTCAGTGCACATAAGCTAGTGTCAAAATGGCTGAAAGTTGTTTAAAATAAGTCTGGTTGAATGCAGTATCAGACTTAACTAATTTGAGTCAAACCAGTTTATGCAATGTCTGTCCCAGGCTCCTTCCTGGTTAAAGTTAAGTCAGATGCTTTGGTTTACCTGGACGGGGCAGGGTGGGGCTGGGATGTCTGCTCCAGAGAACAGGCTGGCCCCGCTCCTCTCTTCCCTACCCAGAGCTCCAGGGGAGACAACAGGCACAGCAGCACCTGCCTGGCTTCCCTCCCTGCTGGCTGTTCAAGCAGGGGTTCCCCCCTCCCACAGCACAGACCCCAGCCCCATGAACCCTAGGCATGTGGTATGCTGGGGGGGGAGGTGTCTGTGTGTGTTCCCAGTTTCACTGGGACAGGACAAAGGCAAACAGAACAGATTCCGCTTAGGGCTTTTTGGAACTAATGGACAGGTCAGATGGTAATGTCCCTCCATTCCTTTCTTGGAAAAAGCTATTTAAGAAGAGTTTGAACAAATGAGAGAGGCTTTTGTTTTGTTGATAGGCTGATAAACACTGTGGTTTTATCAGCCCCTTGCTGGTTTGCAACCCTGTCAGGTTTTCAGATAGTATGAAGAAGCAGGGAAAAGGAGATTGAAATACTCAGTATCACCAACAGATGCATGCACTGCACACCCCCGCTCTTTGCCTCTGAGTACTAGCCTGGGGCTAGGGTCTGGCAACACTCCCACCACTTGAGCAGCAAGCTGGGAAAAGCCTGGGACATTACAGGCAGCACGCCCCCCCAGAGCTCAGCCCTGCAGAAGGGCAGGGAGGGCTGTTCTGGTGCCCCCCGGCTTCTAGCCTAAGCCACTGCAGGCATGTGCCTGCATTTCTTCAGTCCAAAGGGAATGTCTGTGTGGATGAAAACTGGTTCAACATAGGCAGTTTAAACTAACCTGCAAAAATGGAATCAATTCAGGCTCAGGCTTTTTGAATATCTGTCCATAGCCCTCGTGCCCAAAAGCCACAGTCAGCATTGGAGTACTATTATCTAAGGTTGAAAACATGCACATAAAAGAGACAAGGCCAAGTTCAAGGAGGTTAAAATATAGACAAGCAAGGTATGGAAAAACAGATCATCGACATGCAAGCACAACAGTGAAGTTTCTGTTTATTTCCAGGTATGATGGCTGGGGTCACTCTCCAGGACCAAAAATGCTGGACCCGACACTCATGAAGGGGGACCCAAGAACCCCAGCACCACAGGGATCTTACCTGGGAGGGAGACAGAGACAGGGCTGAAGCTGCATGAGCCAGCGCTGCACTAGCTTTTCAGGAAGCTATCAATCAAACTGGGCAGCATCTGGCTGATGACATCAGCTGCAACCGCTGCCATGGGAGGTTTAAAAATCCTGGCAGAAGCTGGGTGTGGGGGGCGGGGAAGCTAGGAGGCAGGGCAACCTGGTAGAATGGATTTCTCCCCTCCCCTGCAACAGTCCCACCTGGAGTGAGCGGAGATGTCGTAAGGGGGCCATGCAGGACTCCCCAATGCCAGTGGGGGTTGGGCACTGCCCAGTGGACGTGGAAGGGCATGGCCATCTTTGAGCCTGCACAGGGCCTGGCAGACCCAGGTCTGGCACAAGGCCAAAGCCGAGCCAAGGATTAGGGGTGAGTGGCGGGCAGCCCCTGTAAACCTGCAGCACACATGGAAATCGATGGAGCAGTGGCCCACCGAGAGGCCATAAAAGCACAGAACCAAGAACTGGAATGGCGATGCCACGGCCCTGATGGCTGGTGAGTGGGCTAGGGAGTAGGGGAGGCGGAGCCCCAGGACCACCCACATCAACCCTATGAGTATTACCATCCCCGAGCAGGGTAGAAACACTACTGAACCCCTCCTTTCAATAACGGATCCATCAAGACATGGTGGGTGAGTTGGGGGCCTGGTCCAAGGAGTGGGAGAATACTCACAGCACCAACAAAGGGCATCACACCAGGTTTTCTTAACTTATACTTTTGCTGCTCAGAAACCACCCAAACCAAAACCACTGCACTCTGGTAATCTTTCTTTCATTCATCCAGCTGCCCAAGCAAACATGCCTCACTCCTGCTGCCAGTGCAACAATCTTCCACTTGCTCTACCACCTTAAAGCATTGATTCAGACAAAAATAAAATCTGAAACAGAAAACACAAAGCAACCAATCCATCTGTGTTAGTACTTATATCTTCTGGGTGGCCTGAGGCAAGTCACTTGGCCTTTATGCATCTCATGTGCCTCTATAGAATAGGAATTAATTATATCAAGCATTTTATAAAGTGTTTTGGATTCATGAATGAAAACCTCTATATTATTATTGATTGTATACACAAAGTATTATTGATCATAATCAATCAACATTTCTTTCAAACATATTATATTACATTACAGTCTCCTGTTCCAGTTACCTGAGTTGCCACAAAATCACACAGCTTTCTGTTATCACAAATGTCAGAAGTTTTCAGAAAACACTGACATATTTGTGCTTTTTTTTTTTATTAGAAGAATCATACTTGGAATACTACTCTATTTTCTAATGCATCAATGCTTGTATCATCTGACCCTGGAGTTCAATTTCGAACAGAAGCTGTTGATATTTTCAAATCACTACTTTAATCTTATATTACTGGTTCTAATAATCTGTTATCCCTTGATGATGGCGGGATTTATCATAAACCAGGCTACACTGGCCATCTCTACAGAAGCCCAAAGTACCAACAGGAACACAAAAGCAAAGCTGTACTGATACACATCAAGGAGAAAGATGCTTCCCCTACAGAGCAGAACAAGAAGCATCTTTCTCTGTGATGTGTATCAGTACAGCTTTACTTTTGCGCTCCTGTTACTATTTTGGGCTGCCAGCCGGGCCTGCTCTAACCTGACTCAATGTGCTGCAGTCCAGTTGCACATGCAGATGAATGCCTGGCAGCAATAAACTTGGGAGATTATTGCTGCACATTCATAGGCATGTGTAGACACACCCACTGTCTGTCAAGAGGAGACAGTTCCTACTTCCACTGTCGTCACGGGCATAGCTCTAATCTCCTTACTGCCCGCCTAGCACCCTAGCCATGGACCACAGACTCTTTGGTGCTCTCCCTGCCTGCTAAAGTGTGCCAAAGGGAATTTGGAGAAATTTCATGTAGAGCTTTCCAGGACAAGCTTCTCCTTTGCATATCCACCTGCTGTACACTTCTTGCCCCATCCCCGCAGTACATTGCTTTAAATCCTAAAGTGAATAAACTTAGGGTAGTCAAGATCTGCAGTCCTTTGATCTTACTAAAAAAATATTTTTTTTAAACAGCTCATTGTATATCCTTATTATTGTATTACTTAAGGAAAACATGGTGACTGAAGCATCTTCTGATGTATTGATGAAAGGGAGGACCTTCTCTCCTGTAAAACAGATATTCTGGAAAATTCAATTAAATGTACTAACCAAAACGCTGTACAGCTGATGGGAATTATACAGGACAGATATTGACAGATACCATTGAGGAAAAAAATTAGAACCAAATATCCTATGTCTTTAAGTAGGATTCACATAAACTATTATTTTCAGCCTTCCTATAAACAGAGCAGCTTGTGCTTTGATTTCAATGACTATACAAATTATCTTGCAACGTGATGACATCCTTGTCCTTTCTAGGAGAACTGGAGCAAAGTTATGGCACTGGGCCCCACTCTTGCAAATAGTTATACACGTGCTTAACGTTAACAAGCAGAGGCAATTCAATGAAATCAATGAGATTTCTTGTTTATTAAAGCTAAGCACTTGAATGTATTTATTTACAGGACTAGATTCTTGTGCTTGTGGAAAAAACACAAGTTATAAGTCAATCTGAATATATTTATACATTTGAAAGTAATAACTAATGTTATAGTTGACCAGATGAAAAAAATGCCACTGCAGACAGGATATCTGGGCTCAGGTTCAGCTTCAGATAGGTAAGTTGGATGCGTACGAGGGGCTTGCAAGATCTGGGTTTAGTTTCCTACTCCAGCATAGACTTCCTGTATGATGTTGGAAAAAATCACACAGGAAAGGATTTTCACAAGTATTTAGGGAGCTCAATGCTTAGTAAAAGTTTTAAAAGCACCTAAACAGGTAAGGTATCTAAATTTCATTGAAAAAGTCTCCCTGGGCCTCACCTTGCCATCTGCACTATGGAGATAATCCTAGTGCTGAAAATTGCATGTGGTGTCAGGACCCTAAAAGGGCAGCAGAAACTCAGCTTCTATTTACCCTAGCAGTCCAAAATACTTGTTAAGAGAAGCTGAGCAGATATAAACCAAGAAAACTCAAATCTTAATCTTAGTCCTGCTGCTGATTCAATTTATAACACTTAATAACATTTACCACAAAGAAGGTACCTGAGGATTAATTATGGAATGTCTGTATGGGTGCTTAATCTTAAAAAGTGATACCTAAAAAGCAAAATACTACACTTGGTCATCAGTCATTTATCTAGGCTTTTATTAAGTATTGCTTTAACAAGACAGAAAACTGCACTTTCATCTTTCACTAGTATTCACAGCTGACTCCTATAAAGAAATTAAATTAGTTATAGCAGTGAATAGTTTATATGTGGACTGCAGGGTTATGTATTACTGATTCTATTTCTTAGTATTTTCAGATGAAATATAATAGCTGGACACTTTCTGTATCTAAGGCTTTCTGGGTTTTATACTTGCATTTGTGCCAACAGCAGTAATGCTAAACTAGAAAGCAATTGCAATATATATCACTCACTAATATTAGCCTCTCTGATTTCTTACACACATCCAACAGCAAACTGATAAGTATCAGGGTAATGCTTCTTAAAATCAAATGCTTTTGACCATTGCTCTTGCAAGTTATAGCCCTGACAAATGCAATTTTGTAATATTTAAATAAAGCTCTGGGATAAAATAGGCAAAAGTGCATAAGTACCACAATCCCAAACCTAAACCCTTCAATGTTTTAAGAGTTTAAGTCCTATTTACAAACACATTTTCGGACCAAATATTTAATGCATTTAAGTGCCTAATCCCCATTTGAAGTCTGATAAAATGGATGGAATCTGATGGAATCCTAAATATCTTTAAGGATCTGGGCCAAGATGCCTAAGACACTTGATCTTAATCACCTAGGCACTTTTGAAAAAATATATCCTGCTATTTTCCTTAAACAACTGTATCAATTTAAAAAAAAACAATAAAGTATTTGTTTCTTTACTGTCTTTTATGGGCCCATTAGTCATAATGTATTAATATATCACTAATCCTGCCTCATTCAAATCTCATAATAACATATTCCACATGAATGTTAGCACCACTACAATCAATAAGGGTGATTATATGTCACATTGAAGTCCCTTTAAAGTAGCATAAAGGGGTCTTAAACATCTCCTTAACTATAAATAGTACATCATGAATAAAATGAAGATACAAAGAATTTTTCCAGCCCTCCACTAAATGGTCTGACTGATTTAAAGCTGCCCCATGATAATTGTGTATGTTGTCCTGGTTGTTGGCTTGTTTACTGTATAGAAATATTAGTTTACATCAATAGAGGGCTGTCTGGAACAACAGGTAGGAAGGAAAGAAAAGGAAAACACATCATTTAGAAAAACACAAGGACTGGCAGGAGACAATGCCAGAACTACTAGCACTGAGGATTTCACCTCCATGCTGTTCAACCTACAGAAGGTTTTTTTGGACCAAGGAAGGAAAAGATACATAACCAAAGAAGGGCAAAGCAGTATAATAAGGATACACTTGCACAGCAGAAATGTAGTGGAACCTGTTCAGGGGAACCAAAGACACAAAGGCCTTCTAAAGGTACATGCAGATGTTAAACTCAAATCTAGTTAGGTTGAACTAAGTGCCGAACTGTCCATACATGTGGGGAGGTTAGATTGGGCAAAAAAGGGCTGGGCTGGGCTGGTCTAACTTAGTTCACCCAAGAGAACTAAGATTGGGAATAGCCTATTCCAATCTACAGCACATCTGTACAAGTTTAGAGTGCAGCCACAGGGCTGGGAAAGCTGAGCTGCTTGCCCCAGCTCTAGGGCTCTGCTTTTCCTACCTCCTCCCACACTGACAGAGCTATTTTTAGTCTCTTGATGCCCCCATC
>NW_017729032.1:33593328-33603069 GCF_001723915.1 Gavialis gangeticus
CCTGGTAATATCTGCACATGGTTCACAGATGACGTGCACACATTCAGAGCACAGCTCCAGGGCTGGAAAAGCCCAGCCATTCATCCTAGCCTCCAACCTGCAAGTACTAAATGACTGCAGTAACCACCAGTACTGTGTAGTCCCCCACCCAGGCCCCAGGACAGCCATTCACCCACCAGTAAGGGCCAAGGCAATGGCTGCAGGAGGCCCTGCCTGACCCCTTCCTCCTGCACTTCCTGCTCCAGCATCACCTGCCCCATCGCCCACCAACCCCTTACCCCTTGGCCACCCCATTCTCAGGACATGCATAAGTGAAACAAAAAAACTTCATTGCCCTCATAACCCCTACCCCATCCCTCCCCCCCTCAAACACTCTAGCACCCTCCCCACCCACCAACAATAAAAGACCTGCTTACAAGAGGCAAACTATATACATGAGGCAAACTATAAAGATATTGAAAATTATTTACAAGGTTTTGTCTGTTTAAGCCCACAGTGTGGGGCCATGGTGGTGGGGGGACTAGGAAGCAGAGCCCCAGGGCAGGTTCCCAGAACCCCAGCCCCTGGATGTTTCGCTGTGGGTCTAGGGGCTGTGGTGACCCCAGTTCATTGCAACCTCATGTGGGGCAGGGTCTTTGGCTGCATGGTGTGAGGGAGAGTAGTGGGGCTGGGCCCAGGTAAGTAGTGGCAGGTCTGGGATGGGGGGCCAGGCCACGGGGTCTGGTGGGCAGGAGGTAGGAGGTGCCATAGGACCTCCTCCCTTGGTCAGGCAAGGACCTGTTGTGGAGCAGTGGTGGGACCCAGGTGCCCTGCAGGGCCATGGGTGGGGACTGGGTAGTAGGGACATGTATGTGGCCACCAGGGCCAGGAGGGTCTCCATGGCCTGGAGGTCAGCATTCACCTGCTGCTGATGCTGCTCCAGGCACTGCCAGGGCCAGTATAAGAAACTGACATATCCTGATAACTCCATTCATATTAGGGGTGTGTGCATACTGGTACAACTAAAAGATATCAACAGGTATCAAAAAGAAAATCCAATCCTGCTAAATAATGTGGTGACAAGTACAGAGAAATATGTAGACCTAAGTTAATGCTGTGAAGCTGATCAAACCTACACTGGGAGCTAAACTGGCTTCTGAATACTGGTATTGCACATAAAAAAGTGGCTAGTCACCATTGTGTCCTTTCTCTGCATTCTACCTCTGAGCTTGGGGATGGATAAATTTGGAAGCTGAGCTGCTGGATTAATTCAAACTAGCTGATGAATAATATGAAGAAGGACAGCCAAATCAAACCGCAGAACATTCAACTTTTATATTTAAAATTAACACAAAGCAATCTCCGTTTCATCTAAGAATTCTAATATAATAAAGGGTGTAGTCTATCTGTCTGTGTGTTTGTCTGTGTGCCTGTCTGTCTGTAACACTTTTGGGCAACCACATATGCGCCACCACGAGGGCTGGCGGCAATTGGCTGTAGGAGCTCTGCCTTCTCAGGCAGGGAGGGAGCTGCCACCACCTCAGGCAGGGAGGCAGCAGCCCCGCTGCTCTGCTGCCCTGCAGGAGGAAGTGGAGGTGGGTGGGCGGGCAGAGGGGAAGGAGCCACCACTGCCACCTCAGGCAGAGGGAAGCCCTGCTGCTGCATAGGAGGAGGCGGAGGTGGGCGGGAGGGCAGGAGGGAGCTGCCACGGCCAGAGGCTGAAGGAGGTGGCAGCGGCAGCAGAGGGACTGTTTACATGGCTGGCCCTGAAGGGTGAGCAATGGGCAGTGGGAGAAGGGGGGACATGTAAACATTTCTTGAAACACTCTGTCATTCATGGGGGACAACCGCCTAGGAATGAGTAAGAACCAATCTCAAGCAAACCAAGTATTCATCTTAAGAGAAAATGATGGGGGGTGGAATACATCTTTTCCACAGAAATGGAAATATATTCATGCAGTTAAGCCTGACCTGAGGCATGGAGGTAAATTTGAGCAGAAGATGGTCAGTACAGTTCAAGGGATGCTCAGGGCTTTGTAGGCTGGAATCTTTAGCATTTGCTTAAAAACTTGACTTTCCAGCTCAGTGCAGTGTCAGAAGATATTATTCCACACAGCAACGAAGTGACTGTTGCAAATTTCTAGTTATTTATAGACATCCCTAGAGTGTTATATAATGTGTAATAGCCTTCAAACCAAAGGAAGCACATTTAGCATTTTCTATTTATCATGATCTGTTTAAGAAGATAAAAGGGCAGCATATATGATATAGGACAATATCCTAAAGAAAATCACAATAGCAGATCAAAAATATTAAATTATTTATGCTATTATTTATATTATTTTATTTTATTACTATAATAAAAAGCAAATAAAATAGCCATCACTTAATAATCCTAAAGTTGCAATTAGTACCAGGAAGCCAAAACTGTGAGATTATTCCATTCCAATATTATTTTTACCCCAAAAAATAAGAGCATGTTAATTTAAGAGGGGGAAAAAAAGAAACCTGAAACAAAACCACCTCTCCCCATTTGTAAATGGAATACAGAATGTGATTTTTTAAGTGGAAGCAGTGTATAGTGACATCCACATTCACACAGAGGAGTAAGAAAGAGTAAGACCCATCCCCAGCATGGTCAAGTAGGACTTATTCCAATTGAAACTTAGGTACACATCATAGGGGAAACCATGGGCTATACACCTGATACTCAACTGTGAGCAAACAGGATGGGAGGGCACTAAGAAAACTGAGTCTTTGTTATTTATTCCCCTGCCAATGGTCAGCAGCAAGTGGAAGGAAATAGTAAGCTACACACTAGCAAAATGCTTATCATAACTCAGAATTATATTTCCTTTGTTCCAGCACAGAAGAGTCTCTGCTTCAAACAAGGTATAACTATATACTGCTCCCAGCTCAGGCCTGGAAAGATGCCTCCCCCGCCTCCTGCCCTTCCTTAGTTGCAACCCTATTCCCTAAAAAAAGAGAGGAGTCTTTCTAGACAGAGTAGCCATAATACAAACATCTCTTCCCTAATTTTCCGACTCTGATCCAGTTAATGCCATTTCAAAATAAGTGACTTAGACTCTGCACTGACCAGAAGAGGCAGCAGAAGAGCAAGAGACATTTCAAAATGTCTGACTGAATGACAAATGTCACACATCAACCTTAGTGTATACCAGGACTGTCCAACTAGCATGCAGCCTCTGGGCACCACACCCTGCAGGCTATATACTGCAGGGGCAGCCCGCCTGGGATTCCTCCTTCCCCACTGCATAGGCAGGACCAGCAGCATGTAGCCCCTCCTTAGCTCTCCCCTGCCATTTAGCAGTGGGACACGCAGCTTCAGGAGCCCATGGACTGCCTTGGTATATACTATAAAGTGGCAGACAGCAGTCTGTGTGTACACACATCCATGCATGCGTGTTTATGTATGTGTACTGAATACGTACACACACACATAAACACACATATGTAGCAATACATACGAGTACATGTATAAGCAAGTATATATTACCGTTGCAATTAGCATTATATAAAGCCAAATAATGATATGATTGCATTCTAATATTATCCTAATACACAATATATATAATATACATATCCTACATACACTAATGTGCTCTATATACTAGCATGTAGTGTATGTGAAGGGTACACTATATTTACTAAAAAATTATTTGGTTGGCAATGCTGGTGACCTGAAAAGCATGTTTTCTTCAAAAGGACATTTTATCTCTTACTGGAGAATCTGCTGAGTGCCTTAGAAGCCCCCGTTAGCTCTCACATCTGGATCAGAATCTTACATTTTGGCTATCAAAAATACAAATCTGTGTCACTTAATCAGAAGGAGTGATTCCATTAACTGGCAAAAGGTAGGAGCTTTTAGGCAATCAGACTGTCATGCCTAACTCACCTAGACCATTCTTATCTGGAGGAAGACATAATCATACATAGTTATCCAGCTACAATTACACGGAGTTTGTAATAGGTTATCAAATTGGGGGAAGACATCCTGTGTATACTGGTATGAACTAGACTCAACAGGAAATCTGAAAAGACTTGCTGGTTTGTTTAGCCCTACAGTCTTTGTTCAAAATATCTCAGGTTCAATGAACTTTAGCAAAATCTGAATCTGGCCTACATTTCTCATGGGTCTCTCATGAGACTGAGGGCACAGGAAGCTTTATGATTCAAAGGGTGAGGAGACATGCACCTCATGAGTCTTACCCAGGGATGCTGAAACTCCACCAGTCCTTCAACCCTGGAATTAGCAATGAAACTCTCTCTCTCTCTCTCTCTCTCTCTCTCTCTCTCACACACACACACACACACACACACACACACACACACACACACTCTTTACCTTTCTGGCCAGCTTTATCAATTACTGGGCATATCCAGACATGCAATTACTACGCACGAATAAATTCCATAGCTTATTGCTCAGGAGTTTTTTGCTCCCAGATGAATGATTTGAACATGTGCCAGGGAGCAAAAAGCTCCAGATCTATTACCTCCAGAATTTATTTGTGCAGAGCACATGAAGCCTGGTGGGAGCATCCCGGGCTGGTAGGAGATCCAGGGGGTCAACCTGCCAACCCAGGGCTACTCTGACTGGGCTCTATGTGCTATGGAAGGGCTGTGTGGGGCACAAGGGTGCTTCAAGGCAGGGGCTGTCTGCCAGCTTGCCTTGCGTTAAAACACCCTCATACCCCAGCCAGCTCTGTCACCTCTACACATGCATTTAAGTGCAGTAATTTACTGCACTGTTGGATAGTACTTGTGTCTGATGAGACTGACAGCATAATAAATTAGTCTACAGTAGCCTAATTGCCACGCATGTGTAGATGGTGATGCTTTACTGTGAAGGAAATTAATCCATTGCACAGTAAAGAGCATGTGTAGACATGCCCATTGTGTGTCAAGGACAGAATCTTCAAACAACACATAAACAGCCCAGGGATTTCAATCAAGCTTCGTGCCCACATACCCCCACAGTCTGGAAACTGGTGTGCTACATTCCCCTTTAGGAAATCCTAGATTCACCCATGGTTCCACCTACTCTCAATGACAACCCATCCTTGAGGGTTTAATCAGATACATTATATAGGTGCAGTTTCACACAGACCACACAGAATATGCTGAATAACCAGTATGTTGAACTCATGAATTCAGGGGGTTACACTGTCATTAACCATGTTTTTTCTCCTGGTTTACTTCTTTAAAATCCTAGTGGAGAGGTGAGGGAGTGGGTTTTCTTGTTTGTTTTGTTTTTTTTAAGTATCTTGGTTTTTCTGTTGCTATAAAATACAGTAACAATCAATGCTCAGAACAAGACAGACAACAGTATAATTTGTGGATTCCCCTAAACCTAATTCCACCAAAGGCTTACACATTTACAGGGGGAGCTTCTCTACCAATAAATATCAGTCATACAGTAATCAGAATAATTTAAGATTAGTTATCAGAGATAAAACTTTCATTTTTCTTAAAAAGTAAGATAAAATTTCTCCTTTTACCCTGCAAAGGCATCTGGTGCTACAAGCATCAAAGCCCTCTCAATTTTGTGTGACTTATTTAAGAAAAATCTTAAAAATGGAGGCTTAATTCATGCAATTACAATAGTGGTCCAATAAATGTTTTAATAGCACCATCAGTTATTAAATACAGCTCTGTTCCTCATGTCTATAATTTTAGACAAATCTATATAATATTTTGTTACATAATACTATTTATAGTGTATGTTGGTATATATACCATATTTGCTTGATTCCAAGAAGATTTTTCCCCTACGCAGCTAATACAGGGGCTGGGCTGGGGGCATGTTCAGTGCCCCCATGCTTGAATGGGGATGGAGCCTGCCTGTGCAGAGCTAGGATAAGGAGGAGGAAAGTGGGGAGCAAAGATTAAGGATGGGGGGCAGGAAGCAGAGGCTGGGGGAGAAGGGGGAAAGAGAGAGGGCAGAGGCTGGGGAGAGGGAGAAGTGGGGAAGCAAAGGCTGGAAGAAGAGAAGGGGGGAGCAGAAGCAGAGGGAAAAGCGGGAAGCCCAAGGCTGTGAGGGAGTCAGGCAGGAGACAGAGGGGGCAGGGGTGTAGACACAAGCAGGGAACAAGCTGCTTGACCTCCCCACACTACCTGACCCTCCAATAATTCGATTCTATATATGGAAAATTATAACAAATTTATAGATTTTCCATGTATAGAATCTAATTATTAAGAGATTGTCTTAAATTCAGAGTCATCTTAGATGTGCTGTACAAAAACACACAAAGACTGTTCTTGCTCCACTGAGTTTGCACCTAAAATCTTAATCCTGCAAATATACATACAGATGCTTAACTGGAGATCAGTATTTTAAAGATAATCAGGGGCACATGTTTGCAGGATCTGGTGGAAGGAATTAGCATTATGAAAACATTATATAATTGGCAGCTATTTATACTTTAATTAAATTCATTAATCTATTTATTCCAGGTTTTACCAGCGTCAACCCAATGGTCTGTCACCACGTTCCAAAATCCTTTGAGGCCGATGAAAAGGCTCCCATTCTTTACATTTGTAATTACTTTTATGTCAGCACCTATACATACCTTTGCCATAAAGGTAGAAGTGCAAAAATAAAAATAATTCCAGTAGCTAACCCCCCTTCAGGAAACGTCAGTAGTCTTAATTCAACCAGTCAGGTAATCTGATTAGCCTGTTCATTAATTCTATCCCTGGTCATTCTGTGGCACTGTTCTCTCACATTATTTCTTCTCTGCCCCAGATACACTTTCTTGCTGATGTTTTATTTTTAAACAAAAAGTAATGAAAGATTTAACTAAGTATATGGGGGTTTTTTAAAGCCAGCAGATAAGGAAGCTGTAGGAGCAGCAGCAGTTCTCCCTTTGATCAGTTCAGAACAGATATATATAGCATACATTTGGAGATTTGACATTTCATACATCACCAACCCGAATATCTCAAAATTCTTTTGATTAAAAGATCTTATAACCTGTGCACTAACCAACTAGTTGACCTTTTTCTTCAAAACATACATGCACTATCTACTTCCTGTTCCATTTTGTCTGAAGTCCCAAAGTCCTGACACTGCCAGAGCAAATAAATTGATTAGACAGGGGGTTCACTTTTTCTGATGGGATTTTTTTCCTTTACTCTCTATTTATTAACCCATATATCATGTGCTTTTCAGCCCTAATATGGGTAAAATGTCTCCAAATTAAACCTTTTCTAAATGATATATAAATAGACAGGCACTTGGGGAACAACCCACTCTCCATGAAGTCAATGTAAATATACCCACCAATTTGAATGAGAACTGGATCTGGACATTAAAAAAGAACCTTTTCTATATAAGCCCTGATCTGATATTAATATATGCATTATGGAGATAAAATATACCCTTCATTTTTGTCATTCTGTTTATACATATACTTGATCTAAACCAGTAACACCATATTTAAGTGATATGTCTTAAAGGGCCATTGTCATGATTTAGGACAAAAAATGACCTCCTTTAACAGTCCCATCGTGAAGGTGTTATTTTTAAGGAAGTCCACTGTGTATTTGTTTTACAACCCGAACCTTGCTAGATCGAGAAATTAAAACCAAAACAACCAGATCTCTGAAACTTACTACAAAAAGAATTGTACACACTATATGATAGGGAATAGAAAAGCCCCTATGGATCTTAATTTTCTTTCATTTTCATTATATTAGAACATCTGTGTACTGTCCTCTTTTGTTCATTATTATTAATTACTTTTCCCTTGAAATGATAAAATTGGAAAATAAATTAACAAATAGTGAACTTGATAGTAAGCCAAATGAAATAAGATGTTTGGTTTCAAACATCTGCCAAGTTGCTCTGATTTTTTTTGTCTCAGTTTAGAAAAGCATTTAAGCAAGTTGAAGTCCTCCATCCAAATTACAGAAGTTTTCCAGCTGTTCTGTACAAATACAGAGTGATAAGTACTTGCTAAACAAGAAATAACATTTTATTATTGGCTCAGCTTGATCGTATACACTATTACTTTTCACAAGACAACTCATATTCACATGCAGCATATTTCTTGCAATCTGATTTCACTGTTTTATATAGTATAGATCACCTTGATAGTAAAACAGATTAGATAGGACAGGAACTTCTCTAGAGTTACTCAAGGTGAGATTTTAAAAGCACCTGAAGTGACCTACGGAGGCACACTGGCACCTATATAAGGTATAGAAATATAATGTTTAGCACAACTGAGAACCTCAAAGCCCTGTTCAGATGCCAGCTATCGATGTAGGCACTTGCACTGCCTCACCAGCTAAGTTTCAGTAGATAAAAGTTCCCTTGGCATCTAAATTCTTAATGCTGGATATGAACAAAGCTGTTAAATTTGGAAGGTGCTGAACAGCTGAGGATCTGAGTCCTAGCAAGATTCCCAAGTAGGTACTCCCTCACCTATCTCCGCAGCATGGCCCAATCCAATAGGCATTCTCAGAGAACATCTAATGCCCAGAAAAGACAGCACTCACTTGAGGTATGCACAGGCTATAGTCAAATGTCTGCTGAGCTTGATTTGGAACACAGGCTTAGATTCATAGATTTCTAGACTTAATCCCAGGTCTTGACATCCCAAGTGAGCATTCTAACCAGCGGGCTTCAAGGTAGTGGGAGTGAGAGAAAGAACTGTCTCAGTCTCTTCTTTTGAAGTTGTTTCTTTTTGTATTTAATAATTAAATGTTAACCTGTGAAGACAGGGAGCAAGAATATGACTGTTGTCTAATCATTACCATAGTCTCCCGAGTGAGCTGTACTCCAGTCCCAACATTTCCTTACTGTCTTCTGGTAATTCCCTTCTTAGGTTCCTAACTATCCCATAAATAGGAAGCCTAGGAATCTAACTCGGGGCTGGCGGGGAGCAAAAGTGCAATTGGCCCATGATAACTATAAGCCTTATATGCCTATATGCCATATGCATATAAGCCTTTAAGAGTTAAAAATGTTTTGGGGGGTTTTTTTACCCATGATTTCTAACTACTAGAAATGCATCAAGGTTTTTACTGAAGTCCATGAATGCCAGTTTCCCCATGTCACTGGCTATGTGGCTTTTAAATAGTAGTGGGTGTATTATGTTGTAAAGGAAGTAAGTTATATCTATAAGAAAAATAAATGCACTTACAAAAAGTTCCTTCTGCAGTTTAAATATTTTTATTATGCAGTGATTCTTTTTAATCTTAACAGCAAAATTAGCATGACATCTATCCTCCAAGAAATGCAGCTTCTTTGGGTTTGTGAAGAAAAGTCCTCTAAGAAATGAATGATAAGCAGCATGGCTTAGAGGACAGTATAGCTAATAATGCTCTAACAATGCTTATTCAGCAGTATTAGTGCTCATATCTCAGCAAAATGCCTTAAACTTATAGTTTCATAGATTTAGGGTCGGAAGGGACCTAGTAGATCTTCTAGCCCGACCTCCCGCCAGGGCGGGAGAACAACAAAACCCCAAAACAAAAACCGGACTCATTTGAGTCCAGCCAGGTAGGCATCCAGCCTCTTCTTAAAGACCCCCAGGGTAGGGACCAGCACCACTTCCCTTGGAAGTTGGTTCCAGCTCCTAGCTGCCCTAACTGTGAAGTAGTTTTTGCGGATGTCCAATCTATACCTCCTCTCCATCAACTTGTGCCCACTACTCCTTGTTATGCCAGCGGGCGCTAGGGGAAACAGCGTCTCCCCCAAACCCTTCTGGTCCCCCCTAGTGAGTTTATAGA
>NW_017729032.1:33603390-33610728 GCF_001723915.1 Gavialis gangeticus
CTGATGCCGGCCCATCACAAATGTGCTCCTTGATGATCTTCTCAAAGAGTTTCCCCAGGATTGAGGTAAGACTGACGGGCCTATAGTTGCCCGGGTCCTCCCTCTTCCCTTTCTTGAAGATGGGGACCACATTTGCTACCTTCCAATCATCTGGCACCTGTCCCAAGCACCATGATCGCTCATAGAGCCGTGCCAGGGGCCCTGCAACTTAGACAGCAGTCTCTCTCCAAGATCTGAGTAAGCAAGTATTTGCATTTCTTGAAGGAGCACTAAGCAAATATGGATCTCTACTAGAAAGCCATGAGTCTAGAAGTTGGGAAACGCTACTATAGCAAGTTGTCCCTCCTTTAGCCCAGCCCAAGATCCAACTTCCACATAAAGCCCGGTTTGCTCTTAGTTCCAGTTAATTTATTCTACAGGGGGATGCTCATCCCCACAACAAAGAAGGCAAACAACAACATAAGTGACAGGCAAATGACAAACAAAAGCAAAACCTCTGGTCTTCCTTCAGACTTCAGGAGAAAGGCAACCCAGGCTCAATGCTTAACCTTAAACCAGCCTCCTTTCTCCTCCAGCTACTCTCCCGAGGAGCTTTTCAATTCCCCTCAGGCGAGTCAATCATCCTTGTCAGCTCCTAGGCAGGTAGGCTACTGCAACTGGGCTACAGCCCGAGCCATGCACCTCATTACAACTATTTGACTGCTTCCTCGAGTTCTTGACACTCAGAGGGACAACTGTACTAGCCCTGTCCTTCAGAGCACCCCTTCACATACACACACAGGTTGTCAGCAAGCTTTGAATCCCACACTGCTGATACAAAATCCCAGATCTGTACCATCTGTTTCTTCTCTATTACAGAATGCTTTGCACAATGGAGCCACCCTTTGGGTACTACCATAATATACATTTTAGTAACAATAACAGTCATGATACTAAAAATAAATTACTAAACAAATTCCTGTTTTCAGAAAGAGATCTATATGCCCTAGTCACTTTTATATGCCTTTGCTGTAATGTGTAATTCAGCAAAATCCCACCTAAATGTTTATTAAGCCTGAGAAGTCTTAGGTATTTCAGTGAAGGTGAATGCTTAGGTCAACACTGGTTTTCAAATGCCTAGCTGGAAAACATAATTATTGTGTATGCTTCATGCTGCCATTTTGAATTATACCATCTGATTTCTGCCTAACCTTATTTAATATTCAGTCTAGGTTTTACTGTTCATCAGTTCTTCAAGGATATAAATGCACTCAGAATATGAATAAAAGAAGAGAAATAAATGAACATCCTCCCATCCACCTTTTAACCAATAGTCCAGGATTAGAGCACTTACTCAGAAAGTGGGAAACTTGGGTTCTAGACCTCACTGAGCCTTATGCTCAATGGTTTATGCATCTTCCTGCAAAGTTGCTGACTGGTAACAATCTCCATCAAAAGGCAGTCTCCCTTCAAAATATGGAGGTGCCTTTATTAATCTAAGCTCTGTGTCCATTTTAGCTGACAGCAACAACAGACAGTTAACCTGTGGACTAGCTGGCATGAAACATGCCTTCGTCTTAACAGAAGGAATGAAGGATCTTCTTGTCGCTCCCTAGTAGTTATGGATGTATGAAATATTCTCCATGTAGTCTACTGCAAGTACAGTGTGCATTCCTGTGGCTGGTCTGCTTCATGCCATAATCTCACCTATTGCCCTCCTCAGCTCTTTTGGGGTGGCCAGTATCTATGTCTGATTCATGTTTAGGGAATGGACAATAAGGATCCTCTGTGTATTTCCACCCCAGCCCACCTTATACATATCTGTGTGAGAGTCAGACACTAAAAATGGAGTTGGGAAGAAAAAAAATCCACAAAATTTCAAATAAATTGATTCCGAATTTTTACCAAAACACATGCCAAAAAAATAGATTGAATTTCATGACCAGCTCAGCACCTGAACTGAAATTGCTAGTATGCAGTAAGACCAATTATTTACAATGATTGTTTTTGATCCTATGTTGAATGAAAACAAGCTCTGCCCAAGACTAAAATTAGCTGTGTAATAAATGGAACTGGAGTTAATTTCTTTAAAAAGACTATTACTTGAGGGCAGGGCCAAACAATAAAAACAGACAGAGCAGTTTAGCTCTTGCATGAGAAAAATGAAAGCTAAAACCCTTTTTTTTGTAAACAACTGAAAGCTTAATGGATTTATTTTTGCAGGCTCACACAAGGCACAATAAAATACAAAAAACAAACGTCTCCATATCATCACTCAGGAGTTCAGTTTAGGCACATCAAAGGGGGCTGTTCCCCTTATTGATACTGTTCTTTCAGTATCTTCTAAATGCTATTGTCTGGGACAATACATACTTCAGAAATTCCCAAATACTTACAACAAAGGGTGCTAAGAACTGAAATGAAGAGAATTAAAAATAAAAGAAACATTAACCTAAAGAACTACATTCAGCTTAATTTTATTTATCATTGCTGTAAATCACAAGATTCACTGCATGACAAGCTTTATTAAAGATTTTATGGTATCCAATTCTTCAGGTACTTAATGTTCAGAGTTCGTTTCATTTCTTTAGACTTTTATCATATAGCCTAACAGGGCTGTAAGATAAAAAAATCACACGCCCTTATGTAACTGCACAACTCATCATCATCTTGGACTCGAGCAAAAAAATGAAGCCAAATTCAGACCTGCTAAACACAATTGTATCTCCAAAGATTTTGTACTGATGCTAGTAGACCTTGCCTCCAAATGTATGATACGTAAGAGCAAAGTGACATAGAACTGGAAGGGACATCTCAAGTGATAGAGTCCAGCCTCTTGCATTTGCAGGTGAATATTTGTCTAAAAGGGTCCAAGGAAACATTTAGTCTGGCATCTCTCACACAGAACAGCCACAAAGTATTTCCCTACAATTAACAAACATCGTCCCCCCTCCTCCACTCCCCCCCCCAAAAAAAACAACCCCAAACAAAAAACTTCCCTCCCCAAATTCAATAATTTGCCACAAAAAGAGAAGGAAAGTTAGGAGCACCACCAATGAGTGTATCCCTCCAGTGCAATTATATTGTTATCCCATTCTTTTCACCTTATTCTCTGTTCTGTTGTGTTGGCCAACCAGGAAAGCCCTTTTAAATTTTATGTGCAACTTGCATCAAGGCTAAGAGACGAAACAACAAGCTCTATTTTTGCAATGCCACTTGAAATTTTAAGCTGTGTATGATGTCCTGGTGAAAGCATTTGAATAATTACTATACTTTTAATGTGAATGAAGTCAATGCAACTATATTGATATAATGAAGGATGGTGAAATTAAGTCCCATTAATAGTTTTTAAAATACTAAATATAAAGCACTATTATCTAGAAGAGGATTCTGTGAAATAAAAATATAACTTTCAAAATTAAACTATATGGCTACACTAGGAAGGCAAAAGTTTTCATCTAAGATTCACATGGCAATAAACATTTGGCAGATTTACTTTATTATGAAAGGACTGCAATATGTCATTCATTTTAATTTTGTGCACAATAATATTTGTTTAATTTATATAGAGCACTTAGCTTAGTAGAGAAACCTTATAAAAATAAAATCAATATATATTTATTACCCAATCCCTTAGGTAATCAACCCTTGCATAGTACTACAACACAAGAATAATCACAAACAGAAAAAAAGAATCAAATTCTGCAACCAAACTAGTTAGTATCTAATTCTATGTGGAGTCTTATTTAACCCCCCAAAAATACTCAGAGTATATTATTGCTCAAAGTGAGCGGGTAAAAGAATCAAACTTTACATCCTCATCTTGGAGATCTGAATTATTTATTTAAAAGTGAGGACTAATTTATTTTTAATTCTGTTTTAACATGGATATTTAACATTGATAAAGGAGTTGAAATAATTGGGGAAATAGCCAGGTTCCTATAAAGAAAGTCAAACAGAATATCAAGACAAAAATAGCACCTACTTATCATATATAAGAAATATACTAAGGGGCAAATGCTTCCTCTTTATTGAATCTCAGACTGCATGATGAAAATAAGGCCACATTGTTCTTCAGAGATGGGGTGCAGTAGGATCCCCTGACTTCTGTGAAAATTGGGCAAAATGTATTGCAAAGTTCACAATTGCAGCTAAAAGAAATCAGTGAGTAAATGCCAGTGAAGAGGGAGCCAAATACTCAGAATAGGCAGTAAAGCTCACAATGACAAACAAGATTAAGAACATAACATCTGCCTGTGCACACCCAGCTATATACACTGATGGAAAAAAAAAAAAAAAGAATTCATCCAAGCAATTGAGGATCTGACTGGATAGATCCCAGAGAGAGAGGAAATCATCCTAAGTACAGACTTAAATGGACATGTTGGCAAAACCAGTGAGGAATTTTTTATGTGCTCACATGACACACTGAGAGAAATTAAGAAAGAAAAGATCTCAGAGAGGAGCAGTTTGGGTTTGTTTCCCCCTCATTGTTATGCCTGTAAAGGAGAGGAGCACCTAGTTACCTATAACAGCTAGCAGAACATGAGCCATGCTGGCTATATCTGGGCAGCCCCTTCTCTGCATCTGATGGAGCTGCTCCTTACAAAAGCTTATGCCTCTCTGATTTAATTAGTTTCTAAGGTGCAATTCTACCTTGCCTTCTGCCTATATCTTGGTGAAGCAAAGAAACAGGAAAAATGTCATGAGCAATAAGGTCATAACCAAAAGAAGCACTCACTACCTATCCAACATACACTTGTCACAGATTGTCATACAGTTAACAGTAACGGCGAAAAGCAGAAAAGAGATGAGAAAATTAGACTATGCAAATGAAGAGAGAAAACATTCAGAAATTCAGAGAAAATGTTCTAGAAAGAAGAGAAAAGAATATGGATCCCAATAGCTTACAGGTCAAACGGCATGGCATGCAAGAAAACAGTGGCAAAAAGAGCAAGTGAAGTATAGAGAAGAGGAGGTAGTCGGAACCCCTGGTACTGGGCACTGTATCGTGGTTTCCAGGTGACCAAGTGCAGACATCCATCAGTGCAAAGTCAGCCATACAAAGCTTGACGCAAGATAGAGAAGTACAACTAGAATGAATGCAAAGGAAGAAAACAGCAAAAAGATCAGTGCCAAAGCCAAAAGGTGAGGCATTGCAAGATTGGTAAGAAGAGCTGAGACCCCCAGAAGGAGACAGAAATATTTGGAAGGTAGGCAAGAACAGATTAAATACAAAGACAAATATGGGGGATATGGTCTTTGGGAGGAATAAAGCTGGCAAATAAGAAAGACATCACAAGGAAACTATGAAATGAAAAGGTTACTTTGATAAATAATTTAAAAGAGAAAATGAAAAGTGAGCTAGAGGTGGCATTCCAGATAGAAGAAGAGTGGGCAATTATTTGGGCTGGAGGGCTGTTTAAGGAATCTTGGTGAGCTGCTGAAGGCCTGCAGGGTGCTGACCTGGCCTCGGTCCCCTGTCACGGTTGTTTACACAGCCTGGTGTGGAGATGTCAATTGATCTTATCTGGCCCCATCCACCGCACACCCACTGCTGAGGGTGCCAGGCAGGGCAGGCAGGCAGGGTCCCAAGGGAGACCAGACTGGGACCCCCATGGGCAGAACACACTCAGCTGGGAGGATGGGATGGAATCATCCCTGTCCCACTCCTGGATGGCTCCATCCCATCCACCTGGCTGAATGCACTATCAGGGGCCCAGTCTGGTCCTGGTTTAGTCCAGCCCCCATGGAGAACTCCCCACCCACCCACTCCATCCAGTGCCTCTGGAGGGGGGGTCCAGGGCAGATGGACCAGATTGTTCAGGCAGTGGGGCTAGGATCAGCAAATGACAGTGGCGGAGACACTGGCAGTAGCAGCCAAAAGAAACCACCACCACAGGGGCTGCTGGGAAGCCAGGTCCAGGTCCCGCCCTGCCCTTGCCCCGCCACCATGCCACTTAGCCCTGCAAGCTACAGCTCCCAGCATGCCTCAGAGCCACACACAGGCATAGGACAAGCTGTACTCTGCACCAGGCCAGCACCTACATGCCTGGGGGCAGCAGGACCAGCCACACATCCTACAGCCTAGGCTGCCCCCTGTGCCTGGGCTGGGTGGGAATTATCTAGCAGGCTTGATCTAGAATATGGGCCATATTTTGCCCACCCAGATTTAGAAGGACAAATTCTGGGAAATAAGCAGAGAGAAAGTCACAAGAGCAGTGAAGAATATGAAAGTAAGCCGGGCCAGCAGATCTTCAGGGAAAACAGTAGACATGATTAAAGCACTCTGAGGACAGAAGAGAATGGTCCTGAAACACGATATTGCATGACAAAATGTTAACATGCTAAGAACAGAGTGTTATAGAGCCAATTTGCAAACTTAAAGGTGACCCAATGGTTGTACTGATGACTCATCTACAACAGCTCTTCATGAAGGTCATGGAAAGAATAAATGACTCAAAGCTGAAGGAAATGATTACAATAGAGAGCATGACATTTGGATTTCTGCCAGGAAGAGGCACATTACACACTATATAGTAAAGCAGCTACATGATGAACACTTGGACCACAACAGGAAACTATACCCTCAAATATAGGGTGTTGTATACTTATGCTTAATGAGAAAAGGTGGGCTTAAAAGCTTATAAGGCTTATCTAGGGCAACATACAGAGGAGCTAAAACATCAGGTTAAAAAGCTTTCCCAATAGGAGTTGGATGACAACAGGGATTAGCCCTATGCACCTTCCTATTCATCACCCCATTGGATGTAATGAGGAAAATTATTCACAGGGCAACATCATGGGAGCTGTTTTTTTGCTGATTACTTGGTTATTGTAGCAGACAGCAGGGAAACTCCAGCAGACAGGGGTGAGATGGCAAGAAAATCTCAAATATGAGGGACTGAAAGTAAACACTCAAAAGACAGAAGTCATGCTGAGCAGCCAAATAAGAAAGGAGAGATAGCAGGGACTAACACCTTACAAAGGTAGAAAAATACAAGTGCTCAAGCACTATCATAAACACTGAAGGAGACTGTGAAGGGGCTGTCAGAGAATGAGTAAGCACGGTGTAGAAAACCTGGAGAGAAATATTTTGGGAAATCTATGATGAAAAAGATACAATAAGACTAAAAATCAATGTGTATCAGGGAAGAAGATCCAGAGGGATATACAGAGTGGGATCCATGAACCAGAAGAAAAGAAGAAGTACCAGAAAGATCAGTTATGAAAATGTTGAGGATGAGTTCTGGAAGTCAGCCTGAAAGACAAGATGGGACATGACATCAGGATACAGTTGGGAGTATGAAAAGATCAGGAAAGCTAGAATCAGTGTTTCTCCACTGTTTTAGGCTCAAG
>NW_017729032.1:33615728-33621075 GCF_001723915.1 Gavialis gangeticus
TGTATCAGGGAAGAAGATCCAGAGGGATATACAGAGTGGGATCCATGAACCAGAAGAAAAGAAGAAGTACCAGAAAGATCAGTTATGAAAATGTTGAGGATGAGTTCTGGAAGTCAGCCTGAAAGACAAGATGGGACATGACATCAGGATACAGTTGGGAGTATGAAAAGATCAGGAAAGCTAGAATCAGTGTTTCTCCACTGTTTTAGGCTCAAGGCACCTCTAGGAAAATGCCAGCTCCTAGTTTTCACTTATTTTTTGACTACAGAAAGATGATAGAGCAATTTTTCTGTTGCAAAGAACTCAGAGTGTTTCTAACACTATGAATTCCTGTTTGAAATCTCTGAGATTTATCTTGTGAATCATGTCTGTACACTGAGCAGTATTAACATTGTGTGGCATTTTGTGGGTAACTCTGAAAGAATCTCAAGACACCCCAGGGTACTGCAGCACTTTATTACAAATCACTGAGCAAGATTGAGTCGATTTGGTGATATAATGAAGTAGGACAAAGAAACTCCTCTGTGAATGATTTTAGTGGTCTGGTATGAAATTACCCCAGATGGCAGTAGGCTGAGAAGACTACTAAGACTGAGGTGGAAAAACAATATTAGGAAGGATATGAGAGTGAGCATCTAACCAGAAAATGGAGGAGATTGCAACAACTGGAAAGTGATGATTCAAGTACCTGACTCAACCCCGAGATACGAGCCATAGCCGTAAAGAAGAAATACTCATACATGATATAATCTTTTTAATACATCTTTTCTTTAAACATTTTACTGACTACCTTAAATAGTGTGAACAAATGAGGTCTGTTTCCCCTTTCAAAAGCCCCAACATCACCCCAAATGTCAATTTTTCAGTCCAATTTACGGGAATAGGAAAGTTTGAAATGTCAGTGTCGGAATTGGTCATTGAACAGAAATTCTGCAGTTTGACAATTTCTAATAATAATAATATATCATAACAGAAACATGGGATGCCATCCTCTAAGCGCTTTTGTTAATAGATTAGTACTTTCCTTTTCAGTAATTTCAATATAGATAAATGGAATTGATCTATGACATGCAAACACTATTTTTAATTAGGGACACGTTAAGTAAATCACATCTCCATGAATATCAATACTTTCCAACTTAAATTCATCTTATACTGAAAGACACTTTAATGATTAAATCTCACTTACTTAAATCTAGCCCCAATAGGTTTAAAATAGCTCATTTTGAAAGTTATGTCTATGTCCTAAAGTAATACATCATCCTTTTCAAAATTCATTTTAAACTAACTCTAGTGATAGCTTCTTATCAGGTATTCTAACACTGGAAGTCCTTCAGTGAAAAACTTAAGTCAGTTGTTTCTGAAACGTAGTATAGCTCAGAAACAGATTTAATTTCCTTCACCTCCCACCATCTTTACCACACTGCCCACATCTGTCATATTAAAATATGCTTTCCATAGTTAGACCAGTTCATGCCATACACCCTACTTTCTTAAGATTATTTTTATGTGCTAACATTCTCATTGAATAAGCAATTCTGAGGAATAAAATGTCTTTGAAAGGCCATATTAGACAGCTTAACACACTATGTGACAGGCTGCATTTCTGACAAATGACGTACACACGTCCAAAATGAATCAGTTCAGGAACCCAAGTACTCCAATATCCAGCTTCTAACATTGACCAGTACCAACCATGCGTGGAATGAAAGAAACCCTGAAACAGAATAGTTTGTCCACAGAGGAAGTATTACATTTTGACAATTAAAAAGTTAAGAAAAGACAAATGCTCTATGGACCTGACCTGGATCAGTCCATGAAGGAGGTGTATAGCAAGACTGAAGACAAAACTTGAGAGTTTAGGGCAGAGAAGAAGAGAGGACCCGGGGCTGAGAAAGTCCCGTATCCCACTCCTAGGAAAAGATGACCATAAGTAAGCTCCAAGATTGGAGTTACTTCCTGTACCTCCTTGAAAAAAAGAGAGGCAGCCTTGTCCATGGGTGCTCTGCAGAAGATCAAAGAGCTGGGGAGAACTTAACATGGACTGGATAGCTTAGGCTTTGTTGAGGGATGACATGGGAAAACTCAGCAAGCTACTCTTCTGAAAACAGAAATATAAGGCCAAAGAAATAATGCAGAGGGGATGGGGAACTTCAGAAAGATATGACTTCAGGGTGAACTATGTAACATTAGCAACAATGCAAAAATAGAGATGCTGAGGGCCATGATAAGAAGTTTATTCCTAACTCCTAGAGCAAGAGATTATTCCCAATAATATAAAGGGTCTCTGTTCTGTCAAGAAATGCACAAAATCTTTTAGATGTTCTGTCCTCTATTTTGGGCAGAACTAGCACCTACTTTATCTTTATTATAAGGCCAGAATGAGAATCCCTGATTTTGATAGGGCTATTTGTCTATTTGAACATTGTTTAAGAAGCCTCCTTGTCAATTTACTCTCATCCATTTGGTTGTTCTATTTTTTCCCCTCCTTGTGATCCAAAACCAATGTCCAGTTTTTATGGGGGGGAGTTCCCATTAAAATGAAGTAGTAATATGCTCCCTATGACACCATCCCACAAAATCTTTTCCTAATTTGAAGAGGAGCTTGCTCTTCCTTACACTCTTCAATGTTCATCAGATTCTCCACAGTGCTTTGATTCTTCTTTCACTTCTCCCAGTTTATTCAAAAATTAAAAATGATTAGCATCATCTTGCCTGGGCTAAAATATTCTTTTAACAAATCTCAAAACATATGCCCACTTACTGTGACATTTTCTTTAGACATGATTTTCTCTCTTTCCATACTCTTTTTTCTAAAGTATTTAGGATGGTTTATTCTCCACAGTTTTTAGATGTGTCCACAAAGATACTGATTTGAGAGCCAAATTCTACTTTCACTTACAAAAAGTGTAAATTTAGCCTAACTCCTACTAAAGATACTGGAATTATTCCAAATTTACAGCAGTGAAACAAAGAAAGATCTGACCTTCATTTGCTCTGCTGAAATGACTCAGTTAACTGACATTAATCCTGAAGTTTTTGTTTTACCCATTAACTACAGCAAATATCAGTTCTGCGTAGTTGGTAAAGAAATGGTGACTTCTTACCCATCTTCAGCCTGACCTCTTCCTACTCCATATCAATTTTAAATACTGCACCAACAACATTAAGTCTGTTTCAGGATGCTGCATTCCACAGTATTCTCCTACTGCTTCCTCTTCCAGTGTTGAATACCAGTCATAACTGGGTGCTTGAGCACCTTGGGTTGCAGACTTGCACAAGGCAGTGCGAGTGGCTGCACTGCCACTGGTACAATGGTGGCAATGTCAACAGATTAGCTCCTGCTCTTCCTGTGCCCGTGTTTCATTATGCCACCTTTAGACACAGGCAGCACTGACAGACATGGAAAAAATGCACTCTACCAGAAGCAGCAGTGTGTTAGTTTGACCTGGCTGCACAGCACCTGTAGAAATTAGGGCTGTGCGAAGCTTTGGCAGCTGTTTCGTTTCAGAGGTGTTTTGGCCCGATTTGGCACCCAAAAAGATGAATCCAAATCAGAACGGAAGACCAAGAAAAAGCTCCAAAACTAAAGCATGCAAAACGTTTCAGAAAATTTCTCAGCTATATCTGTGTTTGCAGCAGGAGCAGCAGCAGAGAGCAGCATCTGGAAGCTTGCAGCTTGGTAGTCCCTTTCTACCAAGTTGTAGCCAATCCTTTCCCACTTACCCTTGCCTACCCTCCCTATTGTTATCCCTTTCAACTCTTTCTTCCCCCCAAATCCTGTTATTTGTTCTTGTTATTTCCCCACACCCCAAAACAAAAAGAAAGCTGTGCTTTCCCTGGCAGTGTCTCATCACTATGCAGGAAAGCACTACACATACACACACAGACACATTTTTCAGCACAACAAACATAAAGCATGCTGAAAAAGCAGGAACCAGGTCTTCTAGCAGGGGAGTGAGAGAGGGCACAGGGAGATTAGTAAGTACCCAATCCCCCAAACTTAGATGCACCCTCTGTTCTACCAGGCACGAGGCTTCTACTGCTAGTGGCAGCAAGGCGGTAGAAGCAGTGTCTGCACCTGCACCACCTCCACTCACACCAGTTATAATGACTACGAGCTCCAACATGACAGTCTCCAAAGGACAGGAGCCGAGTGCCATTGCCAGGGAAGGAGGGGGAAGGAGGGGAAATCTGAGTTTGTGCTCCACACCCCTCAAAGTCTCTTTAGTGTGGTCTCCACAGCAACAGAGATCATGGGGGCCATGAACCGCATGGTGCAGGGGTGGCTTATTGGGCAGGGTGACCGTGGGTTCATGGTCACTGACAATGGGACCAATATGGTCAAGGCAGTCTGTGATGCCAACTTTGTTGGCATCCGCTGTGTGGCACACAAGTTCCACCTTACAGTCAGGGATGCCTTGGAGGGGCACAGGGCTGCCGGTGAGTGCGCCATCACAACTAGCCAGCTCACTCCAAAATGCAGGAAGGTGGTGGGCTACTTCCACTGGAGCATCAAGGGGGGCAAGAAGCTATGGGACAAACAGAGCTGAGCATATTGCAGCACAAAATCATGCAGGACGTGGACACTCGGTGGAACTCCACATACTTGATGCTCAACAGGCTGGTTAAGCAACAGAATGCCATCCATGAGATGGCCTTGCTCAGCAAGATTGGGATCAGTGGTCCCCTTAACAAAGCTTAGTGGGATATCATCTCACAGATCTTGGTGGTCATCAAGCCATTCCTCAAGGCCACTGAGAGCCTCAGCATTGGCGATGCCCTTCTTAGCCAGGTCATCCCCATAGTGAGGGAGCTTCAGAATGAAATGGAGAAGTTCCAGGGGATCAATGTTCCTGGCTGGGACAAGCTGCTGTCGCCAGACATGCAGGCACTGGTGAAGCGGCTGAAGAAGGGCATCAAGAAATGACTGGATCTGTTGTGGTCCAGTATGGTCCAGGTGCTGGCAGGCACGTGTAACCCAAGGGTGAAGGGGAGTGTATGCGGCAGCAAAACCCTGGATCATTGGACAGAGGTGCTGGTGAACAGAGGCAGGGAGGCAGAAGGGCAGAGGCAGGGGGATGTGGAAGAGGGCGGATGAGAATAGGATGGGATTCAACACAGACAAGTGCAAGGCGATGCACCTGGGGAGGAACAACCGGCACCATACCTACAGGTTAGGGAACTCCCCTCTTGTCAGCATGGAGGCGGAAAAGATGAACATGGGCCGGCAGTGTGGGGAGGCGGTTAGGAAGGCCAACGCACCTTGTCATGCATCCACAGATGCATCTCGAGCAGGTCCAAAGAGGTGATCCTCCCCCTCTATGTGGCACTGGTCAGGCCGCAG
>NW_017729032.1:33621783-33622543 GCF_001723915.1 Gavialis gangeticus
TCTGGAACCAACTTCCAAGAGAAGTGGTGCAGGCTCCTACCCTGGGGGTTTTTAAGAGGAGGTTAGATGAACACCTTGCTGGGGTCGTTTGACCCCAGTACTCTTTCCTGCCATGGCAGGGGGTCGGACTCGATGATCTGCTCAGGTCCCTTCCGACCCTAGAAACTATGAAACTATGAAACTAAGGGACCTCCCTGAGCCCTGAGTAGTGCTGTACAGCTGAAGACAAGGGGGAAAAGCCCTGCTGGGCCAAACCAGCTTCCCCTTGCCTACCACGGTGATTCCCCCTCCCATTTCCACTGCTCCTGAGCTGCTCTGGGTGATGGCCAGTGAGGAGCTTCAGCCCTGCAGCTTGCGCCCCGCATGTAGAGCTCCTACAGCAGCCCCCAGACTGAGAGCCAATCTCAGCAGCAAGGGGAGGCAGTGCCCAGCAGACCCAGCTTGGGTCCCTGCTGGTGGGACAGACAGGGTGGAATGAAACCCTTCTCTGGCCAGTTCAGCCTGAACTGCCCCCGCCACAGCTTTCTACAAACAAAGGCATGCTCTAGCAGCCCTGGCTCCTGGCCCAAGCAACTGCAGACATGTGCCCACATGTCTGTGCAGTTAACAAACCAGTTCAGCCTAGCCAGGTTAGACTAACCTGCAAAGGTTGAATCAATTCAGGCTCTGGCTTCTTGAATATCTGTTCCTAGCCTGGAGGTTTTGAAGATCCAACTAGACAAAGCTTTGGCTGAGATAATCTAGTTGGGGTTGGTCCTGC
>NW_017729032.1:33627543-33627966 GCF_001723915.1 Gavialis gangeticus
TGGCGATGCCCTTCTTAGCCAGGTCATCCCCATAGTGAGGGAGCTTCAGAATGAAATGGAGAAGTTCCAGGGGATCAATGTTCCTGGCTGGGACAAGCTGCTGTCGCCAGACATGCAGGCACTGGTGAAGCGGCTGAAGAAGGGCATCAAGAAATGACTGGATCTGTTGTGGTCCAGTATGGTCCAGGTGCTGGCAGGCACGTGTAACCCAAGGGTGAAGGGGAGTGTATGCGGCAGCAAAACCCTGGATCATTGGACAGAGGTGCTGGTGAACAGAGGCAGGGAGGCAGAAGGGCAGAGGCAGGGGGATGTGGAAGAGGGCGGATGAGAATAGGATGGGATTCAACACAGACAAGTGCAAGGCGATGCACCTGGGGAGGAACAACCGGCACCATACCTACAGGTTAGGGAACTCCCCTCTTG
>NW_017729032.1:33628943-33645953 GCF_001723915.1 Gavialis gangeticus
CAAAGGCATGCTCTAGCAGCCCTGGCTCCTGGCCCAAGCAACTGCAGACATGTGCCCACATGTCTGTGCAGTTAACAAACCAGTTCAGCCTAGCCAGGTTAGACTAACCTGCAAAGGTTGAATCAATTCAGGCTCTGGCTTCTTGAATATCTGTTCCTAGCCTGGAGGTTTTGAAGATCCAACTAGACAAAGCTTTGGCTGAGATAATCTAGTTGGGGTTGGTCCTGCTTTGAGCAGGGGATTGAACTAGATGACCTCCTGAGGTCCCTTCCAACCTTAATTTTCTGTGATTCTACGACTGGAAAGCCCATATTATGCTATATCAGTTTATGTTACTATTCTCATCATATAGATCACATTATGCTGTCTGTATATATCTATTGTTTTGGACAATGTTTAGTCAAGGAAATGGAGTGGGTAGAATTGTTAAATCTCTTTTGATATTGTGGCACTTGGGCAAGAAGAATTGCCACTTCCAATCACAGGCAGAAGGAGACATTATTGGGATAGATACCCAAGGCACTATCTGCCTGTAATGGGGAAATTAACTCTTCTTTAACAAAGGCATCTGAAAGAAAGGGCCCATCATCCAGAGGAATACTAAGCGTCCTAGTGGGAGAAGTTTCTGGAGGATTCTGGTGACTCATGAACAATTAGAACAATGCTGATGGTGGAAGGGGGAGTTGCTGGCTGGGAGGAAAGGAGGAAAGATCTTTGAGAAAAGGGACATCAATATCTATTGAGCATGGGAGTTAGGGATACAGATTCTGACCCAGAACTTCCTAGACCTGAAATGCTAGAGGCTAAAAACGGGAGTGGAATAGTGGGAAAAAATCCCATGTCATACCCAGTTCACTCTCCCTTTCAGCATCCACCCTCTGCCACTGTGTGACGCACGATACTTGGCAAAATGGACCTGGCTTAGTAAATGGTAGCTCTTTTGTTCTTACATTGAGATTTTTTAGAGTCTAGTTATAATAGAATCGTGGGTCTATGGATTTTTTTTTCATGTTGAAGAGTACAAGGCCCCAGCAACTCAGGCTGGGAGAATCAATGGGAAGGCTAATTTCTGTGAAGAAATGCACAAAATCTTTTAGATGTTCTGTCCTCCATTTTGGACAGAACCAACACCTACTTTATCTTTTTTGCAAGGCCAGATGGAAAATCCCTGATTTTGATGAGCCTGTTTGCCTGCATTCTGTGTTTGAAGAAGGAAGAAGCCAGGCAGACCCCACTGTATGTGCAGTCTCTGCTGGAGCTGCAGCCAGCGAGCAGAGGGGAGGAGCCAGCCCTGCCGGACTGAAGCAGAAAGCAGAGCCCCGCCCACCGTTGCAAAGCATCTGGGATTCTGGGGGACTCTGATTTAAACTTAAACCAGGAAGGGGTCCAGGACAGACATTGCATAAACTGGTTTTACCCAAATCAGTTGAATCTGATACTACATTCAAACAGGTTTATCTCAAGCTGGTTTTGGCCATTTTGAAACTGGCCCCTAGTTAGTCACTTCACCACTTGCACCAGGAAGTTGTCCCCCAACACTCTCCAGAAACTTCCCAAATTGCCTGTGCACTTCTGTATTGCCCTCCCAGCAGATGTCAGAGTGACTGAAGTTCCCCATCAGAACCAGGGCCTCTGATCTGGAAACTTCTGCTAGCTGTTTGAAGAAAGCCTCATCCACCACTTCCTCCTGGTCTGGTGATCTGTAGCAGACCCCCAGCACAATATCACCCATGTTGCTCTCCCCTCTGACCCTAACCCAGAGACTGTCAACAGGTCTATCTCCAGTTTCATACTGGAGCTCTGAGCAATCATATTGCTCTTTTACACAAAGTGTAACTCTTCCCCCTCTTTGCCCCTGCCTGTCCATCCTGAACAGTTTGTACCCATCTATGGCAGTGTTCCAGTCATGTGAGGTATCCCATCAAGTCTCTGTTATTCTGATCTCCTCATAGTTCCGTGACTGTGCAAGGACTTCCAATTCTTCCTGCTTGTTTCCCAGGCTCTGTGCATTCATTTGCAGGCATCTAAGGTAACTAGTCAATTACCCCGATTTCTCAGGAAGGATGAGAACATCTCCCCTGTTTCCCGCTCCTACTTGCTCTTCCTGAAGGTCACCCATTTCCCGACTTACCTCAGGGCGTTGGTCTCCATCCCCCCGTGAACCTAGTTTAAAGCCCTCCTCACTAGGTTAGTAAGCCTATCTGCAAAGACATTCTTCCCCCTCTTTCCAGAAATCCTTCTTCTTGGAAGAACATCCCATGGTCGAAGAAGCCAAAGCCCTGCTGGCAACACCGTCTGCACAGCCAGGTGTTGATCTGAAGGATGCACCTGTTCCTGCACAGGCTCTTTTCCTTGACCAGAAGGAACAAAGAGAACACAACCTGAGCCCCAGACCCCTTCACCCTTGCAGTAGTCACTTATGATAAGCTCAGGGTCTCCCCTGGCAATATCATTGATGCCCACATGGATGAGCAGCATGGAGTAGTAGTTAGAAAGCTGGATAAGCCTCAGTAGTCCCTCTGTAACATCTCAGATCCAGGGTCCAGACAAGCAGCAGACTTCCTGAGACAACAGGCGAGGTTGGCAGATGGCATTCTCCATCCCATGCAGAAGGGAGTCTCCAACCACCATTACCCACTGCTTCTTCTTGGTGGTGGCTGTCTTGAACTTTCCCACCTTGGTGAGGCCTGGCCTGCTTTCCTCCACCAATGGAACATGCACTTTCCTCTCTGTTGCTAGGACTGCATATCTGTTCTCCTAATGAACTTCTGGAGGTAGAAGTGAAGAGCTCCTCTTACTGCCAGAAGTCACAAGCCATCCACACAGTGAGACCAAACAAGTCATACCAATACAACAAAACACAATAAAATATTCATGACATATCACAAACCCCCTGGACCATTGTAGGGTTTATGGCACTTACCATTTGGATTCAGGTATTGTTTCTACTTATTTTTTAATGATATAAACAACAAGCATTGGGCACTCAGTAGACAGGCTCTCATGTGAGCGATGAGGTTTGAGTTGTACTGTTTTACTGTAGAGCAGATATATTTGAGAAAAAATGGAGAGGAAAGACATACAGCTAGACTGACGCTGTAACCCACAACTACCTAGAAGTCCCTTCCTTTCACTCCTGAATTTTTCAAGCTTTAATTTAAATCATTCTCCTAGCCTTCCAGCAGTGCCAAATATGTTCACCTGTCTCCCTTCTTTGCTGAAATATACATAATACCATTTGTATCAGATAAATTATGAAAAAACAGATATCTATGTACAATCACATGGCAAAATCCAAATGTAGTTTGATCATTGTTGTTGGTGTACCTTTGTGCCTCTTTATAAGGCAACCCGAGGAACTGCTAGCACCGAGTGGCATTAATTATGGATTTCAAATTAAAAGAAGAAGTAGCAGATTGGAATAATTTTAAATGGTAATGAATCCAACATTAGACTATCAGAAGACTAATGAGAACCAAGGTAGTTTGAAGTGGCATATTCAAATCAGAATTAAATTTTATATTCTTTTTTAAGTATGAATAATTTAAACTTCCCAAAAGTGTTCTAATTTTTAAGATATGAAAAATAATGGCTCATAAATAATATCTCAAGCTGGTCAGGTCTGCATCATTTATAGTGCTTGACTCTGTGCAGTGTATGCATGTACACATACATGCACACATACACTGTGTATATACACATGCACATTGCCTCCGCATTGTTTTGATACTTTCCTTCATTCTTTTCCCTCCAAAACCAAACACAGATTGTAAATATTTTTACTTGATACAATTACAAAAGAATAAGGTCATGGAATGTCAGGGTAAAATTCCTTTCCTAATAACCCATAAATTGCCCATAAATGTATGTGCTTCAACTGACTGAAAGTATCCAAAATACCTCCTGACACCTACTGACATAAATGAGACCTATCAGAAAAGAAAATGGTGCAAGTGTTTGCAGGATTTCTATCAAACCAGGGGGAGTGGTCCTTTTCATCTCTTTCTGTTTTCTAATTGCTGTGGTAGAGCAAACTTATCTTTATTATTTACCTTCCCTTTCTTTAGTTTGTTACTTCTTTCATACTATTCACCCTCATTGCCCCCCATATAAAATTTAGACTATGAACTTTTTAGGGAAAAGATTATACATTACTAGATCTTTTCTACAATTCTTACCCAAAATTCTTTTGGGTGCTAAAATTAATTCCTTTTATCTTGAAAGCCAGTCCTCCAAACAACTACATTTGTGGTATAAGCACATTAAAGCCAGACAAAGCATTAGAAAGCATGCCCTACAGTAGACTGCAAAAGGCTGTTTCCATCATCATTATTATTATTCTTTAATTTTAAGATACAAGCAGGATTCTGGTAAAGTGTGAGGTTTCTTCCAGAAAAAAATTCCTTTTGTTTCTAATCATAATAGATTCTGATACAATCCAGCTGTTTCAGTTCATAGACAAGAAAGGAAGTTAATGATGTGAAGGTCCTACTGGTAGAGCCAGTTATGTAATAAGAACACATAAATCCTACCGGGATTAATTCTACTGTCATTTATTCAGGATCCATACATGTATAAATCCATTAACTCAATGGTGGAACACCAGAGTTACACTGGTGTAGCAGACAACAGAATATTTCTCTCTGTTTTAGATAGATTAAACAGAATTTGGCAGGAATGAAGGAACAGTTGGTAAACACATTCAAACCCTGCTCCAATTGCAGCTAACAAAATAACTCCTTTTAACTTCAGTGGAAGTAGGATTGAGCCAACTTTCTAGTTTGATCAAACTATTTAAAAAAAACTGGTAATTATTGCATAATTATCTGGAATAAAAAGCTATTAGAAGATTATTGAGGTTCAAAGGACAATTACACAATTTAATCTCTGCTCCTAAAGGAAGTTAATGAATACATTTTCTTTAAACTAAGTCTCTTCAGCAAATAATGAAATTCTTCAACAAACAACTGGTGAAAAAATGCAACTACTAAAACAATACATGTTCTTTCCATCAGAACATTAATACTTTCAAGTTTTCCTCTTGACTGAGCACCAAAGACTTGAATTAACAGATACAATAGACTGAAAATAAGAAACCATTTAGTCATTGTTAACTAACCATTTCCAATTTCCAACAATTTCCCTACTGTAGAAAGTCAGTGCATTTTAAATCAGTGAGATGATGTTAATTTAGCATCACCTGGAACATTACTATTTGTATGTCCTAGAGTAATGTTGAAGTCTTCTCTCCTATTAGCCAAAAAATCTAAGAATCCAGAAACATCTGGATTTATACCTCAAACTGAACAGTCAAATAAGTCAACAAAAAAACATGATGTTGTGAATGTCCCTTCTAGTAGTCTGAGAAGACTATTAGATTTTTAGAGCAAACATCCCATAAAGGGAAGTACTTAAATACAGGTTGTAAACAGGGCTTATTGTAATACCCCCTTAACAATCAAATATGTTGCATCATTACTAACATAGCAAACTAAGCCAACAAGCGGTTTTGTGAGTGTACATATTCCCATCCAGTTTTTGTAAGTTTGTAGTTTGAGAGGTGGTAATCTGTGTGAGTATCTATCTCTGTTGTTATTTCTAACTACTCAGATGTGAGCTAAGGGTACATGAGCACAACTTAATGCCAGGCTGAGGTATGAATTTATAATGCATCATCTACTGTGCAGTAAATGTCCACATTTACACTCTCACCCCACTTTCATTAAGGGGGTAAGATACGTCACAATTAATATAGGAGAGAGCCATTCAAATGGGTAGTTAATAGGGGTGTGCAAAGCGGGCAGTATTCGATTCGGATTCAGATTCAGCCCAATTCAGGGGACAGTGATTCGATTCGCTAATTCAGATCACTGTCTTAATTCAATTCGGCCAAATCTGAAGATTCTATTCTGATTTGGAGAATCAGCAAATCAGCCATAGACACAGCTTTATATGTTTTTTCTACACACCTCAAGGTACCAGGCATGGCTCGTGAACGCTGAGATGGTAGGGCAGATGGAGCATCCCACAGGAGCACGGAGGGACCCACCATGTGCTTGGCAGCGAACCCAGAAGTACTTCCAGTCCACTTCTGGGTCCACCACAGAGTGCACAGGGGACTCCCTCCTCCCCCCCGCACATACCTGACTCGGCAATCAGTGGTGGGGGGAACCCGGGTGCCGCCCCAGACCCAGAAGGCACCAGTTGCTGAGCCAGAGGGTGCAGAGGGGGCCTCATGCGCTCTGCAGTGGACCCAGAAGTGGCCTGGAAGTACTTCTGGTCCACTTCCAGGTCTGCTGCCAAGTGTGCAGGGGACCCTCCCCCTGCACTCCCATTGGACACTCCATCCGCCCCACCATCTCAGCATTCACGAGCCACGCCTAGTACTTTGAGGTATGTAGAAAAAACATATAAAGCTGTGTCTATGGCTAATTCGTCAAAACTCTCCGAATCAATTTGATGGCTTCCGATTCGATTTGGAGAGATTAATGGATCTCCTAATTCGATTAGGATTCGGAGAATTGGCCACCAAATCAGGCTGAATCTCCTCTGAATCAAATCAGTGACCAAAGCTTTGCACAGCCTTAGTTGTTACCACTGGGTTTATATTGCGAGTTAGATATTAGCTTACTTTGCAGTACATTTTTCATGCATCACACCCTACGGCAGGGGTATCAAACTCATCTGGCTCATACAGATTGGGCCCACAGACTGACCCCATGTGCTGGAGCCAGCATGCAGCGCCAGACTGCCTTGGGTGCCATATGCACCAGGTACCTCAGACTAGCTTCTCACACCACATGCTGTGCATGCAGTTAAAGCTGGTATGTACTGCATGCTATACATGGAACCAGTCTGAGATCCACATGCATACTCTAACTGGATGATAGGGCTCTGTAGACCAGATTAACTCATGAGCTGTTGTCTTTGACACCCCTGCCCCAAACGATTACTGAAATAAGTCTATTTTCATATGGTGCAGTGATTTACGTCTCTTAAAAGTGAGTGAAAAATGAGTGTCACATTGCAGGATCAGAATGGCCTTTTATACTGATTTATTCTCACTGGTCTTGTAAACAAGTTAGTCAGTGACTTGCACTGTTTCCTTCATAGTGGATCAGCTTCAGTAGGAGCAGAGGAAGGGAGCTCCACCCAGCCTAGCTCATAGCTTGATGTTTAGTACACTTTTGCAAGCAATGTGGTTTTAAATCCTATCAAGTTAAGGAAGGCTTAAACTCCATTTCTTCCATCTCCAAGTAAAGTGCTCTAACCTCCAAGCTGTTATATAAAAGGGTGCGCAGCATCTTCTATACTGGTTGTTGTATTTAAAATAAAAATGGCTATGGTTGCTGCGTTTTGTACTGAATTCAATATTGTTTACAAGACCATATGGGTCAGATATGCTCTTATCATCCTCTACAAGACTGGGTTCTGCCCAAGAACTGCCCCACCCAGTTTCTGTGTCCACATGCAACTTAAGCACATGTTACTGGGTAAAAAAAGGGAAGTCCCTATTAAAAGTAGGCACCTCTCAGGTTAGATCGTTGCTGACCAAGGAGCTTTTGGATCACAATTTTGGATTTAGGTGATAAACTGTAGCTAAGTCTCAGCCTGTTTGGTGCCTACGCAGTTTTTTTCAAATCTGTGTCCTATTTTGTGCATCTAATTTACAGCTTTTACTTTTATTGCTTTATCCAAAATGTTTTATTAAGAGAAAAAAGTACACCATATTAAATACATCTCAGATAGATTTCTTAGTGCCAAATACAAAATAAGATAATAGGGGAAACTACTTATTGATCACCTTAATGTGGAACTAGATATAGAGGCACTGAGTGTGCCTATACATGACCTTAGAGGCTGCTGTGACATGCTGGAATTCCAACATATTGGAGCACACTCAGTTAATTGACTCTGATGGAGTGTGGCAACTACCATGCTGTAGCAGCATCCTGCACCTTGTGTATCAGCATCCCTGCACTTAAAAATGGTGGCAGGGACACACAAACTAAAGCTCAAACTTCAGTTCAAGTGCCCATGCCTCCATTTTTAAGCACGGGAACACTGATACACGAGACATGGCAGCACTTTCATTAGAGAGGCTCACAGAGTTGCTCTAGTTAAAGAACCATCCCTCTACCCCCCAGCCCTGGAGCACATGTAAAAGTACCCTGAGTTAGTAGTCGAAAGAAAAACAAGGGCAACATTGGACCCTTGCTAAACCAAATGGGGCAGCTGACAACCAGCATCCAGGAAAAAGCTAATCTCCTTAATGGTTACTTTACATTGGGTTTCCACCAGCCCAAGGGGATCTCCCTGCCTACCAAGAAGCAGGATTGCCAGGGCATGGGCGAATACACACCCATCATTGGCAAAGATCTTGTGAGGGGACACCCTGAGAGTCTGGACACCCACAAATCAGCTGGCTCAGATGGAATGCACCCAAGAGTGCTAAAAGAACTGACAGACATCATAGCACAGCCATTGGTGAGGATATTTGAAAACTCATGGCGCTCAGGTGAGGTTCCTGAGGACTGGAAGAGGGCCAACATGGTGCCCATCTTTAAGAAAGGAAGGAGGGAAGGGAACTACAGGCTAATCAGTTTGACCTCCATCCCTGGGAAGATATTGGGGGGGCGGGAAAATCAAAGAAACCATTAACAACAGGCTAATGGAATGTAACATTCTGAACGATAGCCAACATGGCTTCATTGTGAGTAGGTTTTGTCTGATCAACCTCATTTCCTTCTATGACCAGGTTATGCATCACCTGGACAAAGGAGAAGAGGTTGATATCATCTACTTGGACTTCAAAAAAGCCTTTGACTTGGTCTTACATGAAGTCCTCATGGTTAAATCGGGGAACTGTGGCCCTGACAACCTCACAGTCCGATGGCTGGGGAACTGGCTCCATGGTCAGACCCAAAGAGTGATAGTCGATGGAACTGTGTCAACATGGCACATGGTGACCACTGGCATCCCCCATGGCTCTGTACTTGGACCAGTACTTTTTAACATATTTATAAATTATCTGGACTCAGGTATCAGAAGCAGATTGGCTAAATTCACTGAAGACATCAAACTATGGAGAAGTGTGGTCACACTTGAGGATAGGCTGGTGATTCAGACTGACCTGGACAGGCTTCAAGGCAGGCAGATCAAAACCTGATGGCATTCAACACTGAGAAATGCAAGGTGCTCCACCTCGGGAAATAAAGTCCACAGCATACTTACAGGCTCAGCAGTGCTACACTCACCAAAAGGAACTTGGGGGCCATGACTAATCACAAGATGAACATGAGCAACTAATGCGATACTGCAGCCGGCAAAGCAAACAAAGCCCTGTCTTGTATTTATCGATGGATCTCAAGCAAGACCCAGGAAGTCATACTCCCACTGTATTCAGCCTTGGTGAAGCCACAGATGGAGTACTGCATCCAGTTCTGGGCTCTGGACTTTAGAAAGGAAGTGGAGAAGCTTGAGAGAGTCCAGAGAAGAGCCATGTGCATGATCAGTGGACAAGAGAACAAGTCTTATGAGGAAAGGCTGAGAGGCATGGGACTCTTCAGCCTGGAAAAGTGAAGGCTCAGGGGGGACTTGGTGGTGGCCTATAAGTATATTAGGGGTGTGTACCAGGAACTGGGAGAACATCTGTTTACCAGGGCACTCCAAGGGAAGCCAAGGTCTAATGGTCATAAACTCTAGAAAGACCATTTTAGGCTGGACATAAGAAAAAACTTCTTTACCATCCTAGTCCGCAGAGTCTGGAATAGACTCCCCCCAGCAGAGGTGCATGTACCTACTCTGGACACCATTAAAACGATCATTTGACCGCAGCAGACTTCCTGCTCCTTGGGCAGGGAGCTGGACCCAATGATCTTGCAAGGTCCCTTCCAGCCCCAATGTCTATGAAATCTATGAGATACTACTTGCATATTTCACATGGTCTAATCTGCATCAGATTCATGGTAAGGTTATGGCTTGTCTTAATTTGCATCAGTGTAGGAACACTTGGTTCAGAGGGATTCATAAAACTCTGAAAATCATCCTGAGCACATTTTTGCTTGCCTTAGGGAACATTACAACTGATATTCTGGTTCCCAGAATTCAACTCTTTTATGTTCACAGCATTACACAAATGATACATGACATATGAAAGAACAAAAAGAACAAAAATGTAAAGAAGAAGGGGCTATCATGTCAGCTACATAAAGTATTATCCAAGTCCACTAAGTTGGCATCTATAAAATCTAGTCCCTTCGAAAAGTTCTGAGAGATGGCCCACCTGGCACCTCACCCTTCTTTGGCTGCTTTCCTCACAGACAGAATTATTTGCCAGTGTAAAATACCATTTGCTTAGTTTGCTGATAACATTTGTTCAGATAGGTGGCACTCTCTCATGCAGATGGAGCCTCTGGTTGTGTCATGAAATGGCTGCTCCATTACTTCTGTGAAAGAACGTTGGCCATCAGAGCTGTGAAAAATCAGTGGGACTCATTTTGTTAAAGTCTCTCTCCCAGAAGGCAATCACTGTTCCAATCACTGTAAAACATGACATTTTTTTTCCTTTCTTTAAAAAGCCTTTCAGCATCAGTAATCATAAATATTTAAGGAAATTTTATTACAAAGATGATGACAAGCCAGCTACAGCACAACAAGGCTTTATGTAGATTCCTGGATCCCCATCCATTTGACTGTAGACAGGGGCATGGAAAGAAGAGCACTTCATTTATTCTGGAATGCAAAATGGTTAGGAACCAGTGTAATCTTATTAGGGTGTTGTTGCATATTACAATTCATACATGCTAACTTTAAGGAATGTTAGGAGGTATTAAAGTTAGTACATGATGTAAGCGTCACACATTATAGGTTAATACCCTCTCTAATGCGCACAGCTCTGACTTGCTGCTAAAGGGCTGGTGAGCAATATGGCTAGGAGCTGCTCAGCTTTCCAGTTCTCCAGCAGCAGACTGCTCATCCACCCTCAACGCCCCTTTCCCCGCAGCTCCCCACTCACTCATGGCTGCCCAGCACTCTGTCAGTCCAGAACAATAGACTTCTGGATGATAGATTATCTGCGCGAGGAAGGCTGGGAGCAGTATATCCTGGGATACTAGAGGACTGCAAATTTCTGGTATTGGTCCCATGGAACAGACTGAGGCTACTGCAATGAAGACTGCTTAACACCACCTGGAGATAATCCTCATCCAGAGACGTAACTTTGAGACTCTTGAATCAGAGAACACTTAATACGCCTTAGTGCACAGATATTCCCATCTTAAGAACATGTAATGTGTAGGAAGGTAACATTTAACAACACTCAGCCTTTGAACAGGCTCAGATGCAGCTGATGATGACTATTATTGACTCCTCTGTGGTACAAGGAAGGAATGTGTTTGATTGTTTTCCCTGTTTCCGTACCTTCTTTTCAGGGAAAACCCAAAATATAAGTTACGGGGACTGACTGTTCTCTTTAAGTAATACTCCATAGTGGATGCATCTACACATGCACATTTTACTGTACAGTAACCTAAGTTTGTACTTTTTCTCCTACATGCGTGTCCTGGAGTGGCAGGGGGTTAGGGGTGTGCAGACAGCAGGGCAGGTGGGCTGGACTGGGGAGCACAGGAGGAGGGGGTTGGCCAGAGCCTCCCACAGCCAGAGCCCTGGGCCTGGCTAGCAGGCACATGGCTGCCCTGGGGGCCTGAGTGGGTGGGGGTGGGGTATGTGAGGCCAGCAAGGCCAGCATCATGGCGAGAAGTAGCATGGGATGCTGGTCACCAGGGGCAGGGACAGGGGCAGCATGGGGACGCAGAGTGGGCAAGGAGGGAGCTACTGTGTGATGCCCCTGTGCTGGGAACATGGCTCCCAGGTAGGGTGGCCATCATAGATGACAGTCCAGTTGTCTTCTGTCCTCTATTGCTATGAAACCAGATGCCTTTATGTCTTCTATTTTTCTCTTGACAACACAAATTAATAAATAAATGATTTTTTCCATCCAATTCTAAAATTTCTAATTCCACACATGGACTAATATATTATTAAAAGCTACTTCAGAGCTCTTTATCACTTTTTCTCTTGTGCATCCCAGCTAAATTTAACACAGTTCTCCAGAGCTAATCAGGACATTCATCAAACTAGGCTATTGCAAAGGAAAAATAGGAAACCTCAGTAAAACTCTTTTTATGGAACATTTAACACATATACTGCAATTTAGTTTTTAAGAAAGAAATATGACATGCCCACTGACAGAGAAGGGAATTCATTATAACCTATACCGTTCCCATCAAAACAAATGCTTTTGTAATGATATTATCTCAAAAATAATTTTTAAAAATATCAGTACTATTTGTATAAATTATAGGAGCACAGCATGTTAGCATTCAATGTCTCACATCATTTGCTCACCATACAGAAAGATGCTCGGACTGAGATGTACAAATCTATCATTAATAACAATCATTGCCTAATTCTTTAATTTTGAGAATGTGCTTAAACTCTCCAAAACGGCCTCATCGGGCATAATGGCTGCAATCTTAACAAACCTGCTAAAATTAAACTGCAGCATGATGGAAGATATAGGCTTAGAGAAAAGAAAACATTTTGAAGAGTTTACTGCTTTGGTGCATTTCTCTTTTGTCGAAGGTATAGGCCTAAAGAGTAACAAGAAAGTCTACAATGGGTCAGTAATGTTTTCGGGTAGTGCCAAACACCCGCAAACCTCAATTTGTAAGATGTTGTCATGCTGGGGTGGATGGCAGGGAAGTCATGAGGAGCCAAATCCTTGTTGCAGCCCTGGCCCCTTCCCTACTGTCCAACCTGAGGCAGGCATATCAAGCAAAATGCCTTTGCATGCCCATCTCTGGGAACCATGCTGGGGTTTGCCTACCTCTAGTCTACAATATTAATTGTGTTAGTACATGATGCGTGACACCAAGAAAGGATATCAGAGATTCAGAAAAGATTAATCAGTATTCTGGTGGTTGGTTTTCAACCTTAAGCCAGAACAACTTAAAATTGTATTTCAATTTTTCAGTGAAAAAGTTAACATTATTATAAAATAAATTTCACCTAAACTGCTTCCAAACAGAATGATTAAAAATACCCATACAGGACTCATAGGGTGTGTCCACAAAAGCAAGAACACACACTTGCAGCAGCTCAAATAGGAATGGCATAAATTTGAGCGGAGGATTTTTGCCTCAGAGCACATGCCCGCACATGCACTTTGGCATGGGACAAGCTGCCCCTCCCCATGGTCCACCCTTACAGCTTCCCCCACCCCCTCCAGCCCTCCAAACCTGCTACTTACCTGGAATGGAGCCCAAGTCCAGGTCTCTGCAGCCTGCATCGCTGTTTCCCCTGCACAAGCAGGCAGCGTGCTGCAGCACTGGACCATAGACATGCTCTGTCCAGCTACCAAAGCATCTCTTTGGAGGACCCAAGCCTCCAGGTGCCTCAAGGCATGGTACTGGTCTGTGCCTTGCCCCGTTTTTTTTCTGGGGGCAGGGGTTGATACCTGGATATCCAGGTATCAAATTTTAAGTCCACACTGTAAATATGCATTGCGGGGAACATATTTTTGTTCCCAGCATGCCTCTTGCTGCATCTCAAACTGCTTTGAGATGCAGCAAGAGGCACGTGCGGGCTCGTGTGGACACGCCCATAGGGCGCATCTACACTTGCCCATTTCAGGCACTTTAGCACCATTTAAAGCACATTAAGGGTGCACATCTACACATGCATGCCCTTAATGTGCCTTAAAAAGATGGTATCAAATTTAGGCGCAAATAGTTAAAACACACATGTAGACGCATTAAGGCGCAGATGATGGAAAAAGTGGGGAGAGGATCTGCCCTGACCCCATCCCCCAACACACACACCTTCATCCAGCATGGGCTAAATGTTACCTCAGTGGTTTTCAGCCAGTATGCCCCTAAATTCCCCAAAATTATGAAGGGGTGCATTGAGGCTAGAAGGGTTGGGAAACACTGCACTAAACAGCCACCCCCCCCTCCTTTGGAAAGAATCCAGTATTCTTGTGTACAACCTTCCCTGTGTCAGAGATGTTTGGTAGGCTCTGTTATGCTGACTTCGCACTTGTGAAGTACAAAATAGTAGAAAGTGTAAGCTTTAAATTGACTAGAAAATTAACATCTATGAAACTGATAGGGAGGCCTATAACAGATCACCTTTTCCACTGAGCTGCTAAGTTCTTAACAAAATATGTACTGCAGAAATGGCCTTGGTTACAGGAAGTTTGATGCAGATCATTACTGCCAAATGGACAATACCAGTAAATTCATCAATCATTCTACAAAGAATAATCACTGCTGCATTTGTAAGATTTTTCTCCTGCTCCTTTGGAGCCCTATCAAACACATAAAGCTACAAAAGGAAAGCCTCTCAATTTCTAAATTGAACAATGCTTCTCTGACAAGTTAAATGCGGTATACTTAAGCTATTCAGAAACTTTAATTCAAGAGGTAAGTGCATATAATGATATATCTGTAAGGCTACCGATACCTACCTAAGTATTCAACAGAAACCATCAAAGAAAGATGGCTACATAAGAAAGACCATGTCAAAAGAATTGGCTTTGAAGGAAATGAATGAGAGAAACTGAAAATACAGATTCTCTGTATTCTCAAATACACTCCTGAAAATTCATAGGTATACAGTAAAAATAAACCCTCTCCATGTTAGACACTAAAGTATACTGTACTATTTCATAGTGCTTGTAGAAGAGACCCATAAATCTGTAATGTATTCATACTTGACACACTGTAACTAGACAAAATCAAAGTTTTTATTTAATTGTTGAACAAAATATTATCTATACATTTAAATATATGTTAGTTCCAACTATAAAAATGCTAAACCTGGAAGGGACTAATATCAAGGTTATCTGGTTGGCTCTTTTATCCAGAATTTCAACAGGAATCTTTGTAAAATACACACAAACAACAAATGTCTACTCAGTTTGTAGTAAGTCTTTGAATGTTTGCCAAAAACAAAGATCCTGAACATCTCCTGGAAGGCATAGTCTATGACAAAATTATCAAGAGATTTATGAGTGATAAGACAAGAGAACAAACAGTTACTACATAATCAAGCTCTACAGAGATACATAACTAGATGAAAGGCATCTAAATATAGGAACTGAATACAACAAACTTATGAGTTATGATTAATTAAGAAGTGCTTAGAAAAACAGATGATTTTTAAAAAGAGCTTTGTTATACAATATTATACATAAAAAACAGAAACAAGAAGTTTAGCCTGGAATCAGAAAAAACCCTGCTTACTGCAACAACATGGACAGTTTGCCAAGATACTACCTTTTACTATGGAGACAAAGATGACAGAGGGCAATGTAAAGCATATGGAAATACATTTTAAAGTGTCACCATAGGAACCATTTTGCTAAAGTGTGTAGGAGCAAAAGAGAGCAAGTGTTAGAAGCATTTAGTGACAAATCAACAAAACCCCCAAAAAGTAAAACAAGAAATACTTTATGAGAATTAGAAAGCTGCTGAATGTACATGGTATATAACATGCAAATCAAAATTCAAATGAAAACATATTCAAACCACAAAGGGAAGCTCAATGAAATATGTAGTCAGCAAAGAAGGACAGTTCAGGGGATAGCACCATGAGGAAAACAAGATCATCTTCTGAACATGGACAAACCTAATAAGGTATGAAGGACAAGCTAGGTTAACTTAGGAACACTAGAACAAACGTTATGTACAACTAGAAATATTTTCAGAGAGAATACAAGGGACAAACACTAAGAACTCATGTTTACTCTTAATGGCTAGGGACAGAAGTTACACATAAACCAGTTTAAGTGATCAGAAACTGGTTTAAACCTGCCAGAGAACAGAAATTCAGTGCACATAAACAGCTTTCAAAACAGCTGAAACTGGTTTAAGATAAACCTTGTTAACTATAGTATCAGACTTAGGTGAAACCGATTTATGAAACTTCTGTCTCAGACCCCTTCCTGGTTTAAGTTAATCACAGTCGCACATCAACCCAGGAAGCTTTGCACCCCTGGGCCATGTTGTGCTGTCTGTTCCAGTGAAGCAGGGTTAGCCCTGCCCCTCTGTTCCCTAGCCAGAGCACTATCACTGTTCCGGCTGGCTGAGAAGGGAGTAGGGTTGGGGATGGGGATGGAGGTTTAAAGCCCCCTCCCTTCCCTCCACCTCAGCACGCCAGCTGCTAGAGCAGCAAGCAGAGCAAAGCCAGACAAAGGCTGCCTTCCCCCCCCGCCCCCTCCAGGCACACCTGGGCTGGGGGCCCTGCATGCCAGGGTGGGGGTTTAAACCCCTTCCAATCATACTTAGCAGACCTGCCATGCTCCCCGTACCCCCATCTCAAGCAGTGAAGGGGGAAAGCCTATAGGGCTTCTCTCCCAGTTTCCCTCTCGCCTTCCAGCCACTGTTAAAGAGAAGGAAGGGCTTGCTCGAGCGACCCCCAGCTTCTAGCCTGAGCCACCGCAGGCACACAACTGCATTTCTGGAATCAAAAGTGAATGTCTACTCACTTGCTTCTCAGTTCAATCTATGCAGTTTAGACTAACCTGCAAAGACTGAATTGATTCATGCTCAGGCTTTTTGAATGTCTGTACTTATATATTTTATATAAACCAGGGTGAATCCTTTGAAATCAACAGAGTTGCATCTGTAAAACTGGTGGAAAAGCAGACTCCAAACCAAAAACTGTAAACACAGAACTTTATTTATTCACACAGATTAGTATAAGGTATTGGTGTTAAAAATAGGTCTGAAACATCCTTGATTTTGGAGATCATTACGTTTGAAATTTAAACCTGGATTCACATTCACATTCTTTCTCTACTGAGCCAAAACAAAAACCCTGAAATGCCATGATTCAAAACAGGGATGACATTTTTACAATTAACAATGGTCATATGGTAATGTTATGGAATGAAAAATATCCAGAGAAAGAGTAAGCTACTATCAGTGTAATGTAAAAAGTAAG
>NW_017729032.1:33650953-33655193 GCF_001723915.1 Gavialis gangeticus
ATATCCAGAGAAAGAGTAAGCTACTATCAGTGTAATGTAAAAAGTGCATAACCTCATTATACAAATTTTAGAAGTCAGGGAGAATGTATCATCTAGTGGAATGAACACAGTCCTGTAATATGTGTGTGTATTAATTCTGTACATGCTGTTCACTCAGCACTTGATTTCTTTCAGTTTTGTTATGGGCAAATGGGATTAATACCAATATACCAGATACAGGGTTGATTTAAAAATGAGTTAATATTCATAAAGAAACCAACAGATTATGAGTATGATTAAGTCAGCATCTGTAGAAAACTGGTCCCTGACTAGTTGCTAGGACAGGCTCAAACTCCAGTCCTGAAAACATAGACCTGTAAAAGTTAATTTAATAACAATTTTTTAATTAAAAATTAAATACCTCATAAAAAACTATACAAGACTTTTCACTTAAAAAATAGAAATATATTAGTTTCACATTAAATGAGACTTAGGTCACAATAATTTTCATGAGAAAACCATTGGATGTTTTGACTTGAAGGGAAGAACAGACAGTACCAGTAATTATAGTAATACTATTTTACCTGAGATTATTAAGGACTGGGTAGTGTTATGAAAACTCAAATTATTTCCAGGAAAATAGATTCACACTTTTTGAAACTAGCCAGGCTGTTAGAGATCCTGAGAGTCAGGGCATGAGAGATTAACAAATATTCCTTTGGGAATATATTGCAAACATTAAGAAAAAATTCCACTCTGACAAAGGCATCTGGCGTTCAAAAGCTTCTCTCTTATCTTTTACAGCTACATAAATTGATCCAATAAAAGTTATTAACAGCAGCACACTGGAAAGATGAGGGGTACTGTGCCTAGTACCAGAGAGGGGAAGTGAAGAGGCACATGGGTAGTTTTACCTAGGGTTACCATACATTTGGGTTTTCCCTGACACGTCCTCTTTTTAGGTCCTCCCATCTCCATCTGGGCAGTTTTTTAAAAACATCAACAAATGTCTAGGATTTTGCTCTGCCTCTGCTTTCCCAGAACATGTGGCATGTGTGACCCATCTGCAGTGCTACATGCCACATGCACAGGTGTGCACACCACTTAAGAATGGTTTAAACTTCCTGGAATATTCAAAAGTTGTCAACACCTGGGAAATCAAGTACTACTCTGAGCAGGTCCTTCGTGAACAGGTTCAATGTTATGTGTGGATACAGATCATTCCATGCCAGGTGGCTGGTCAGTCCTTCAAGCAGCGTAGACTGCACCATTTCTCACTCTCCTATATCCATGCAGACCAATGGGACTGTTCTGAGATGCAGCCAGCCCAATGATCTGTTGCCTGCAGAGGCTAAGTGTGCTGGGGTGGGAAAGTAGAAAGCCTCCAGGTCAATTTCACTAGGTAGGGGTCCCAGGCTCATTTGTAATGGGAGCGTGTATCCAGGTGTTGGGGGACAGGGCTGTGTGGCCTCTGCTCATGGTTCCTGAGGAGCTGAGTACTTCAAGGTGCCCCAAGAACTCCATGGTTTAACACCTGCCCTGAAAACCATTTTATCAATGTCACCTTCCTGTTACCCCCTATGCAACTGTGGGATCACAGGCCCATTTGGGCAGGGGTTGTGAGTGGAGGGGCTGCCAGGTGCTGGAAGTGTGTGGCCCCCTGCTTATGGTACCTGACAACTGTGTGCGCTGAGGCTCCCAACACCTCCACTTTTTTGCAAGACTTGCCAAGCAATTTCACTTCCCTGCTATGGACCCTGTGCTGTGAGATTCCAGGCTTATTTGTGGTGGGGATAAAAAGGGAGGAGCTGCCAGGTGCTGGGGAGAGCTGAGTGACACCTCTGGGTTAGCATTCAAAATACAGGACTCCACTGTTGCTGTACTTGCTTTAGGTTCCAGTGTATTCAATGGAAACATTTATCTGTATAATATTATTTACCACAAGAACTCATCTAGTCCTAACATTACTTTGCAGTATTATTTCTCTAGGCATTCTACTGTGTGTAAGGATTGAAGATTTTAAAATACTATAAATCCCAATGGGCTTTATTTGTTAAGATTTTCTTAGATGCCCTTTACAGCTTTTTACTGGACAGGCATTCTGTTGTCCCAGGAGACTTGAATTTAGTTCAAGGGCTTTCCTGACAGTGATCTGTGAGAACTAAAAGTGGTTTCAACTGTGAAAATGATATCAGGATGCAGGCTGGCCTTATGTCAACATGTAAGCATGTAATGTTATAGTTATCCAAAATAAAAGAGATATTTTATAACTCTACAGTGGTACATTGACCACACATTTCATATTTCTTCATATAAAACATACTTTAAAAAAAAGTATCTCTTCCAAAATTAACCTGTAAATTAAATTCAAGTAAAAAAACTAAAGCTCTGAAATGCATCTTAGAGGCTGTATGTCTGTAAATGTATTTTTTGACATTCTATTTGTTGTTAAATTGAGAGTCAAAAATATGGGCGTCTCAAATTGAAGGACATCTAATATTCAAAGGAATATATTATTGTCTTTAGTTCCAGCAACATGCTAATTCTATAGCTTATGTTTATTGTGAACTATTCTATTAATTAATAAATGAAATAGTTGATTCATAAACAAAATATTGCATAAATACAATAATACAATATTGTATTTATATTGTAAACAAAATATCATCTTTTACATGATTTAGTCTCAATCACTTCAAAACTGAACAAAAACATTCTGTAATGTGCTGGGACAACTAAATCAGTGAAATTATACAAGAAATATGTATGTCCTTTTAAAATATATCCTCTTCCTTTTTCTCTTTGTACTCATGTTATCAATAGGCCAACTTGTGGCTGAGCCTCCATACATCCAAAAGGGAAAGAAAAAGGCAGAAACCTTCATATTCCAAGGACTGAGTTCTACTGTATGCAAGTACTGGATTACTCTTCTTGGATGGAAATCAACTGAAGTCATAGCCATGTACCTAAACTGTAAAGAAGCTCACATGAGGAGCTCAGTCATTGAACTAAGCTACTCCAAGAGCTTCTTTCTTATCAGTTCACATTCAAAAGATGAAATATTTGCCACTCCACGTACATCACCCCTTGGATACTGTAAAAGATATAATATTATTTTTCCCCATGTAAATACTAGAACAAAATGTGTTTGTGCCATGACTTAGAATTACAGATAAATTAAGGAGAGGCAGCACTATATTGGAAAAAGTATATTTTGAAGGAAGAGCCTATTTCAATGTGTACTAACTGATGCATAAATCTATCTAAAACATGAATTTAACTTTACAATAAAATTGTATGATTAACTGAATACATCTAATCCAAGAAATTTATATTTTCAGAAATAAAGGAGATGAGGAAATGTTTTTTAAATCCTTCATTAAAATTACCCATGAGAAATTTTAGGGAATGTTGGCAGCCAATAAATAATATCAGAACAATCCAATTTCAAATACAATTTAACTAATTTACCAGACAGCGATGGAACTGCAAGTGCTGGTTTAGATTTCTATAGCTCTTCCTGCAAATCACACTCTCAAGAAGCAACAAAATTGCTGGGAGCTAATATTGTCTATCCTTTATATAGCAATTTGAAAATTGCTCTATAAAGAGAATCTCAAAGGGCATTGTAAGTCCTGTTCAGGTAGGAAATAAATAAATAAGGATCTATCTAAAAAGACCCAGACACAGGAACTCATTCATTCAACACCAAAATGCAACATTCTGCCTTAGAGAGAGAATTGCAAATATTTAACTGTACACAGTAACAGGACACAGATCTTCTTGCTGCAGGAGCTCATAAACATCCTGTTTCCTACAAATCTGTGATATTTCAAAGATAGTACACCAAGTACAACTTTCATAAATAATTTTATTCACAGCCTTGTGATTCAGCATCATTCACTTGTTTTGTGGCTCTCTTTTCAACATATAGCCTAGGGACAGAAACCACACAAACCAATTTAAGTGTCAGGAAACTGGTTTAAACCTGTAACAGAAAAGAAGTTCAGTGCGCACAGACTGCTTTCAAAGTGGCCAAACCTGGTTTAAGATAAAACTGGTTGGATGTATATCAGACTTAACTGATTTAGGTTAAGAGAGAAATGCCAGGAATAACATAAGCCTCTCTACATGGCCTTTTTTGACCTCATGAAAGCTTTCAACTCTGTCAGCTGAGCAGTGTTGTGGAAGATCCTTCTGAAGTATGGATGCCCATGGAAATTTTTCACCATTCTCTGCCTGCTCCATCATGGCATGTGAG
>NW_017729032.1:33660193-33679204 GCF_001723915.1 Gavialis gangeticus
AGTATGGATGCCCATGGAAATTTTTCACCATTCTCTGCCTGCTCCATGATGGCATGTGAGTGGTGATTCTCACTAATGGATCTACCATAGATCCCTTTGAGGTTAAAACAGGAGTTAAGCAGGGCTATGTCATCACTCCAACACTGTTCTCAATATTCCATGCTGCAATGCTACATCTCACCACCGGTGTCTAAAAAGTGAAATGGGATCTGGACCTATATGTCTGAAAACTTCACCTTGCCACAGTTTTTATGCTGATCTTCCCAGGATAGGTATTTAGCACCTTGTTAATGTATTGTCACTGATAGCCACCAAGAGAATCTGAGGAATATGACTTGGTTGCTGCTCAACTACTGATCTCACCCCATGAAATAATAGGTTTTTCTACACAGGAATGAAGGTTACAGAGGGTTTAAATCTTAGTGTGACCTCACATCACAGTTATGGGGTGCCTGTATGTGTACAGGATACCTGCTCTGACATGTTGTAATTACAGCACTCAAGAGCAGAGGTGATTAATTAGCTGGAGCTAATTAGCATGTTCCAGCAGCTTCAGCGTCTCATTATTCAGTATCCCCACACTTCAAAATAGCAGCCCAGGTGCTTTAACTAAAGCTTGTTGAACAATTTAAAGCATCCCCACCACCATTTTGAAGCATGGGATACTGAATAAATAAGACACTGTGGATGCTTTCATTAGAGTGGCTCTTGGGAGCCACGCTAATTAAAAGTTTCCTTCCCCACCCCCAGAACATGTATAAAGATGCCCGTGAAGGCCTTTAAGAGAGCCAGGTTTTGCTCTGTGCAAGGGAGGAAGGGAACCAATATTACCACATATAAAAAGTCTTGTTACTCTTAAGTTCTAGCCATGTAAAGTCCTCAAAGTTAAGAAATCCCTGTGCAAAGGTATTCCTTGCTTCCCCACTCCACTGTCCCTGAAAGAAGTAAACTAGAAGTACAGTATTCACATGTGAGGAGAAGGTCGATGTTCTGTTCCTGGCACTCTTCTTGAAGCTGCCAGACTGCAAACACCATGTTGGTGGTTCTGCATACTTTTCTGAAGCTGTATTGGCTCTCAGGCAGTAGGTCACTTAGATGGTTGATCAGCCAGTTAAGGAGGACTCTCGTGAGTATCTCGCTGACAGTTGAGAGGAGGGAGATGCCCCTGTGGTTGTCATGGAGTTGGTGATTTCCCTTCCTCTTGTACAGGTAGATGATGGAGGCATCTTTGAATTCTTGAGGGACTACCTCCTGCACCCACATACTGCAGAAGATCTTGGTTAGTTTCTCCATGAAGTCGGTGAGGTCTCCGATGTAGTGAACCACGAAGGCCTCTGGGAAATCATGAAGAAGTATGGATGGCCTGGAAAATTCATCAATATGGTTTGATAGTTCCACAACAGCATGTTGGCATGCATCCTTGTGAATGGAAAATGCTGTGACCCCTTTCCAGTCACAAATGGTGTCAAGCAGGGCTGTTTACTCACACTTACCCTCTTCAGCATGGTATTTTCTGACGTGCTGTCAGATGCCTTCCAAGATGATGACCTTGGTGTGGGGACTGGGGATTGTTTTGACAGAGACATCTTCAACCTGCACAGGCTCTAAGCTCCAAAGTCCAGACAGCCATGCTTTGCGACTTCCTCTTTGCTGACAACTGTACATTATATGCAGGATCACAGGCTGACATGCAGTGGTCCCTGGACCTATTCCTGTCAGCTTGTGACAACTTCTATTACTATTAAACATGAAGAACACTGAAGTGATGTTTCAACCTGCACCTGGCACAACACTGCAGGAGCCACACATCTCAGTTAAAGACCAACAATTGTCGATGGTTAACAAGTTTGTCTATCTAGGCAGTACGCTCTTCTGTGCTGTCCACATCAACAATGAAGTCAACGCGAGACTAGCAAAAGCTAATGTGGCCTTTGGCAGACTCTGTAGGTCAGTCTGGGACTGCAAAGGCAATGGAATATTGATGAAATTGAAGGTATAAAAAGCCATCATTCTCCCGACCCTCCTTTATGCCTGCAAAACCTGGACCATCTACCAGCATTGTCAAGAAACTAAACTACTTCCACCTGTGCTGCCTGAGAAAGATACTAAAGATCAAGTGGCAGGACAAAATTCCAGACACCAAGGTGTTTGGCAAATGAGCTCTCCCCAGTATTCACAGTGTACTGAAACTAGTGCAGCTAAGATGTGCTGGCCGCCTTTCAAGAATGCCTGACACTTGCCTGCCGAAAAAGATCCACAGTGAATTGTCAAATGCAGTATGCTTTCACAGCACACCAAAGAAATGGTACAAGAACATCCTAAAGGTCTCTCTAAAGAGTTTCGACATCAACCCAGAGTCATGGGAGCAAATTACTCATGACCATCCATCCTGGGAGGTCAATCCAGAATGGAGTACTGGCCTTTGAACACCAATGCACAGCAGAAGCAATGAGGAAACATGTGGCCAGGAAAACAAAAACCTCTCATACCCAGCCCTCATCACTTTCCTGCCCCTGCTGCAGCAGACTGTTCAAGGCAAAAGGTGAGGCTTATAAGTCACCTATTTACCCATGTGACCTAGCCTCCCTCCTCCCCCCTTCTGTTTCCTCTCTCGTTTTTCTCCTTTTTTCTCCCTCCCTGTTTCTTTCCCATTTGTTTTCTCTCTTTTTCACCCCCCTCTCCTCTCCCACCACTGGATGCAGTCATCTTTGCCTGTGAAGGACCACAACGCAGTGTTAACAGCTTCAGATGGACTAAAGAGGCTTGGGTTCTAGTTCTTGGGCTAGGCGGTGGTGTTCCACCTGCCAAAGAACATCATCAGGCAAGAAATGTGAGACCCAGGAATGTGGCATGGATCTTCTGAACTAGGAAGAGCAACTAGATGCTGTGCAGTCTAATTGACTTGGAAACAAGCAGAATTCCACCACTTGGTCCACTTGCAACAAACTGATGATGATATAGTGGGTTTCTGTGCCTATTTGTCATGTATGCGTATTTTTACTTCTCTAAATAATTACATCTCTTTAAATGTTTGCAGAATCAGGCCCCAAATAGCAACATGACATATTAGCCCATCAGTTTTTGAGCAAAGCTTGCCATTTTCCTTGTGCGGAAGCTCCGCTGGGAAACCAATAGGAGAGCAAAAAAAAATAGTGGCATTAAATAAAACATCAGTAAAATTTAAAAATTATAATGGTTAGATGGAAAGGCAGCTGCAGATAGCTCAGTTATTTTTAAGGGAAAAAATATCTGAAATGAACACAATGTTTTTGACCACTTAGGCTGCAAGTTTTACTTTTTCAAATCCCAAATGTAAGCTATGAGGGGACAGAAATTGTCTTAATATATGTGTGCACATCACATAGCACTTTGGGGTAAATACAAATAGATTATAATAGTATACAAGGGTATTTACGCAGAATATCTTAAGGCCTTTTCCTACAAACTATTATGAATTGTGCCCCATCATAAGTATTTACAGCATCTGCCCTTTAATTTGTTTCTTCAAGTGGCAAAACACATTTCATTCTGCAATTGTAGTGTAAAGATAGAAACACAAGTTAGGAATCCTAAATGATGGTTTTAAAATGATTTTCATAAAGGAAAAAAAGCATTTAGACAATGATTCTTGTTAGCACACAGAAGAATTATCTGCAGCAAAATAAATGTTTGCTACAATTTTGAATTTTTGTCTACTATTCCTGTTACGTGCTAATGTACGTTTGGTTGTACTTGACTTTATTTTCTTGCCAAACATACAAAACAGATTTCTGTTTTATTGTGGTTAGCACAATTTCAGTAACAAAGTTCCATATACAAGACCTTGAGAAATGAACTTATTTCACTCTACAATAGTTCACAGGAAGGAAGAAGAAAAACCACGGATAATACTCTTGGGTTTCTGATAATCCAGGGAAAACCCAAGACAGGATTTGAGGCTATAAACAAACAGCTCACATTTTTTAAATAATTTTTCTAAGTAGGAACATCATTTTGTGATGGGAAACTGACTGTGTGGTATGATGGATTGAGAGTGCTGGATGAGAACTGGCACCAGGCAGATGGAGTACAGATTGTGGGATGAAATGAAATGTAGACAAAGCTTGGGAAAAAAAAAGAGTGAGAAAGGCAAAAAGTGACTGTGGGAAAAGCAATAATTGACTGCCTGACAATCTATGTAGCAATATACCAAAAAACATTACCTCAGCACTTACTCAAGCAAGCAGTCCTTACTCGATAGACATACCCAAGGAGGCCTGAAGGGTTCTCAGGCAACTTTAAAATGGAGTGACCAACTAGGAAGGACAGGAACTCATAAAGGCTTACAAAATAAGGGGAGGACTAAAAGTAACGGGCACAAGCTGACTGAAAATCACTTCAGACTAGACGTAAGGAAAAGCTTCTTTACAAGTCAAGTACCAAGAGTTTGGAACAGGCTCCCCCAGGAGTGGTAGTCACCCACCCTGGCAATCTTCAAAAAGCATCTTGATGCCCATCTTGCCAGGTTTATCAGCAGGGGGTTTCCTGCCCAAGTGCAGGGGGGCTGGACCCGATGATATGTAAGGTCCCTTCCAATCCCAAAGAACTATGAAACTATGAGAGGCAGAGGCATTGCAAAATCTTTGTAACATCACAAACAGCTCACACTAAGGTGGGGGGAGCAGCACAGGTTGACCTACTTTGCCCTCAGGGCCTGTGCATCAGGAAATGGCCTGCCAGGGTTAAGTGACACCTCACTCCTTCCCATATAAACCGCTGATCCAGAACAAGTGTCTGGGGAACCAGGTTCAACCCTAAGCCAGACTGCCTTGCTGTTCCTTGTGACATGTGCCTCTATCTGCTCCCTGTTGGACCTTCTGGCTACCTGACTAGGCTCACCCTCTGAATCCATACTCCTCTAGGTTTAGTCCTAGACTCCACTCTGTTTGACCTCCTGTACACCTGACTCAGCTCATGCTCTGACTAGGGTGACTAGCCATCCCTAACTTGGCAGGACAGTCCCAGAATGGGAACCTCAACTCCAGGCAACAAGGGGTTGCCAGGATCGGGATGCAGGGGGCACCATGTGCGTGCCCACATGCATGCACATGGCTGGGAATACAGCCAGGTAACATGGAGAAGAGCTCTCTGCAGATAAGTCTATGCAGGGGGGAGGAGGGAGGGGGGTCAGATCAAGGCCTCCATAGTGAGGGAAGGAGAGGGGCAGGGGCTGAGGTACTGCCCAGCCTGGGTAGTGCATGGGATGTGCTACCTGTTGCTGCATTCCATTCAAGGGGTGTGGGTCATGGTGGGGGGTGGCTCGCTGACACTGCATGCACACCTCTGGGGGAGGCACGGGGGGGTGCCCCTCAGATGTGTGTAGGGCAGGGGCAGATGCAAGCTGCCCACTGCGGGCTCAGGGCTCCCCACCCTGCTGCACTCCCCCCTGGGAGCCCTGGGTCACCATGGCATCATGCCTCCTGTCCACCCAGCAGCAGCAAAGGCAGCAGTGGTAAAGAGCTGTGCCCCCTCTACTGCCAGGTGGGAAGTGGGGAAGTGACCGGTGCAGGGTTCCTGGGGAGAGGGCAGCAAGACGGGGAACCCCAAGCCCACAGCAGGAGCCCACATCCACCCACGCTTCACCTGGCTTTGCTCCTGCTCTGCTGCCAGTGGCGGGGAAGAGGTGGAGGAGGTGGCCATGTGACTCACTTTTACATTTTAAAAAGTTGGTCAACCTACCTCTGACTTCATGCTCTGCCTGGACTTTCAGTTCCCAGACTCTACTTATCCTCAGACTAACCCCCCCCCCAGCTCCTTGACCTGATCCATTCCCAGACTTTTCTCTCTGCCTCACCCTGGACCTGGCTGCCCAAAACCTGGCATGACACGTTGGTGGCTACTTTGTTGTTGGAACTGCATATATTACAGGGGAGACACTGAGATTAGGATTCACAGAAAGCTGTTGCGGAGCAGTGGCATGGCTAAAGGGGGGTGGCAATCAGGGCAGCAGCCCAAGGCACCACCTTTGAGGAGGTGGGGAATGTAAAGGTAGCCATTGCTATAGCGGCAGCTGATCACATGGCAGCAAAAAGCATGGCAGCAGCCCATACTCACCTGTGCTTCATTGCTGCCCCAGACATGGAGCTACCCTGCTATTCCTCTGTTGGGGAGAGCTAACTACCCCATCCTTCTGAATCACTGAAGGGCCTGATTGCTAAACAACCAGTCTATATCCCTATTATGAGACCTAAATGTTTTGAGAATTAATAAAGCTAGTACAGAGCTCAATACATGTCCAATCCAGACAAACTATTCACATATAATAACACTTTGCCGAGCAAAAACTTGAGAATGCACCTTTAGTCATGCATTTTTTTTTGTGGTCAATTTTTGTGCGCGCTAAAAATAACACATTAAGACATTTTTTTTCTGCTGCCATCATCACTCCATGACCCTGCCATCTTAACTCAGCTTCCCTACAGCTTCCATTGGAAGTCTGCAGGATCTATCACTGTTTCATTTACAGCACACAAGGTTCTTTAAAAATTATACCATAAAATTAATTCCCTATTAATGTAATATTGGCAATAATATCTGGTTTTAATACCATTTAATTATAATAATTCTAATTAGTACATGATTATATCATTATAAAAATAATATAACTAAGTGTAATTATAATAGTTATATTATAAAAATATTTACATTTTTGAGTTATCTGGTCACTTCTGTTCTTAGTCACTTCTTAGCCAATCTCTCACTGACTGCACCAGGCATTTGGTTTTAGAGCTTTAATATGAATTTATAGTTGAAAGCAATCATGCAAAAATAAACATTTTGTACATTTCTTTTACATTAGTCAAAAACTCTTTTCCACTATTTAAGCTCAAGAGTTTATACTTGAGCACTCATAAAATACAGTAAGTTAGTGACCACTCTTAATTTGCTGGTAATTTTATGTACATTTCCTATAATAAATTGTAAGTACTACAATTTCTATGACTATACTGATTCCAGAAGAGGCTTAAAATGTAGGTCAAATTAATTCACAGGAAAAAAAAAATAAAGTTTAAGGGGTTTTTCTAACTCAATGTTTGTTCAATGGTAAATGAATTTAAAGGGGAAATTGTAAAAAAGATTAAATAGATTTATGATATTCTTCCATCCTTCTGAACTGTAGCAAAACACTTGGTTTTAGAATTAAGGGTCCAGTTCTACAAACACACAAGGACAACTCCTGTTGACTTTACAAAGTCCATGCAAGGACATTTGCTGGCTCAAGCACTAAAGTTGTTCTCTGCAATTTGGTGTCAAATTAAAAGCCACATTTTATCACCTCTACTCACAAATCAATGGGACAACAACTCACAGAGCCAAATACTTGGTGGAAGACTAATAATGAATATAATTAAATTACAGGATAAATGATACTACCTTTACTCATGTTAAATACTACCTTATTCCTTAAGCAGCTCTCCTGAAATCAATGAAACTACATTTACAGTAATACACTACTTGGAAAATTCCTGTACTTTCAGTCCCCTTTATTCTGTGAGTAGCTCCATTAGAATCAAAAAGACTGAAAATCAATGGGCTCCTATACACGTGCAGGGAGCCTGCTCCAACACGCTGAATTAATCAAGTCTGCTGGAGCATGGAAATTAATGCAGTCCAGCAGACCCTAACATCACATGTATCAGCATCCCCACACTGAAAAATGGTAGTGGGGTGCTTTGAAATAAAGTGCGGCTTTAGTTCAAAGTGCCCCACCATCATTTTTTCAGCACATGGATGCTGATACACATGACAATTGGGCACTTTTAATTAGCACAGTAAAGCACCACCCCTCACCTGAAGCACATGTAAAAATGCCCAATGGGACCACTCAAGAAGTAACAGACTATTCATCAGAAATCAAGGTTCCAGAATTTGGTCCATGTAAGTTCAAATTGTATCAGTAAAATCAAAGTATAGCAACACTTAGTTTAAGATACTAATTAAGGGTCAGACTGTGACACCCTCCACCAAGCTAACTGCACTTCAGCTTGCTGTATTACCCTCTGGCCCCTGGAAAAGGTAAAAATTGATTTATAGATTTTTTTTAATTTTATAGAATATCCTACCAAAAGTTTTAGAATAATTGTATGGTGTAGCTGGAGGATAGATAGAAAGACTTTGTAGGTATTGTAGGCTGTTCTGTTGTATACATCATGCTCAATGAACCCTTATATAAATATGTGACATCATAGGAAAAAAACAGGAAACAGAAGAAGAAAACTGCCCATTTTTAAGTATTGTTTATGGGATTGTCAATGTTATTTCCATGTACCAACAGCTCTCTTTGGTCATTCTCATCACCCAAAACAGTTCAAAAAACTTTCCAGGACCCTCTGCTGCTGCTGAACTCAAGCAGTTAGTTTCTCAGGTGTTTCTGCATTTTTTGGCTGGCAAACATTCTGAGCTATTTTACCCACATATTCCCAGGAATAAATGCCAGAAAATTAATGTTCAAGACAAAGTCCAATATTACAAAAATATTCAAAGGTGATATATTCAAGGGTGCTGGACCAGTATATATTTGAAGCCTTTATGAGCAGAAAGTAAAAAAGTGGTGCAGTGATCCACTCAGGTGATGAGGAAAACTTAATGCCCTTCTTAATATTAGGTTTAACATCCCATTGCAAGATTATAGCACAACCCATATGAACATTAAACAAAACCAGGATTATGCCTCCCATCCAGGCTTTTCCCCAAGTTCAGTACCTTTCATAGCATATTTTTTCTTTAACTTTCCCTTTAAAAAAAAAAGAAAAGAAAAAAAAAAAACTTTCTGAAGTCTCTGTCTCAGTTTTTTCATTACTGAGTATTTCCTTTAACAGCTGCCAAATAGAGATTTTTACTCCACTTGGGTTCTCAAACAAAAGCCTAAATAAAAGGAGCTTTTTCCTCTTCTTTTATTAGTTGGTTGCTTTTTTCATTTTACTGGCTTGATACTATTCTGAGAAGAGGCATTCCTTTCCCTTGAATCCTGCCACTAAAAACCCAGATATAGGGTCAGTGGATGCAAAAAAGTTCACCAACAGAGGATTTGCAGCAATATAAATCCACCCACCCTCAAGCCTCCTCTACAAAGGACCAGCCACAGCAGCTGAGATTTCTTCCCAGAGTCTGTTAAGGTACATGTATATCCCTTCTGTTGACTGGGGCTTTTATTTTATATATATATTTGCTTTCCCCTTTCATGTCAGAGTTGGGTGACCATAGTAATTTTAGGATAATCCGGGATGGGGATCCATGCGCACACGCATGCCCCACCCCACCCCACCCCACCCCAACACCCAGGAGCTGGGTGAGGTAGGAAAGCGCAGCAGGGACACACATGCATGCACACCTGACCTTGTGGCTCCGGGGAGCCCTGATGGAAGGGCAGGACAGGGAGGAACAACATGGAGGCCGGTGGCTAGACTCCATGCCCCGCATGCACAGGCTGAACCCAGCTGGGGCATCCCCTCCCCCCACCACTGCCAGCCACCCAGGCAGCCTGGGCCTCAGCAGCAGCCATGGTGGCAGGGCATGAGGCTGCCAGTGATGGATGGCCATCCCAGCTCAAACACGCAGATGCCCAAGCCCCTCCCCCACCTCCAGTCTCTGCTCAGCAGGAGCCTGCCATGCACTGCAGGTGGGACTTCTGCCTCAATTTACACTAATGGCTGCAATGCTTAGATGGTCTGCAACATCTGAAACTGTCTCAGCCAATTCAGGACATATGGTCACCCTATAAATGAGACCATTTAAAAACAAAAAACAAAAAAACAAAACAAAAAAAAAATTCCCTGCTACAAAAGCAAAGAACGAGGTGTTTGTTTGCTCTAACAAAGATAAGCAAGTGTATTAGGTTCCAAAGAAATTCAGGAGAAGGATAAAATGCCAGAAATACCCAAAATGCTTACTGCCACCTGCAGTGCATGGCAGGCTCTGTTGAATAATATATTTAATTCCCCTTTCATATACCTTTATTTCTAGTTCTGATTACTGCAAGTCAAACTTCAACCACAAATGCAATAAAATATGGAACATTAGTATACAGATTTATCAATTTCACTTTTTTTAGTGCTGGTGTTACTGAATGTTTTAACGGTTTTTCTACAAACACTTGTAGTGTCCAAACCGTTCCATTTATACATAGCATTTCATGGATCTTTCTAGTTGCAGATAATAGGATTTTAAATTACTGATCCCAGACAAAACCTAAACGGAAAAAAGGAGGAATCGCTAAGACATCATATAACAAAGTACTGGAATATTAGTGATATAACTTTTTTAATATGAAAAAGTACATTTACTTCCTCCTAGCACTGTCTCAGATGACAAAAACCTGACAACACTCTAACATCTTTGAAATTACACTTAAATTCTCATTATGTAGTTTCTACGGCCTGCAGCCTGGTCACTATGTTACGCTATATTTCACCCAATGTCGATAAAACAAAGGCATGTAAGAACTAGGGCAAATCTCTGGGTTGCAAAATGATCAGTCTGTCTGGCTCATAATCACCCTTGAATATTTTTGTAACATTGGTAGCCTAATGGATTTCTGAAAAGAGACAATGCTACAAAAATGAAGATAAAACTAAACTGTGTGTAGGCACACAAAAAATCTCCATGCCTTCTAACTGTAAAGGAGAAGGAGAACAAAGGATCAACCTTCCAGAAATAAATATTCCAGCAGGTATCCGACTGAAAAAAACAGCATATATAAAACTTTGATTAGAAATACTAGGATAAACTGTTTCCCTGGGAGACAGCTGATCTGCTGTCATATTTTGTTTGGCAATGCCCTTGGAAGATTCAGAGGACAGGAGAAGGGTAAGAATCACACATCCTTAATAATACTCAAAGGCAATATGGCATGACCCAGTCAAACTTATTCACATCACACTGCCTCGCTCTAGATTTTAATTTGAATGGCCTTTGCTATTTAAAGGGCAATGGAAACAAAAATGTCTAAGTATTAACAAACAGAGACATAAAGCAGGAGCCCCTGGCTCTTGAAAATCACAATAGCTTATCTTATTAATTTACATTATTCTTATTAATTTGTGATAGCACTCAAAATATAGCAGGAGCTTTGCATCCAAGATAATTTCTGCTCCAAGAATCTTGGATGATTTCAGGTAATCTTTACTCTGCATCAATGGAGATTAAGCCTTGTGTGCCAGTGAAGAGAGACAACCACAGTAACCAGAATATAATTTGCAGTTTACATTCAGCATTAACAAAGGCAGTTGCATTATAATCCAGGAGGCTTAGTTTTCAGGAGGTATAATATGATGACCCAACCCAGTCAAAAGACTAGCAGGGTCCCCGTCATTATGCATCCATGACTAAAAAAGGAGGCAAAAACACAAACCTGATTCTCAGTTCCTATATCTAGAGACAAAGCAGAACAGAGGGGCTAAAGGGACAAAGCTACCTTTGCATTCCCTGTTTTTCATGTAATTTGGGGTTCTAACCAGCCCCAGTATAAGCTCCTTAGAGTTGTAAGCTATGCTCTACTAGAAACTAGAAGCATGGTCATAACAATGCCCTCATACCAGTCCTACGCCAAAAAGGGAGACCCACTTTAATGCCACTTTGTGCCATCAGAGAGATGTAAAAAAGTCATTGTGATGATGAATTAAGCCCAGTAGCAACAAGTAGAGTAGGGGGTGTGGGCTAAAGAATGGCAGTGTGGAACGACTGGTTGGATATTTCTAGGATAGAATCATAGAGAAGTAGGGGTGGAAGGGACCTCCAGAGGTCATTCAGTCCTATACCCTGCCTGAGGCAGGATCATCTTTGTCCAAACCATCCCATACAAACTGTAATTTAAACTATTCATAAGACTACAGTCAGCCCTGACACAACATAGACCTAACACCCTAACCTATCACAGGTAAAGCAGGGGAACCGTGACAGCCACATCTTTACAAAGAAAAATGATTCTTTGGCTCTGACATCATAACTATTCTATTTAAGGACTGTGGTGTCACATTACCTCTGCTATTAGCAGGACAAAAATGGGAAGAGGAAGTAAAATTTATATGCAACTGTTAGCCATTGAAAAAGGCAGGGCATAGGGGAGACAAGCAAGCAGAAAAAACATATTCCTGGAAATCACACAGAGCTGCATTTGAACATCATATTTGTATAATGTGACTGTAAATTGAAATGCATCTTTTAGTGTTTTCAATTATGGCTTCATGTTAATCATTGACCAATTCAAAAGCCTTCAGTCACTTAGAAAAAGATGACTCATTCATCTATGGTGCTGATTTCCTTTGCATAAAAAGAAGAGGGAAATTTGACCGTAAGAATCAAACTGGTTGACAGCCACTTGAATAAGTACAATCAATTCCCAAAAATCTTCTGCAGCTTTCAGTTAACAAAGCAAAATGGAGAAGTGTTTAATTGTTGGTTTGTTACATAAAGTTTTCTTCAGTTCTAACAGTAAAAGCAGAAAAGCCAGGAGTCATTGTTACTGCTGTGTCTGAGAGAAAAAATATTTAAAATGCTTGGCCACTTCCACAGTGTTATTATAGTTCTCTGAAGTACAGCCATTAGGGAGATAAAATAAGTCACGTCATCTATTGTTTCACATAGCCCATCACAGCCTGTAGTAGCTGTCAAGCCAGCCCATCCAATTGATTTTGAAAACCATCAGAGCCCAAACACATTTTGACAAGCAAACGTGTGGGATATTAGCAGAAGCAGAAAACAAAATTTGATTTTGAGAGTTCCAGGAGCCTGCAAAGGCAGTGGAGGCTTACTGTCAAATGCTGACTGGCTGTGAATAAAACAGCTCTGGGAAGAATTAATGCTTCTAGATTATGTGTGACAGATGCCCCTCACGCTAGGCTGACTTTCAGGCCACTCCATTTGAATTTTATTTGTGGGGGACGGAAAAAAATATTAAGGATCAGAACCTAACCATTTCAAGATCATGTGTGATGGACTTTAAATTACTCTGACATTGTCAGGCCTTCTTGTTACATGCATTTTCTTTTCAGAATAAATAGATACAATACAACCAAGTTGTCCCTTTATTGCAGCTAGGAAAAATGCGTTTGTAGATGGTAAATACATTATTTCACATAAGAACGTTTATTTAAGATGAACAAACAAATGAGGATAAAGAAAACTGGCACTCCTGAAATCATCAGTAGGCAGCTGTTAACGTGGCAGCTATACAACACTTCAGGTTGAAGCCCTATCAGGCTTCATAAAAATGTTTAGCTTATAATTTGTACCACAAAACCCAGAGAACTAATCCAAATTTTGTTTTGTTTTTTAAGTCATTAAGTCCATTTTTATGGCAAGAACCTGCATCACTGAAAGTAAATGCACTGATTCCTAACAACTTCCATAGACATTGAGCCAAATCTCCTTGGCTCTTAAATTGAACAGCAGCTGCTTGCTTTTCAGCATTTTGAAAATCTGGTCACTTATTCATGTGCCTAAATGGAGGTTTCAAAGCTTAACTTTGTACGTCTGTGTTCTAAAACCCTGGCTCTAGGATTCAGAGGGAGTTTTTGTACCAGTCCCCCAAATGGTGCACACTGGCCCAATTTGTCTCAATATCCCAGTTTACAATAGTAGAGGATCTTGCCTATGGGGTCAATGCAACAAGTAGGCCTGTTTGCAATTTCTGCTGTACAGGAAATTTTGCAATTTTAATATTTGTTTTAATTTACAAATAGAATGAAATACTGGCTTTCAAACCACAGGAAATTACATTTCAAAGTTTAATCAAAATGATTAATCAAACGGTCAATCAAAATGATTTTTTTCAATTCTTTCTGTTTTGGTATTATATGTCATTTTTATTATAACATAAAGCCCATTTCTTGATGAAATGGCAGCACAGGACCCAATCTGGGCACATGGGGCTGGCAGAGGCGATGCAAAGCCCAGCCCTGGTGTCCAGGCCTGATCTGTCCTATAGACCAGCCCTATGACACTCATCTGGCCCATGGAGCCAAAAGGCTGAGCACCACTGCCTTGGTATGTAAAGCTGAAATAGGACTTAGCCATAAGTGACTGTCCATAGAATGACTTACATCAGAGGGTGGAAAAGGGCTAAGCTAGAACAGACAAACAATGAGTATTCAAAGAACACAGCTGCACATTATCTGGTAGTGAATCAAATAAAAAGAATTTCTTCTACAATTCACTTTCAACTAGTTTCTAACCGAGACAGCAGTAATGTCTGCTTTGGCTTATTTTACTATACTGAAAGCATGCTGAAAGCTGCACACAAAAAGTGTGCCTGTATAATACACGCAGCGGATGACAGCAAGTGCCAGTTACCTCTACATTACTTCCCACCATTGAATACATGGATCCCCAAGAGGAAAGAAGGTAATTCAAGATGGAAGGGTATGGGGCATTGGACTGGCCATCACCTTCCTAGCCATCCTACATGGTGAATCAAGGGAAAAACATCACAACACAAACATGCCATTTAAGCTCAGGCGAAAGGGAATATACAAGGAAACAACTTTACTGCCGTTTTCTCTCTTAATCTAATCAAGGCCCATTGGATGGGTAGCATGCAGAAGTTTGGATTACCCAATCTGTGCTTATTGTATGCATTCAATCTGCTACCAAAGCTTCCATAAGAAAATATTTTGCAGCAGTGTTTGCAATAGAATATAAAAGGGATGTGGAAAAACTCTTATAACATGACTATTTTTCATGGAAAATTGAAGTATATCCTTGATGAATAGTTTATCCTTAAAGGTTTGAGTAGAAAGTGACAAAGCAATTTGAGACAGTCAAAGTCAGTGAAACAACAGGACCAAGTAATATCTACTGAAGGATTCTGTGGGAAGGGAAAGAACCCCACACCTTCTGACAAAGGAAGATAAAACAGTATATAAACTTTAAAAACAATTGTTCTTGGAGATTGGAAATTCACTTTTATTCAAAAAGGATGATTATCCTAACAACTCCTAACAAGTTCCCATCTAACACTAAGAATCTAGTTAGGAATATGCTTATTCAAGTATTTTAATCTGGCATGGTCAAGCCAGCATGGTTTCTGAAGGAAAACAGTGTTTCTCTAACCTGTTACATGTTTTTGAAATAGTTAGTGAAATACTAACTGAAGGTGACCCAGTTGCCCAAATTCCTTGAATTTTCAAATAGCAAACAATTTAAAAAGGAAGTATAGAAGGGGGGAAATGTTAACATGGAATAAAGAATAATTAAAAAATAGCAACAAATGGCTAAATCTTCTTAATTTTATTCACCTGGACTAATATGGTACTTTTTAAGTAACCCCATTGACTTTAGCAAGACCCTTCATGGAGTAAGGTGCAATTCAACATAAACGAACCTTAATAAATGGTTGTCTTCAAAGAGGTGGGAAATGAACAATGAGGATCCCAGGATAGTAGTCAGGAATTTAGTTACAGGATATATTAATATTTTGGAAACATTAAACAGAATGTGTTAAAGTTTGCTAGTTATACAAAATTCCTCTAGTGAGAAGAATGTACTAAAATAATCTTAAGGATCTTCAGACTGTTTGTACAGCAAGTAAAACAATAAAGAATCTACCCAAGGGCAGATAAACTACTGCAATATAAATAACAAACTATAATAGAGACTAACCCACACCAGGGGACAGAACTCTTCAAATCATAGAATCACAGAGTCAGAGAGGACCTTAAGGATCCCATTGTGTAATTCCCTGCACCAATGTAGTACAGCTATTGCTAAACTATCCCTGTTCAAATGCTTAGACAGCCTTTTCTTGAAAACATCCAATGAAGAGTTTCTACAGCTTCCATAGGCAGTCTATCCCTCTGCCTTACTGTTCTGACAGTAAAGATGTTTTCCTGAGATCTAAACTAAATCTACCTTGTAGCTATCTGAAACCACTGCTTTGTGGTTTGCCCTCTCCCTCTTCCTTATAGCTGCCTTTCAAATAATTGAAAAAATGATCTCATGCCCTTCCTTAATCTCCTTTTCTCCAAGCTAAATGCCCCTAACTCTCTCAACCTTTTTTGTTCAGCTTGCTTTACAAACCCCTTTATCGCTTTTGGTACTCACTTCTAAACCCTCTCCAGCTTTCTAATATCCTTCCTAAAATGGGAGCCAAGAACGGTACATAATACTCTAGGTCAGGCCAAAGCAGCACCCCAAATCTGTCTCAGCCACACTACTGTACACTACTGTTATCTCCCATTTTGCACTAGCAAATCTGGTTATTCTTCCCTAGCTGTAGCACCAGGCATTCATGGCAGCCACCACAGCTGACCCAGCCCCTGCTGCCGCTGTAACCCAAGGCATGGACCCTAGCTGTTACACCTCTGCAAAAGCACAGAGGTGTTGGGGGCCACACATGCTGAACTGACCATGGGTCCTGGGCTGCACATCACATGGGAATCCTGGAACATGCAGTCCACCAACCATACATTTGGCACAAGACCCCCAGTGCCAAGTGAGCCTTATAAGCCACAGAAGCCCTCCCCACTGTTGCTCATATAACATGAGCACCCCACCATCACTGCCACAAAAGCTGACCTCCATTGCTGACCCCAACATGGATGAGGCACCCCGTGCCACTACCACTAGCACCAGATGGGCAATCCCTCCCTGTGCCACACAAGCAGCATGAGCCCCCTCTGCTGGTACCGCTGCAAAGTTCAGCAAGATCACCACCCAGAGACTCTGGCCAACACGACAGCAGAAGGAACAATACATCTCTGCAGGAGCCTGCAGGCCATGTTATCCCCTCCCAGGCCAGATGCAGCCTACAAGCCACCAGCTAGACAGTCCCGGGTCAGTAAAATCTGAATATGCATATCAGATCAACATAAAGGCTTAATTATCACAAGAAATAGATTTACAAATAAGTTACAATTTTTTTTTTTTAAAAAAAGAGAGAAAGACTGGATATTATATGGCGCACTGTAACAAAATGCCATCACCTCCTTACCCCAAACTTTACCTGGATTTTTGTGGAATTATTTTATTTATTATTTTAAGTATGGTCTCATTCTGGATTAGCGTTTACAATTAGGGGCCCTGATTATATCAATGCTTTTGCAGCTGTTTACGTATATAAGCAACCCCAGTATGGTCAATGGGAACTTCTACATGTCTAAACCAAAGCAAGGTTTACTTTGCAGAATTAAGGCCATGGTTAGTGTATGTACACACCCAGAATACAGCAAAGGTGGAGAAGGTTGCAAGATGGGCAGCAAACTGTTTAGCCATATGGCAGCAGTTCATATAAGAATTGCACTACAAATATTGTAAAAAGTTATGGACTGCAAGCTCTCTGTGGCAGGGCTGGTTGTTTGTTCTTCATGTGTTCAGTGCCTAAGGCAGTAGGGTCCCAGTTTGCAAATGGTGCTCACAGGAATAAATATGATGCAAGCAATTAGTAATATTAAAAATGTGGTGTAGTGACCATGCATTTCTTATTTGTATGTAAAAAGCTGAGCACAATTATGGACAGTGTATAAAAAATACCCTGTCTAGTAAAATAAAAATAAAGGGTTGACATCAAAGAGCAGTAAACTTACATCAAATAAAGGAAAATCTCTTTATATGAAGCTTGTAGTCAACCACTAGAATTTAGTGTCATGGAAAATGAGACAGACAATGCTCCCAGATTTTTTAAAGGACTGGTTCACAGTGTTTATCAATGACATTTGCATCCGTGCAAGATAGCAAATGATACGGTTATTCAAATAGGGTAAATCAGTAAGCCTTGCTGTCTTGCACTGTTAGCTAATTGTATTATAGTAACAGTAGAAAATGTGGGGTTTGGGAGCAGCAATTGTTGGGGGTGGGTTTCTGGAATATCTGTTGCTGGCTCCTGCTGGAGGTAGAAGAGAGTCTGGTAACTAGAACAATCAGATGTGAAAAAGTCTATGCTCTTATGCAATATTTTTTAAAGAACCTCATAATGAAAATTGTAACATTTTAAAAGCACTAAGGTGACATAGGGGTCTTAGGGGATCATCTATTCCAAAGCAATAGGCAGTCCTATGGAGGAGTGGAATGACCATTCAACCCATAAACTTCATTGATATACTCCCAAAGTTTGCTGGTGAGGTCACTGGGACTTGGCCCCAGCCCCAGCTTTTCAGCACTGGTCTCTGGGAACAGCTGCTGGGAACAAAGCCAAAGTCATCTTGCCATCAGTCTTCCAAGTTAGCAGCACACTGAGTCAGGTGAATAAGGTGTGGGCAGGGTGTCTTCAGTAATATTGCCTATGGGGCAGACTTCTGTAGCCCTATATCCACTGGGATTTGCACTTTGAAATTAATTTAGATTTACCTTAATTTAGACAGTAATGTTACCCAAATACACATAGTGCCTCTGTAGACTTCTATTGTCTATATTTATACTATAGGCAAACCTTAATTTATAGTTCACTATTTTCTAAAAGCCTATAGAAATCAGAATCTGTCCCATTCCCTTCTCTTCTTGCTTTTATATTTTCTAATCTTAGGCCCTGACCCCATGAAGAATAAAGTGCATCCTTGACTTTATGCAATAAGTACTCCCATTTGTTTTAACATCTGTGCACCTAGGGCAGAATTCTATTAAGCTTTGGGTCCCTAAATGGCACTTACACACAGCCACATAAGTGGTCTTCAGGCACTTATGTGTAACTTGCAATTCTATTACTCATGCAGTGTAATAAATCACAAAGACTAGGTACAGACATTCAAAAAGCCTGAGGCAGAACTGACCTAAGGTTTTCTGTACATGGACTAGTTTAGTGAACAGAACACACATTCTCCCTTTGGTGAGGGGTCCAAATCTTAGACTAGGTTCTGCCATTTTTAAACCAGTCTGTGTGTGACATAGATTTGACTTGTGGGAAAGTTCATACTCGACCATGAGGGATCACCGACCACGATGTGTGCCAGACGTCTGTTCTGTTACAGGTATAGATCAGTTGTGTATGCCAAACTTCTGTTCCATTACGGTTACAGACAGGTTTCTGATCACTTATATTAGTAA
>NW_017729032.1:33684204-33694306 GCF_001723915.1 Gavialis gangeticus
GACATAGATTTGACTTGTGGGAAAGTTCATACTCGACCATGAGGGATCACCGACCACGATGTGTGCCAGACGTCTGTTCTGTTACAGGTATAGATCAGTTGTGTATGCCAAACTTCTGTTCCGTTACGGTTACAGACAGGTTTCTGATCACTTATATTAGTAAAAGTGTAATGTCTGTACCTGGCCAAATTGTACATAAGTGCCAAAAAAAACCACTTAATGTGGATGGAAAACATGACATTTAGGTGCACAAAACAGTAGAATTTCACCCCATGTATGAAGTAAAGTATATGAGTGAGGCTTTGAGGAACTGAGACTTTACATTGCAAGTATTCTGGGGCTGAGACCTGGTCTTTCTTACCAAAATGCAGAATTAACAAAATATAATAGCAAATGGTATACTCATCTACACACAGAGCTGCCATTGAGACTAACAGAAGGCTCTTTTTTTAATTTGTCATTTTCACTTCAAGCCTATAAAAGAAAATAGATAAGAAATTTAACTGATGCATTGCAACAAAGATAAAAGTGTCTCAGAAAGAAGCTGAAAGTTCTTTTCAGCACCAGAAAACTTTTAAAATAACTCTTCTTTCTGAGCATGATCTGAGGAGCTCAAAAACTGAGGTTGACTTGTCTAGGTTTCCTTCTCTCTTTCAGGTCTGAAAAGCATGAAGTCACTTCCCAGCTCACAGTTTTCTAAAAAGCAATAATTTGGAAACACATAACTGAGGCTGTTGAATGGGAATGTAGTATAGTCCAGAAAAGAGAACAGTCTCATGAGTTGGTGATGCTCAACCTTTCCCTGGTTCCATGTTACAACAGAAAGATCTGTTAGCAACCGCCTCCTACCTGGAATATTGTTTCCAGTTCCAGTTCAAGGTCTGTCTCAGGAGGCACTCCCAAACTTTATAAAGAACATTTATAAGTTGCACAGGATGTGGAAAGATGCTACAAGACACACTCAGATCTAAAAAACCTGTGTCACAGTAAGACACTAAAAATCTGTTAACTTTTTCCAAGAGGCGACTTTGGCCAGGCACTTATACAAGTATCTACTTGACGGTCAAGTTTTACTAGCTTGAATACAATCAGGCTAATTTTATTAACTTCAATGACATTATGCTTGATTACACCCTAAATCCTTCATCACCTTCTGCCTCTTGCCACACAAGTTCTAAGTTCCCATCTCCTTGCCTGGATTGCTCTAATCTATCCTCCAGGCTTCTCATCTCTTCCCTGCCCCCAGCTGCTGCTTTCCCATCCCCATTAGTTCCTCCCACCTTCCCATTCACAGCCTCCTTGCCCACCAGTTCAGCATCCCAATCCCAGCTGATAATACAAGTCTACTTAGCTCCCAGAGGCTCCCTGCTCTCTCTGTTCAAGTTTCATAGCTCAGAGGTGAAAGTTCTGAGAAAGTCTTGCTTAGCAGTGGGTTTAATCATGCCTAATGACCTACAATGTGGCCAAATATGAATGGATTTCCAAAAGGGTTTCAAAAAGTACATTCTTGATCAACCACCACCAAACTTCAAAGTGTGGGATAGTAAGAGATTTCCAAAAAAATATATTACTACAATTTTTTTTAACTTAGCAAGACATCAGATTTTTCCCTTGACCTGTTCTCACAGATTATCAAATTTGTTTGAAGTGCCCCTCCACAAAAAAATAAAATCAAATAAAATAAAAGAAAAAAAAGAAAAAAAAAGAAATCAATCTGAGACAGACACCTGACATAGGAAATTTCATCCTGAGGCCTAGCAAAGTTATAAGCAATTTAAACACAGTCTTAGGCTGAGTAGTACCAAATAGCCTTAATAAGATGTTGCGCTATCAGACCTACCTTTAATAGGTGAGTGAATAATCAATCCTAATTGTGTATTGCAAAAAGCAATGTTAAAAATGGCAATTATACACACAAGAAAAGGGCAATATATATATATATATAACTAAAACTTAAAAAACTGTGGGTATTTAGGATCTGTCTCATAATTAATTCCCATCTTATATTTGAAACCGTTACTCTTCATGGCCATTTAAACTGCCAAAAAGCAACTCCAAAACACTTGTCTTTATTTGGGAGAAACTCTGAAAAAAACCTAAGAATTAGAGTAATAGTTCTGACAGATATAATGGTCTAATTAAGAATCTTCTTTTTATGTGTACTTGTGGTTATAACATTGTATTTCTGTAATATTAGAATTCCAATAACTTCTAGCATCCTGACAACACTTACTGCTTCCCCAAAGGACAGATAGTCTGAGTTATAATGAGTACTGAACTTGTGCACACAGAAAAATCTCTTTCAAAGTCCATGGACATTTTACCTTTGCATGACAGTGAAAGCTCCAGCCCCAATTCTCATTAATATTAAGATCCTTTTATGCTATAGTAGTAAAGTAAAAAGGCCTTAAAGTGCATAGAACTATGTCCACATTGAAACTACTTTTTTACTACCAGAGTAGTGTAAGGAGACCTTAACATAAATGGGAATAAAGCCTTCAGACTCCAAAAGGCAGAATGCCATAAAGGTAATTTATGAATAATGAAGAGGAAACACAACATTTCCTAAATCTGTTCAAGATACTGGGTAATCTTTTTTCCCCTTAAAACTAACCAGAAAAAAAACAACCATAAGGAAAAATGCCTTATCCTCCTCAGGAATGATTTTCAACAAGTTTGAAAGCAGATTAAAAAAAAAAAAAATCTCTACAGGTTGCAATTCTGCTCCATGACAGAACAAGCTGTCTAGGAGAGATAGGCAGATATACTCCATGGGGAAGAAAACCTGCCATTAGGCTGATTCAAAAGCAGCCATGACTGTGCCCTAGGGTAAGAGCTCAGAGCTAAGATCACCAACTGCCTTAAACAAAATTACATTCATTGTAAGTATGGCATGAGTGAGTTTCAAGAAAAGTTCTGCAAAATAAATTCCCTTTGGTTTTATATATATTGAAGTAGGTCAATTCATACGCATTGGGAACCTGAGAACATTAGAAAACATGTAGTTAAGAGAAAGCTGCAATGAAAACTTGTTTATAGGTACAAGCATAGAGCAGCACCAAAGAGGGACCTGGAGATATTACTATGGTCAGTTTTCCAAGAGAACTGTACCCTCGACATTCACTTAACTTTGGAGTTCTTCTGAAAATTTGGCCCAGAATAGAAAATCTGGCCTAAATGGAAGCTGAACACTTTCATCGTTTCCAGACAAGCATGGCTGTGTGATACGTGGTGGCACAGACCCACCTGTGGCACCACACACCGCGCATTCAGGTGGTCTTATATGCAACACTGCTATTTGTCCCATGGGAAACATGCACCCCTGCATGGGGACACGGCCCTACTGTTCATATTATTATCCCCAGGCACTGAGAGGGCTAACCAACTTAAAAATATTTGTACCATCACACAGACAAGCACATGCTCCTTTTAGGTGAGGAATTTTTTTATGATTGAACAACATTAGAGCTTTCTACGTCAAGACTGCCATAATTTATAGTATTAGTTAACTACCAAGGATTTCCTATATTTGTGAAGTGAAAGAGGCATGGAGAGTCCTAAACCTTCCAAATATTTATTTAGGATATATAAGATCAGTGGGAACCATGCAACTAACCTTCCTAACACTGGATAACCCATTGAAAAGGCATTCCTCAATAAATGACTTACTTATCAGTGTTATTACAGTAAAGTGGAAGTGAAATTAAGGATTGGACATGGGCGCCGTTACGTCAAACTAAAGCATTAGGAATTTTACTACAATGTACACTATTCAGTAACTGAAAATTTTCTTAATGGCAGCACAATTATTTGCTATATCATCACACACCCAGTTTATAAACACAGTAGGCCGAGATTCACCCTTCTGAAGAATTTAAGTGTATTGAGCATTTAAATGAGTTTTCTATGGTATATAAGCCTTGAGCTTTTTCACACTGATTAAATAAATAATCCTTCCCCAACAAATCCTGTTCAAATTTAATGCTTCTTACCTTATCTTTATTTTCAGAGCCAGAAGCCTCAAGTTTGGTCCGAATCACAAATGGGGTTGATAATCTCAGGAGGACTCGTTCAAATGTGGCACTGATCTTCGGAGAAACTATGTCAAAGCAGTCCTGGAATTTCAATGTTTTGTGAACATCACATCTGAGCTGTTTCCTAAGACCTTCCCCAAGCTGGAGCACCAGCATGTTGGGATCAAACATCAGATGGAAGGGAAAAGCTCTGCAGAAGGTGCTGATGCTTATCCTCAGGTCTGAGGGGGACTGGGACGTTCCTAGTGGAACTGTTTTTGTGATATTTGCATTTTCACGTTCCTTGATAAGAAAAGTAAGACTGCTGCAGTTACCAGGGTTTGACCCCTCTGAGCACAATTTATCATTAGTGATTTGTTCCACTTCCACTTCCAAATGGTAAATCTTTTTTGCTGCCGCCTTTATCATCCCCATCATTGCAAATCCAACAATATGATGTGGGTGAAAGTACTGGAGCATAAGACTGCCTTCAGGAAGCTCTTTGCATAGGAAAGAAGGGGATTCCAGAGTGGCCTGCCTTCCAAATGAAGTTCTAATGTGCTCCAGCAAAGCATCAAAACCATTGAAGAAGTCCTGTAAGGTGCCACCTACAGCTCGAAGAACTCTTTCATTTTCATCAAAGCAGATATTGAAGAATTCCTCCCCAAATTTTTCTTGCATTTCTTCAAACTTCAAACCTATGAGGCAACAATAAACATATGTCATCAATGTGGTATAACAGTTAGACATTATTTTCTATTTTATGTCAGCAATGTTGTGTAACAGCTGCATAATATTTTCCACTTTAATTCTGTGTTTCCACAGGGGTTCCAGTCACCAGTATAGGGTTTCTGCCCTAGTCTCTTCTAAATTTCACCTGATGTTTCTAAGTCACCCTCTCCGTCCCATGCCTCGCTCCTTTTGGGCTGCCCTCTTGCTATTCATCTTCCTTCCTCACTCCTCTGTTCCACTTCATGTACCAGTGATAATTTGACAGTTTGGCTTTTTAACTTCTTCTCATCCTTACTGGAAACCAGAGAGCCCTGGAATCATCCCATGTTTTATATCTTACTCACTACCACATTATGCAACCATCCTTTGACCAAGGCCAGTAAAGCAGGACTTTTTTTAGAATCCATTACTACTGCTCTTGAACTGGACAATGGGGTCACTAATAATATTTGATATAGTATCTTCCCTTTCATTGCCTCTGAAATCCACTTTTTGTGCCTACCAACTTGAGGAATGAAAAATGTGGGACATGGAATCAAATGCACATTTTCCACCAAACTATCCCAAACCCTACAACTAAACAATCAGATATGCCTCTCCTGCAGTGGTTCTCAACTGAGGTGCTGGGTAGACCAGGAAGCAGCTGCAGAAAAAACCCCTCTGCCACAGCTCCTCCCAGCCTGCCTGGTATAACCTCTCCTGGAAACAGAGGCACGTGGAACAATCCTGTCTGGCTGCAGCTGAGTAACCAAGGCATAAGCCTTGGGCACCGACTATGGGAGGTCAATGGAATGGAGGGGTGGGGGGGCCCTCTCTCAACTTGTCACGTATGATTAGTATACCTCTGCCCTCTGTGCCCAGATCCAAACATGCAGGCATGTGTGGTTTGTGGCACTGCAAACATCTTTGTAGCAACACAAAACACACATGTTGTACATTAAACTGTGTGTGGTGCACTGCGGCAAAATTTGCTATTGGGATTTCCCAGTAGATATATTTTCCCTGATGTAGCAGTGTGAGGGGGACAACTTCAAGGCAATCCTCATAATTTTACAAGCATTCTGATTATAACAAATTTATCAATTTCCAGCTATAGAGTCTAATTATTGGGGTCATCTTATATTCAAATTAACACTGTATCTTTGTTGTTGGAAGAGATGGAAGAGTAAAAGAGTGGTTCTCACCTGGAGTGAAACCAAATTCACAAAAACTCTCTAAAAAGCCAAAATTCTCTAAAAAGCTTAAGAACCATTGTTCTACTGATTATATTTACTCTGTAGCCATGATGTAAGATAGTCTCAGACTCTTAAAATGTCTTCTTGTACACATATAAAGAGTTGTTGGAGAATAAAATAGAATATTTGCATTTCTCTGTGTTGCTTGAGGCTGAGAGCACATCCCAGTGGCTAATGGTTGGCCAGCAATGTGACTACTGGAAACAGATGTTAGATCTCCTTAAGCCCCCATCACAGACATCTAAGTCTTGATTTACAAAGATGACAAAGTGGATACAGGCAAAGAAAATGCCATCAATGCAAAGCTAGATCTCTGGGTGACAACGTATATCAAATGTTGTTTTGGCTTGACTGCATCTATTTTAAAAGAAAACTTGGATAATTCTATTTAAGATTACTACTGAACATCTTCATCTCTGCTATTTTGAGGATGCTCTTGTAAGCATAATTTGCATTTAAACACGGTATATCATGCTACACATATAATTTATAGAACTATAGGACAAGTCCCAGCTATGAGAGAAGAAAACAGTAAAAAAAAAAAAATCAGTATTCTTTTCATATGATTTACCAAGTGTACATCCAATAATTGTGTACAAAGGAAATAAAATAAACTAGGTCTTGTGTCTAAAAAACCGAACTCCAGTACATAAAAATGTATTACAGATAAGTGTAATATAAACCAGTTAAACTCATGAAAGCTAGTCCTAAATATCCCAATAGTAACGAAGAGAACAATCATTTATGCCCTCAGGGCATGAATCAGGTTATTATCATAACATACATTCATCATGCCTTAAGATAGCTTTGATATCATGCCTTAAGACAGTCAGTTGATTGCTAAAAATTTTCATACAGTTTACATGGATAAACTTTGAGCAACAGTGAAATTAACTGGTTTCATACATAACAGCATAATAGGGCACAGCAACATATTCTAACCTATTGTTTGCAGGAAGAAAAAAATTCTGATCATTTCAAGGAAGTTTCTGAATAAGTACCCATCTATAATTGTATATGTTTGTTATTTCTACAGAACCTTTTATCCAAGAATTCCAATGTGGCCTACAAGTGCTCTACAAACTTAACAAATTTCATGCAAGAATCCATTTTCCCATCAGTTTAAAAACCCATAACACAGCACAACAGTTCAGGACTGAACATGAAGAAAAATACTTTATGCAGGAGAATTAAGAAATAAATTTGAATAGGTATAATACTGTAACTAACTGCACTGCAATGTATCCATAAATCTAGGTTAGCAGTCTTACTATTTAAAAAAATTATCATCATGCAGAAGGTAGTGCAGGGTTGGGATCTTTAATCTTTCAATAAATGGTCAGAAATGTGGTTGTCTGTCTAATTGAAAAGAAAGCACAATACTGGCCAGTATCATGACTCAAAGGAAGCATCCCAGCTACTAGGTCACTATCACTTCTTCAAAACAGTCCTCTAACTTCATTCATCTAAGAGCTGGCTCCATGTAATGAGGGTTATTTTATGCAATTCCTTTCAGTGGCATGAGTACAGTATATGCCATTTTAGTCCTAAAATGGGCAGATTTACACCAACACAAAATGGAGTAATGTAGCAGTGCATCAGACATACAGAAACATAGAAATGGTCTAAATGGACCAGGCCGGTGGTCTACTCAGTCTTTTATACAAATGACCCATAGGAAGAAATTCTTCTTAATTCTCACAAGTTAAAAGCTTATGCCCTGAAACACTCCCTTCCAAAACTTTTTACTGTATTTCTTACTATTCTAACTGTAAATGATTTTATTATCCAAACCAACGTAAAAGAAAAACAATCCATTTTTCAGTCCTAACAGGTTCTTGGTCTTGGTAACATCAGCTAGCATGGAGTTCCACAGGCTGTGTGCGTATAGTGTTATAAAATATTTCTCTACTAGTTTTAATTTTACCACTTTTTCAGTTTCAGTAACAGAACAGACCAAAATAGAAGTAATACATCTAACTACTCTATAAAGTTAACAATTCTATATACGTTTCTTTTATCCTATCTTATCATCATCAACTTATCCCTTACCTTTTTGAAGAGTCCCACTCTTTTTAATCTCTTAAATGGTAGTGGCATATTTTTGCCTTTAGGCCTATGTACAGATTTAAGAAAAAAATATCAATTGCCACTGTTATGTTAAGTCAGATCAGATCAGTGGTCCATCTGCTAAGTCACTCTCTCCCAACAATGGCTGGTACCAGATGCTATAGAGAAATGTGTGAAATCTAATCAACAATTAAGCAAAAAAAACCCAACCCCCTCAACTTCCCCTTAACAATAACAGTTAGTAGTTGGTTTATACAAAATTATGAGGGCACTAAAATTCACCTAAATATTTTTTATTATGTACATAAAAATATGATTTTAAAGAAAATGCTCCTGAACTCTTTGCCTTAGTGAGATATGATTTACTAAATTGAGAATCCAATTATTTAATTGTTATATAAAACTATATACTCAAATGTTTAGAAGTTCAATTATATTGAGTATCTTGTGTTCTTTTTCTTGCCTTCTAATAATGGGCAAAGAACTCCAGGCTGCTTTTATTTATATTGTGCATTTTCACATGCCTCCATCATGTCTTCTCTCTGAACTGAAAATCTTTTCTAGCTCTTTTTGTAGGAAATTGTGTTCATTTTTTTTACCCTTTTTCTGACTATTCTGCTATAATATTTTTCCAAAGGGTGACCAAAATTGAAGGCAGTATTTAAGATGTGAGCTAACCCTCTGTTCAGTTAATGTCATTAGCATATTTTCAGTGCCATTCTCTCTCAAAGCTAACACTTTGATTTTCTCTTTGACCCACAGTTTCACATTGATATAACATTTTTGTTTAATGATTCACAATATCTTTCTGACTGGCTAACATTAATTACGCTGCAGTCCATCTGTATGTATGTACATGTCCACTGGGAATAAACTTGCAACTTTCTGCATGGACTTTCACGTGGCACACAGCTCTTAGGTCCTTCTGAAGAGTAATATCCTATTAGCACTAATTAGGCAGAACTCCTCATTGGTTTCAGTAGAAAAGTCTGATGAAAGAGAGAGAGAGAGATAATATAAACCAAAATCTTCCTCATATGCTTTCTAATCTAATCTAAAGAATTTAGCATTAGAACTTTGAGTGACTCCTCCACCCAGTCTTGCAGGTCATTAATCAGCATATTAGGTAATCCTCACCCTAGTTCATATCTTTGAAATACCACAGTTTTAATTTTCTTCCACTTTGAAAATGAATCTAAGCTGTTTTCACTGATCAGTTTTATATCTGGCAACAGTACCTCAGGGAATCAAATGCAGATTATATATTATTGGCACCTGTTGCCTTCATGATTCACTCTTTAAAGATAAATGGTTGAGCTATAATCTGCCCTGGCCTACTGCGTGATACTGGGAGAGACACTTTATCTGTGTGTTTTATTTGCCCCATCTGTACAGACAGAATGTAGATAGTAGCATTCCTTGTAAAGAGCTGCAGGGTTTACAGACAAAAAGTTATATTATTTTGCTGACTCCATCACAAAACTATTACAGCACAAAAATAAAAATATCAGAGAAGAGCAACAAGAAGAAGAGCCACAGAAAGAATTTCATACGAAGAAAGCTAGAGAGCGAGGCTAAGTATAGACAGTCAAAAAGCCCAAGGCTAAATCAATTCAGTCTTCACAGGTTAGTCAAGACTGCGTGGACTGAGCAATTGAACAGACCTTCACTTTTGATTCCAGAAATAGTCACATGCCTGCAGTGGCCCAGGCCAGAATCCACAGGGGGGTGGCACTAGAGAATACCTCCCTGCTCAGCTGGAGAAGACATCTTGGATTAAGGCTAGCCCACCTACCTGGCAAGGGAGGGTATGTGCGGGAGGTGCAAAGCATCCTGGAATGCTGGGGGACTGTGAATTAACTTGAATCTGGAGGGGATCTGGGACAGAAGTTCAATAAATCAATTTAACCTAAATCAGTTATGTCTGATACTACATCCATCCAGGTTTATCTTAAATTGGTGTATATCAAAAGCAGTTTTGAAAGCAGTTTACGTGCACTGAACTTCTGTTGTTTTACAGATTTGAACCAATTTCTGATCACCTATACCGGT
>NW_017729032.1:33699306-33701200 GCF_001723915.1 Gavialis gangeticus
GTTGTTTTACAGATTTGAACCAATTTCTGATCACCTATACCAGTTTGTGTGTAATTTCTGTCCTTAGTCAAAGAGGACAAAAAGGGCATAAAATGATGGCTATTAAAAGGAGATCGGTTGGGAGGTTTTTTTTTCCCTCTGAAAAAAGCTCTGATAAGAGCTATTCTGATTCTTTAACAATATGTCTAAAAGGCTGGTGCACAAGAAATAAAGAACGAAAGAAAAGCTCTAGCACTGCGTGCATAATTTCGGACCAGGCCCTGCTTTAGTAAAGCTCATGTTGAAGTGTTTTGCCAAAACAGAGTGTGAGCAGATAACCCTTGTTAGGAAACGCTGTTGTCTCCCTTTTCTTCTCAGCAACCCTGGAAATCCATTTGGCCTATTTGGCCACAGATCACACAGAAGAAGTTACAGCTCATCCATTTATTGTTGAAGAGTGGATCATGGAGACAACTGCTGCCAGTAATATATGATCTAGTGGTCGACATCTGATCCCTCAATCTTCATGAATATATACACTATCTGAGATACCCTTAAAAAGAGTCCAGAAGTGTTATCTAAGGATTAGTAAGGTTGGGATTCAATTTGCGGTTCTAACGTTCATATAAAGAATAAAACGTAAATTCTCTCTTCTTATGTAGCAAAAGTTTCTTGGGTATCTTTGATTAAATATAGAAGATGTCAAGTGTTTACTTTAAAACACAGATCTCTGCTCTACCCGATAAAGGTTCAGATTAAATTAGAGATTCCAGGGTACTGTTTAAATATATCAGGGACAACTATTACTGTGTTTTCTTACATGAAACACATCCTTTGATATAATACATACCTTGGTTTTGAAATGCAGAAAGAAAAAGATTTTTCCAGAGTTATGACTACATAGAAGAGGCAGAGCCTTATCTTCAGTTAGCTCACCTTCCCTTTCCCACTTAACTAAAGCTGAAATAGAAAAAGAAAAACCAGGAGCAGGTAACAGACAGTAAAACTGCTGTTTAAAATGTTTGTTTGATTGGTGGGACATCAAGACCATAAAAAAAAAAAGGTTGTTAACCCCTTTGGACTGAAAAACAAACAGCCGTTAAGTCAACTACCTCTCCCAGCTGCTTGAATAGTAATACAACAGCTACTGAGTTCTTGGTTGTAGCCATGTTGGTCTAAGGACATAAGCAGGCAAAGTTCTTTGAGTAGATGTAATCTTTCATTAGACCAACTGAGTAGTTGGAAAAGAGTTTTAGGTAAGCTTTTGGGCAAAATAACCCTTCTTCAGGCATAGGAAATCTCTGGTGGTCTGAGACTCCAAGGTATGAGAGAAGCTAAAAGTGTGACAAGGTATCAGTGAAAGTGTAAATAGGTAGAAATTAAAAAGACAAAGAAGATAAAGCAAGCAAGGGAGGGGGAATAAACCAGGGTGGGGAGGTGGGCTAAAGGAAGACAACAGTGATAGAGTACAAGATAGGGGGAAAAAAAAAAAGGCCTCGTCTGAAAAGGAAATAGTTGGAGATCAGGAAAACAGGAATGAGAGAAGCTAAAAGTGTGACAGGATGTCAGTGAAAATATAAATTGGTAGAAATTAGAAAAATGAAGAGGTAAAACGGGGAAAGGAGGGGAAGAAAGCAGGAGAAAGAGGCCAAAGGGAAACACTACAGTGATGATAATACAAGGCAAAAAGAGGCTCTCAGTGAAAAAGGAAAATAGCTGGAAAGCAGGAAAACAAAAGGCAGAAAAGTAGGAGAGGGGAGAGGAGAAAAGGTGCGGGAAAAGAAAAATGTAAGAGGTCAGGTACCTGGTGAATCAGATATCAGGCAGGTTGTAATGTGTCATAAATCCAGGGTCTAGATTGAGTCCCTGATTTTTTTTGTATCCAGTAGATTTATGAAGTAAAGTTCATAGGTTC
>NW_017729032.1:33706200-33708972 GCF_001723915.1 Gavialis gangeticus
GGCAGGTTGTAATGTGTCATAAATCCAGGGTCTAGATTGAGTCCCTGATTTTTTTTGTATCCAGTAGATTTATGAAGTAAACTTCATAGGTTCATCTATGAAAAGGTGTTTTGTAAGTTCCCTTTGAGGATTAGAACCGAGAGATTGGCTAGGGAGAGATTGTCCTGTAAGAAGTGTGCACCCACAAGTAATTGGGTATTCTTGTCTTTGATAGATTTTTGGTGTGTTCATTCCAGTGCACAGTTGTTGTTTGGTTTCTCCTACTTATTTTCCATCAGGACATTTAGTGCACTAGATAAGATATTACATTTCTGGAGGTGCAGGTGTAAGATCCAGGAATGGTGATGGTTCTGTTGTGGGATGTAATTATTGTGGGGATGGTGGAGATGTGTTGGCAGGTTTTGTATTTCTTGTCCTGGCATGGTCTACAGCCATTGGGTGTGGCTTAGGTCACAGGGAATTAGCTTATGGTGATGAGGTTAGCAAGGCTCAGTGCTTGTTTAAAAGGCTAGGATGGGTGGTTCTGGAAAAATCTCTTTAACAATGGGGTCTTCTAGTATTGGTTGCAATTGTTTGAGGATTTTCCATGTAGGTTCCAGGGAAGGGTGGTATGTCATAAGTAATGGTGTGCGATTTGTGGGAGTTTTCTTTTTGTACTGCAGCAAATCTTTATGTGGTATCTGGGTGGCTCTTTCAAAAGCGCGATCTCTCTCTCTCTCTCTCTCTCTGGAGGAGTGTACTTGTTGGCTGAAGGCCCTTTTGAGATTTGTGAGGTGGCGACCATAGGTCTTCTCCTTGCTGCAAAATTTGGCAGCACCGGAGAGCTTGGCTCTAAATTACAGCTTTCTTGGTGTGTTTAGGTTGCTCTCTCAGTTCTATCCTCAAAGGAATTTACAAAACACCTTTTGTAGATGAGCTTACAAACTTCACTTCATAAATCTACTAGATACAAAAATCAGGGACTCAATATAGACACCGGATTTAGGCTACATTACAACCTGCCTGACATCTGATTCACCAGGTACCTGACTTCTTACATTCTTCTTTTCCCACACCTTTTCTCCCTTCCCGTCCCCTACTTTTCTGCCTTTTGTTTTCCTGCTTTCCAACTATTTCCTTTTTCACCAAGAGCCTCTTTTTACCTTGTATTATAATCACTGTAGTGTTTCCCTTTGGCCTTGTTTTGTCCTGCTTTCTTCTCCTCTTTTACCTGTTTTACCTTTTGTTTTTCTAATTTCTACCAATTTATGTTTTCACTGACATCCTCTCACCCTTTAGCTTCTCTCATTCCTGTTTTCCCAATCTCCAACTATTTCCTTTTTCACAGACAGCCTTTTTCTACCTTGTATTTTATCATTGTTGTTTCCCTTTGACTTTTTTCCCCCTACTTTCTTCCCCTCCCTTGCCTTTTGCCTTTCTAATTTCTACCTACTTACATTTTCACTGACAAGATGCCACAATTACAGCTTTTCTCATACCTTGGAGTCTTAGACCAGCAGAGATTCCCTATGCCTGAAGAAGGATGACTGTGCCTGAAAGCTTGCCTAAAACTCTTTTCCAACTACTCAGTTGGTCTAATAAGAGATATCACATCTTCTCAAAGAACCTTGCCTGCCAATACAAGAGCTACTGCACTGTGAAGCAGGAATCAAAGCAGGCTGCTTCTATCTCAGTCAGAAAATCAGTTTCCCCACTTAATACACCCCCCCATCTTTAGGGGCTGTTTTTTTTTGGGGGGGGGGGCAGGAGTGCAAGAACAAAACAGGTTCTGATGTGTAGAATACCATAAGACCAGCTGTAATGCCAGTATCATTCTATAAAAATGCTGACCTAACTTGAGTATAAAAAAAATAATTATATTATCACACAGGGAACCCAGAGAATTTTTGTACTTTTTATTAGTTGAATATAAATATAGTAAAAAAAACCCCACACATTTACCATATATTTTTAAATATAATTTCACATAGCTGTACCCCTGTATTAACCTTACTTTGTAGTAGCATCATACCTAGATATATGTCTGATGTAATGAAATAAATAATTCACGTAAACATGAATATGGGCTTAAAAAAAAAATCAGTCTTATTTACCTATAATTAGGGTTCTACCTAACTTGGTGGGCAGCTGATATTGTGGGCTGATGACAGCAGGACCTCCATGTCTTTGAGTGGGCAAGGGGCCCCAGTGGCCCCACCCTTTGCCTCTGACTAGCTGTGAGGGCTGTCCATTATACAGCCCCACTCCTCACTACTAGTTGGTTATGAGGGCTGTCAGTATGCAGCCCCATCCCTTGCTGCCAACTGGCTGAGAGGGGCAGGGCCACACAACAGGCAGCCCTCTGCCAATCAGTGGTGAGGGGTAGGGGTGGCAGCCATCTTGGGTTCCCCTTTGTGTGGGCAGACTCCCTCCAACCTTCCCCCCAGTGGGCTGTGTTGCCTTCCGAGAAGCCAGCATTTTATTTTTGGTAAGTTTTCTAATTTTTTCTGTAAATTTCACAGACATTGCCCATTTTTGTGGGCAATGCCAGATTTCATGATTTCCATGAAATCTGCAAAATCATGATTTTGGTAGGTCCCTACCTGTAATATTTGTTACCTGTACTTTTACTGAGAAATACTAATATTCTTCTAATCGTTTTTTTAATTCAGTTCTGCTACAGTAAGTTCTTCTCTATTCTGCTGTGATTTTTTTCTCCTTATACAGCAGTCTTTCCTACCCAATTGCAGGTAGGGGCTGGACCCGATGATCTGTAAGGTCCCTTCTAGCCCC
>NW_017729032.1:33709771-33710190 GCF_001723915.1 Gavialis gangeticus
CCCCCCCCGCAGGCTTCAGAACTTGCCATTGCTGCTCAGCCACTCAGGAAAGAAACCCTGAGAGAGATCTATATCTCTGTATAAATCCATGGTGTGTGTGCACCTTGAATACTGCATGCAGTTCTGGTCTCTATATTTTTAAAGGATGAAGTTGAATTAGAAAAAGGTACAGAGAAAGCTAATAAATGATATGAGGGGTAAAAAGCAGCTGCTATACCAAGAGAGACTGAAAGAGCTAGACTCTGGAAAGGAGAACGCTAAGGGAGAATATGATAGAAGTCTATAAAAATCAAGAAGGATGTGGATAATGTAAATAAGGAACTGTTACTTACCAAGTCCCAGAATGCAAGAATAAGCAGACAGCCACTGAAATTATCAGAAGGCATGTTTAAACCTAATAAAAGGAAGTACTTTTTTTT
>NW_017729032.1:33710267-33712269 GCF_001723915.1 Gavialis gangeticus
TTTTTTTTTTTTTTTTTTTTTTTTTTTAAAAACACAATGGGTGCATCTACATGTATATTCAATGTGATACAATAAACTCCAGAGCTGTTTGAGTCAGAGTACACTCCTCTCAGGTACAGAGTCTACATGTGCACTCAAGACAGCAGCACTTTGAGCTGGGGTGGAGCAGCCCCAGGCTGGCAGGTGGTACAGGGGGTGAGTCCTGGTCTCCGGGTGGTGGCAGCCAGCAGGGACAGGGCTTGCAGGGGCACAAAGGTTCAAATCCTGCAGAGCTTTGTGGCTAGATAGCAGGCAGCCCTCACACATTGGCACTCTTGTGCCCCAGCCAGCCCTTGTCACAATCTATACATGTGTTTCAGTACAGTTACTCCACCGAAGGATAGTAACATCCCTGATGGTACTGTCTTACAGTGGAGTTGATTAGTTTACTGCACCCTAAAACCAGCATGTGTAAAATGTGATGCTTTACTGCAGAGCTAATTAGTTTATTCCACAAGTAGATACACCCATTGGGCACGTCTACACAAGTTGCTACATCACCATAGCAACAAGCTGTGGCAACATGGAGTCAGTGGGCATGAACAGTGATACAGCCACTACAGATGCAATTGGGCATACATGTAGTTAACTAGTGGGATTTCTTGCCACAGGAGGTTCTGGAAGCAGGTAGCATAACCAGATTAAAAAAGGAATCAAGACAAATTCATATAAGAGAGATCCATAGGGGGGCTATTAAAAAGAACAATCAGGGCTGTATCCTCCGACATCCTTAAACCAATGACAGTTGATGCCAGGCAGAATACAAACAGGAAATGGAACACTGTAGACATGCCCCATTCATATACTCTTTATAGAGCATCTACTATTTACTATTGGAGAAAAGATATAGGGAACATTGGTCTGACACTTCTCATGTACCCAATGTCTCTTTAATACCAAATGCATCAGAGACGTTACTGTAAATCTGAAGTCATGCCACTGACCCCATAGTATGACTACACAAGACATTTACTGTGGAACAGACTAATTAGCTCCACAGTAATGTCTTGAATCTACACATACAACCCTATTACGCCACAGTAACTAATCAACTCCACAGTATAGTAGTACTTGTATATACAAGAACTATCCTACTGCATAGTTATTTACTGTACAGCAACACATGTAGAAGCTGACCTGGGCATAAATTATGCCTGGTCAGCCCAGCCAGCAAGGCACAGTCCTTCCTGCTACCTAGCCACATGGCTCAGCAGCTGCAGGAGTCTTGTGGGCCAACCAGCTCCTCTGCTGCCTGACATAGCCACCCACTGCCCACACCAACCCCCATGCCTCCTGCCAGCCAGAGCTTCCCCCAGGAAGCTGCAGCCAGAGACAGGGGCTCCCCATGGCTGCTACAGATGAACAGAGCAGGGCAGCAGCAGCCCTGGCCTACACTGCTCTTCTCTGGTTCAATTTGCTGCTATCCCACGCACATGTGTAGATGTTGCACCCTGAAGTAGTTTGTGGTGCAGATTGCTCCACAGTTTGTTCAGTTGTATGAGTTGCATGTGTCACCATGCCCTATTTGAGTCCTATAGGGAGGGAGTTTCAAGCAGGTGGAACACCATGTGAAGAAGTCTTCTCTCTGGCCCTAGCCTAGTTTATGCAGTTTTTTCCAATGACTTTGTAATACAAAATGCTAAAACAACTTTGGAAGCTAGGGCTCATATTCCCCTGCCAGACCAAGTTCCACTTCCTTAAGATACCAAACAAGATGCTTGACTATGTCCCCATGATATATTTTTCCCTTGGCCAAACCTCAACAGGAATTGAGTATTCTGGGATCTAGTGATTCTGTTATGTGGTATAGGTTGAAATCACTTTAGGAAGAAGTGAGCTTAGAATCTGGATCTTCCATACCCTGGGTTCCTTAACTATTAGGCTAAGGTGTGCACTCCTCTACACACTAGGCATCAAATCATTAGTTATGAGTTTTGGCCATCTAATTCGGGGGGGGGGGGGG
>NW_017729032.1:33712362-33712915 GCF_001723915.1 Gavialis gangeticus
GGGGGGGGGGGGGTTATTTCTTTGTGCCACATTGGAACATAAATGTAGTTGGAGACTTTGGAGAAGTACTGAATTGCTTCTGAGCTTATGCATTGAGAACATAGTTGCAGAAGACAAAAATCTTAGAAATTCAGCCATGTAAGCAGGATTCAGGCTATTACCTATGATTAAGTAAAACATCAGGCAGTTTAGATGCCTACCAACTACAGGAGTAATACTTATACAGCTTAGCAGTGAAATAGGGGCTATTGCATCTACCAAGATTTTTAGCATATGCAGCGTAAATAGCATAAATTGGAACTGAGTTATTTCAAAGGCCAAGTAGAAATTAGACATCCAGTTTCCCCAAATAAGATCTGGGCTTCACTGCACTAGGTACTGCATATGCAAACTGTATGAGAAAATCCATGTTTGAAATTCTTAATGTCTACATGGACAAGACACAGGGTCAGAGTTAAAGCATGGAAGTAGTTTCATAGTTTCATAGATTTAGGGTCGGAAGGGACCTAGTAGATCTTCTAGCCCGACCCCCCCGCCAGGGCAGGAGAACAAC
>NW_017729032.1:33717915-33722457 GCF_001723915.1 Gavialis gangeticus
AAACGGGACTCAAATGAGTCCAGCCAGGTAGGCATCCAGCCTCTTCTTAAAGACCCCCAGGGTAGGGGCCAGCACCACTTCCCTTGGAAGTTGGTTCCAGCTCCTAGCCGCCCTAACTGTGAAGTAGTTTTTGCGGATGTCCAATTTATACCTCCTCTCCATCAACTTGTGCCCATTACTCCTTGTTATGGAGTATTATAATATTCCTACTATAGAGATGGGCAATTGAGGCACAAAAACATTTAATGCAATAATTATCCTCATTATGGCCAATATTTGGTATTCTGCATGCCAGGAGCTCCTATTAAAAATTATTCCTTGTTTTCATGATTATCCTGTTATGATCTAGTCTCCTGTGATTCTTCAAGTGGCAAATAACCTTGTGCAACAAAGATGGTATCCATGAATATTTCTGGAGGTTCCATTTATGCCATCACAACTCCTCAGAGGACCGACTATAAAATAGGATAAGAAATAAAAAGTAGATTATGTTTATCCATGTGACAACAAAAAAAACCTCATTAAGTTAACATTTAAAAAATAAGAAAACTTTTTTGCTAGGACTTGATCAATCAATACAATACAATACAATAGTTGTTTACAGAATAAAACTCATCCACTAACTTAGTGAAGGGGACTTTAAACTAGGTTCATCAAGGGATGGAAACCAAATCCCTGAGGTAAGTGGAGAAACAGGAGACCTGGAGGAAGAGCAAGCAGGAGGGGGCAAAAGGAGAGGTGCTCTCATACTTCCCAAGAAAGCAGGGCAATCCATTAGTTAGCTTAGGTGCCTGTACACAATTGTACAGAACCTGGGAAACAAGCCGGAAAAACTAGAAGTCCTTGCACAGTCATGGAACTATGATATGATTGGAACAACAGAGACTCATGCACCAGTACAGGCTGGGGGCTAACTGGTTGGGCAGCAGCTCTGCAGAAAAGAACCTGAGGGTGACAGTAGACAATAAAGTTGAATATGAGCCACTGGTGTGCCCTTGTTGCCAAGAAGGCTAATGGCATACCAGGCTGCATTGGTAGGCGTGTTGCCAGTAGGTCAAGGGAAGTGATTATTTCCCTCTATTCAGCACCAGTGAAGCCAAATCTGGAGAACTGTGTTCAGTTTTGGGCCCCCTGCGACAGAAAGGATGTGGACAAGTTGGAGAGAGTCCAGCAGAGGGTGACAAAAATGGTGAAGGGGCTGGGGGACATGACTTAAGGAGAGGCTGGAAGGAACTAGGTTTACTTAGTCTAAAGAAGAGGAGACAGAGGGGACTTAATAGCAGCTTTCAACTACCTGAATGGATGTTCAAAAGAGGATGGAGCTGGACTGTTCTCAGTGGTGGTGGATGACAGAATAAGGAGCAATGGTCTCAAGTTGCAGCAGAGGAAGTTTAGGTTAGATATTAGGAAGAATTTTCTCACTAGGAAGGTAGTAAAATACTGGAACAGGTTACCCAGAGAGATGGTGGAAGCTCCATCCTTGGCGGTTTTTAAAACTGTGCTAGACAAAGTCTTGGCTGGGATGATCTAGTTGCAGATGGTCCAGCATTGATCAGGGGGTTGGACTAGCTGGCCTCCTGATGTCCCTTCCAACCCTAACTTTCTATGATTCTATCCCCATCAGCTGAAAATCCTTTGAAAATTAGCTTGAGTTCTTTGAAAGCCCCAATGAGCAGGTTATAGCAACTGGATTGTTCTTATCCACATATCTAGACTTTCAAACCACTTTTGACAAAGTCCACACCAAAGGCTCTTACTGAAATTAAGTAGTCCTGGCATTAGGAACAAGGTCCACTCAAGGACCACTAACTGGCTAAAGGACAGAAAACAAAGAGTAGATATATACCATCAGTCTCCTCAAATGGAAGGAGATAAACAGTGGGGCCCCCCCAAGGCTCTGTACTGGGGCCTGTGACATTCATACTTTATTTGGAAGGGGGAGGAAGTGTTGTAAGATGTCTAAATTTGCAGATGACATCACATGTTTCAAGGTGATATAAACAAAGCTGAGGGCTGGTGTTACACTTAAGAGCGTCCACACATTCAAGCAGGAAGACGCATGTTAGTGCTAGTAAAAAGTCAGGACTTTGTAGGCAAGGAATACCTCCGCATTGTGCTAGGTAATGGTGTGATATGCCATCATGGAACTGCTCCATGGAGATGCCAGCTATGCAGGTATGAGACTGACAAACAGCTGTGTGTTGACTGCACAGAAGTTGCAGCCCTATCCAGAGGGCTGAGGCCATAGTAAGCATTACCATGCAACTGTTTAGAAGACTTCCTAACTCACAGTAATGCTTATTATGATCTAAATAAAACATATCCTAAGTATAACATGCAACAGAGTCCTGATTGAAGTACTGTGGAAGGATCGGATATAATTGACTGAATGGAAAACAAAATGGCAGATTAATGTTGAGGCTAACCTCCTTCAAGCTGCATCACAGTTTATCAGGTTCTGATTTTTTTTTGAGCAAGAGACACAGATCAAAAACACACAAATTGAATGGTAGGGATGGAATGTTGTTGCAAGCACAGTGGTCTTTGCCTCTCATATTCACTCATGCATTGCAAAGCAACTGTGAATCCTGCTCAATCACCCACTTACAACAAGCATATGTTTCTTCTGCAGCTCTAGACTGAAGCAAGCTGCTGAGTCTAGTCTCTGTTGAACCAAATACCAGGAACTCTTAACAGTGCATTACAGAGAACAGGGAAACATGCAGTTAATGCCTCTTCTTGGTGAAACAACCAATGGTATAGACGCATCCACTTTTCCTTCACAGAAGGCATATCTACATGAGACGCTTTATTGCACAGTAGAGCTGATTACTCCATAGTAAGCATCACTGTCCACACATGTTGACCCTTACTGTATAACAATTTCTTATACTCAGCAGCAAATGCTTCCAAGTTATTATTGTGCAATGTGACACATGTAGACTGCCAACCATGAGCAAGCTTGCTCCCAGTCAGCCAGGCAGCAAGGCTGGAAGATCAATCCCTGCCCTTGGGAGCTGCTTGATGCTGGGTGGAGAGGGCGGTGGGGACAGGAGGGAGGGAGAAGGAATAGGAATGGGACTCCACCCACCAGGAACCCAGGTGGGGACAATATCCCCCTGCCCAGACAGCAGGAGGCTCCAAGCCCCCGACCACAATTCCAGAGTGGGGACTGGGAGCTCCCTGCAAGAGGACAGTTTCCCACCCAGCCTGGAGCTGAATGGGACCTGCTGCTGACCAGGATAGTTCCTGGCCAGCCCCAGACTATGCAAGGAACTCTGCACATGCAGCCTGGAGATGTCTGGGGACCGTCCTATATCAGGCAGTTCCCAGCCAGCTCAGGACTGCATGTGCAGATTCCCCACACCCCCCATGGCTGGCCAGAAACTGTCCTTTTCCAGGGGCAGGTCCCACCCCCACAGGTTTTTCCCAGCCCCATGCCCTGATCAATCTGCTGGTGGAGATCCTAGTTGGCCATTCAACTAGGAGGTCATTACTAGGGGTCTCACTGGCATACCAGAGCAGGGGGCTGGGATCTGCCCCCTCACCTCCCCCCAGCTCTTTCTTAGCCCCCTACTCTGATCAGGGAGCCAGGGCCAGGAGCTCTCTCCTGCTGGGGCAGGAGGACACTGTCCCCACCCAGGGTCCACCACCAGAGCATGCTCCAAGTAGCAGGCAGCTCCCAGGGGCAAAAGCAATCTCCCTGCCCTCTTCAAAAGACAGTCTAGAGCTCCCCCTGGCTGCTGCAGCATGCTGGTGGGGGCTAGAGGGGGTGAGAGTAGACTGCTACCCAGAGCAGCAAATCTGCTCCCAAATCCCCACACATGTAGATGTCTGCCCATATTCTAGGAGTAGCTTACTCTTGAGCAAACCCACCCTGCAGCATTTGCATGTGTAGACACACCCGGAGATTCCTCAATTATGAAGGACAATGTGCGAGGCATATGAATCAGTTCAAAGAGGTAGAATCAATTGCAAAGCTTCTTCTGAAAAAAAAGTTAACGTTAGCATTCCAACACCACAAGCTATCACTCAAAAAAAAAAGTATTCTCTCATTGGTCAGGTTTCCAATGAGTTGTACTGTGTTGATATTTTTATATCAGTGTAAAGCAGGAGTAATTCTATCAATGTCCATAGAATAAACAAAATCAGTGAAGGTGAGAAGAAAATGGAGAATGAGGCTTTCACTGCAGGTTTCTAGAGTTATACTTCTAGTGACTGCTCAATGGAAAGAAAAATTCCAGTATTCATGCATTATAAATTGCATATGTACAGATGAACCCACAGATTGCATAAATGATTTTGCAAGTAGTCTAAACATCTGTTCAAAATCTCCCAGGTCTACTCATGACCTTAAGATCTGCTGTGCTTTGATGAATAATGAATACTAATTGACAGATACATAGGTAGTGTTACTGATCAGAAGAGGTGAATGACATCAGACTCCACACAGGTAACAGTGACAGGCACTGCTAAGGGAAGATTTTGTTTCATTTTACAAATGGAAACAAAATTTCAATGATTCACTTTTTAAGCTCTGTA
>NW_017729032.1:33727457-33736700 GCF_001723915.1 Gavialis gangeticus
TGATGAATAATGAATACTAATTGACAGATACATAGGTAGTGTTACTGATCAGAAGAGGTGAATGACATCAGACTCCACACAGGTAACAGTGACAGGCACTGCTAAGGGAAGATTTTGTTTCATTTTACAAATGGAAACAAAATTTCAATGATTCACTTTTTAAGCTCTATAGAGTAGAATTTCACGTTATTAGTCAAAGCCATATCCTGCTTCAATGGTTCTCAGCCAAAGTACTGCCACTGCCCCTACTGCTACCCCACATCTCTGTTCATAGAAGATATTTACAGCCAGACTGGGAAGCAGCTGCACCAGGAGCAGTTGCTCTTGCCTACATTAAGTTTATCCAGCGTGGCTGTCTGGAGAAATAGACATTTGAGAACACTTTTCTATGGATTTAATCTTCAGACTGCCATTGCTACATGAGGTTTACCTTATGCAGGGGTGAGCTCCCACCTACATGACATTTACCTGATAAAATAGGTAAGCCAAGACACTACAAGAGCAGTTCTCAACCAGGCTCCTGGTAAAATTCAGAAAAGGTATGGAGGAATACTTTGAGTCTAGAAAGGTTGAGAACCACTGTCCTAAGTAATACAGGCCAAACAACATTAATTTGTTAAATATTCACTTCTAGCATAAACAAACGACCCTTGGGCTACACAGGGAACAGTGTTCTGAATGGGAAATCTTTATTCTCAATTATATAAGTAAGCTGAGAATAGAATTTGGATCAACATTTGTCTAAATATCACCGCAGTTAAAGAAATAGTTGAGTCTTCTGTTCAAGAATGTTACAAGAAGATCAGCTATGCTGTGTACACTCTCCAGGGATTGTTTCCTATTCAGATAAAGCAATCTTTCAATAATCTCTACTCACTAAGGAAAATAGCCACCATACAAAAGTAAAGGCTAATTAGGTGGCCACCATTAACAGTTTGCCTGATGTGACACAAACTACTGACTGAAATGTTGAAGTCAGAACTAATGCTGGTACACTATCTTCAATTCATGTCACTGGATAGGAGAGAAGAAAAAAGAGAAGGAAATAAGTGGTTATTAAAATATTACCTTAGGATTCTGGGTCTTCTAATTGCTCCTCTTATTCTGATCTTTGCTTCTTGTTGAAAAAGTGAGATTTTCTTAACAGTAACTTCTTTTCACCTTTATTCATAAGTATTTTAAAATATTTTTCCCCTCCTCAAACCAGCATAGTAGCACTTCCTGAGGTAACTATCAGCTAGTATAGTCCCCTGCACTACACTAACGTGTAGTCCTAGGCTAGGGACAGACATTCAAAAAGCCTGAGCCCAAACTGATTCAATCTTTGCAGGTTAGTCACACCTGGCTAGGCTAAATCAGTTTTGTAACTGGACATACATCCCAGAAATGTAGGCACATGCCTGCAGTGGCTCAGGCTAGAGACCAGGGGATGCTAGAGCAGCCCTCCCTTCCTTCCACAGCATGGAACTGAGGGGGGCATGGCCAGGCTCCAGCAGGAAGTTCCGATTAGCCCAGCAGGGAATTAGTTGAGTGATAAACACCGTTATCAAGAAAATGAGGGCTATCACATGCTGGCTACTGTCTGTGCTGAATCAACAAGTAGCTGGTAGTCTGCTAGCTAATACACAGACACCTCCCCAGCAAGGCAGGAGGGGAAGGAGGAATTCCTGCGTAGTAGGGAGTGGTCAGGGGAGGAGGGAAATAGCCTGCAGTCTCTGGAGCTGAAGCCAGGGAGCAGAGGGGAGGGGCCAGCCCTGCTATGAAGCAGAGAGCTTCACCCAGCCCCGAGGAGTATGCCAGGATGCTGGGGAAGTCTGGTTTAGCTTAAACCAACAAGGAGTCTGGGACAGACATTGCATAAATCAGTTTGAGCCAAATCAGTTAAGTTTGATACTACATTCAACCAGGTTTCTTTCAACCTGGTTTCAGCCAGCCAAACGGGTATGTGCACCCTGAACATCTGTTCTGTTACAGATTTAAGCCAGTTTCTGATCACTTGAACTAGTTTGTGTAATGTCTGTCCCTAGCCCTAATGACAGCTACACACCGCTAGACCATATTGTATGATCTGGACACATTTAAAATACATTTTAAAAAACACACTACAGCTAAAAAAAATTACAAGACATTTTTAAATCACCCATAGAGTTGATACCCCATGAACATGTAGTTTCATAGTTAAACATGAGTACTAATTTTCAGGAAAACATATATAGTATATGCAAGTTTTACAAGTCTTATGAAAAGCAATGATGCAAGTCATGAATATGCAAGCATTGTCCAATGTGACAAGTTAGGACTTTTAATTGGCTCTTAAGAATTCTTAGAACCCTTTTGATTTGATTTGATTTGGATCTGCAAGGTACTGAGCACCTTTTTCAGCCTCAGGCTCAAATGAAGAGCAAAACACAAACACATCAAATCACTGAATGCAGCCACCTCTCGGACATACCACAGATGGAACATATCAGCTGTTTTACAGTGTATACCCGTCTTACGCAACAGTCTAAGGCAGAAGAGGACGACAAATGTTATATCCAACTGCAAAAGAAATTTTAGGTAAGCACTCAGATGGGTATTCTTGATACCTTCAAGAGTTACTATCTTGCCTTTACAAAGACAGGAATCAAATCTTAAATTATTATACAAGTTCAGGACTTTAATTTTGTGTTTCACACCAACAACAACATATCAAGTAGCATAATACTAAGAACAGCCCACATGCTTAAAATTGTGGTCCATTTCCAAGTAAAAGTTATTGGTACTATTAACTGTAAAGTGGGCACATCTACATGTTCATTAATGCCCCCTAGTTACTGCGCATTAAGTTTAGTACTTTGTTAACCAACTACTAATTCAATTCACAATAACTCACGCTACTGCGCAATAGCACTGACATTTTTTGAGATGCTTACTGCGCAGTAGCCTAATAACACTACACAGTAGCATATTAAACACAGTTTTTGACTGGCACACTACTGTGCAGTGTTATTAGGCTACTGCTCAGTAAGCATCTCATCTCACCCAGTGGGTGCATCTGCATGAGACAAATATGCAGTAACCACTGTGCAGTAGCATTTAGTACTTGTATAATCAAGAACTAAATAAATGCATAGTAACCAGAGTTACTATGCAGTAGCACCAGGGAAGGCCTTTTTAGTGACACTACTGTGCAGCAGCCTAATAAGCCTGCACACTAGCGTATTAGTACTGTCTGTGCTGTGATGTGCTACTGTGCAGTATTATTCAGCTACTGTGAAGTTAGCTTCTTGTGTACATACACCCAGAGCGGCACCTATGATATCAAGTGTGGACAAAATGGAGTCCAGCCACCAGCTGGATCCACCATGTCACAGCAGTCCCTGCCCACATGGCTGGGGCCAGTTTCCATGGAGATCCCAGCAGCACCTACACTGTGATAGTCCATGGAAACCTCAACCCTACATACCAGCCCCAGCAGCACTGGCAGGGTGCATGTCAGGGTGGGGAGCTGCTCAGGGCCAGGCTCTTGCAGCAATGACAGCATCATCTGGAGCCAGGGCAGAGCCATGGTTTGCTGCCTGCATGCTCCAGGCAGGGGAGTGTAGGCAGCAGATTGCCTGCTCTGGACCATGCTGTCACTGCTACAAGATCCAAACCCAGCCTAGCCCTAGAGCAGCTCCCTGCCCTGATGTGCACCCTGACAGTGCTGCTGAGGCTGGTCTCCGTGGAAACCCTGGCCCCACACTATCAGTTTGGCTGCTGCTGGGGTCTCCCTGGAAGCCAACCCCAGGTCACATGGACAGGGGCTGCTGGGAAATGGAGTCCACTACCCGCCAGATCCAGCCTGTGCACTGGACTTTGCCTACCCCTGTATTATACCCAACTCCCATCTGCAGCAGTCTTAGGATTTCCTTAAAAGTCTCAAATATAGTACTAGTAATGATAACAAGATCTTAGATAATGAAACATTATTTAAAAAAAACAAAAACAGCCACAGGCATTATAACTGCAGTATTAAAAGTTCAAAAAGCATCTACCACTAGTAAGCATCTTAACACAACAACACTGAATAATACTTGGTGTTTTGCTAGTAGTTTCAGAAACAGATCAGAAAGAGAAAAAAAGATGCTTCAAGTTTTCAGTGGCAAAATAACCCATATGTAAATTCACTTCAAGACTGAGTGCTTAAGACAAATTTCGGAGCAAGTTTTATTAATTGCTACATGCCAACAAGCAGCAGCTATGGCATCAGCTCTGCCACTACGTGAACATAAGTTGCTGTTGTGAATAACTCCCTAGTAGCATTAATATATAGCATTTTACTTCTTCAAACTTTTATGTAAAAGTTAGCTACTTAACCAGCAGTTAAAGATGACCTTTCAAAAAAATCCAAAATAATAAAAATGAACACTTTTGTTGAAGAAGTTTCAGTTATTTACTAAAAATGTCATATACTGTTCTCCATTCTTAGTGTGGATTTAGAGCAGTTAAAGGGAGAAAAAAAAGTCAGATTTAAAAGCATAAATATTTTACTTGTGTTCCAGAGTAGACTAGGAACCAAGCTGAAGAACACACAATAGTGTTCAGCTATAAGGCCAACTGCCTCTATTTTGAGCTGATAATTTGACAGTACAAAACAACTGTTTTCCAAATTTCAGTTTTCAATTTTATATGGCTTACCAAGATGGTCAAATTAAGGCTTCAGGTATGAGTTTAGCTTATATGCACAAAACAGATGAAAAAACCAGCTTAGCTAATTACAGACTTGTACAGTCTAGGTTCTTTTGGTATTTTCAGCTTAATAGAATAATCCTACTTGTTTTCTATCCTCTCATGTATCGTTACTTGCTCTATCAAGTAGTTGCATATGTTGCCCAAAAGTTGACTGCATTTCAGTTGTCATCTTTAGATTTAGCATTTATACATATCTGTTATATGTAGGATCTGTCAGCATGAATGGCACAAAATCATTTAAGATACACCCATAATGAAAGGCAATACATTCTCCTAAGATGTGTTCTGTAAGACATCATATCCATAAAGTTAATAAAACCCATGTGCATCTGCTTTTTATATGAAACATTTAATACCCAAGTGACCCAGATCTGGGGACCAAATTCATTTCTCATTACACCTGGGCACCTCCAAATGAATTTGGGTTCAAAGCACCTAAAATTCCAAGCTTCAGGGAAAACCAAATTAATAGTATTTTCAATGAATAAGTAGTCTATATTACCATACTTCAGTTCTGCAAAATATGCCTAGAAAGGAAAAACAACAATGACAGCAACATATTGAGAGAACACTGACTTTATCTTAAACTGTTTTGGCTTTTGTCATCTTCAGTTAAAAGAAAGATTGCTCCCCATTAAAAAAAAAAAAAAAATTAAAAGTACCGAGTATATTAGCTGTACACTGGAGAATTCCTGAGACATCTTCAGCTTCATCATTGCCAGAGTAGTCTGTATACGAGCATCTGTTTGATATATTGTGGAAGTTCTTTTCTGCATCCCTGTAACTAGAAAAAAAATTATACAAATCACATGTATAGATATTATAGGAAATTTTAGTAGTTTACTGTCTATTAACACATGCTTTTGGGGGGGGAAAAAACACAAACACATTTTTGGCCTGTCTACAAGATTAGTCTCGTTTAGGATTGCCCACTGTCTGTAAATTTGTGCGCAGCTTATTAAAAATAGGACAAAATAAACTGTAGGCATTTGTAAAAATGAAGCAACAGTAATCTTGATGATCAGACAAAGCAGACCACAGCCACTTGAGAATGAGCATAACACCCTTCAGTGTGCTCTCATCAGGGCTGTGTGGCTCAAGAGAGCTTGTATTACTTCCTCCACACTGCCCAACCACATGCTGCCACTGCAACCCTTTGGCCACCCCCTGTGTCTAACAGCAACTCACCTTGAAGGTACAGGAGGGAGACAATAGAGCCAAGATTAAATTTAAAGCTAGGAGGAGGAGAAGCAGTAGGTGGAGCCCTATGCCAGAATTGGGGAGCATGGGCTAGTGGGGGTTAAGGCTGGAAGTGGGAACAGCACTGTGTGGGGTGCTGTTGGGGGTGTCAGAGTATGGGAGTGAGTAAAGTATCCCTGTGGTACGAGCAGCATGGCTTAAAGCCATTGCTGCAGTCAGATTGGGTTGCCAACTCGAGAATTTTTTTTTAAACTTGCTTTTTCATAAACTTTTTTTTTTTCTTTTTTTTTTTTTTTTTTTTTTAACTACGGTTCATGTTAAACCTCTAAATTTGAGCTGTCCTTGTCACTGCCATTCAGGGCCTAGCAGAAGGATTAAATTTTCATTACATAAGACATGTCAGTAAAAAAATATGCCAATAAAAAGTTTGGCTGTCAGTAAAAAAAAAAAAGTTTGGCAATACTGAACTTAAATTCTACAAATAGAAAAAAACTCCCATTGATTTTAGTAAATAAGAATCACACTCAATATCTGAACAGACTTCCCCACTCCCTCCACCAACACACTACAATTATCATTAGCAGCCTGAGTGCAATGAGTATGAAAGCAAAAGAAAAAAAAATGTACCCAAGGACTTAGTAGCAGACAAATCTCCTCTGTGTCCCCCCTCATTAAAGTTTTTGTTTTGTTTTTTTATTCATTAAAATCACTAAAAACAAGATTCTATGAGGAGATGTTAAGGGGAAGTATAAAATCTCCTTGGTTGCTCTCAACCCTTCTGGACTCAAGACACTCCTTAGGAAATGTCAGTTCCTAGTTGTCACTATTTTTCTGCACTCCAAAAAAAAAAAAAAAAAACAACACACCAAACAAAAACAACAACAAAAACCCAAGCACTAGAACAAGTTTTCTGTTGCAAAGAACTCAGAAAAAGACTAGAACACATCAGAATATTTTTAACACTATGGATTCCTATGAGAAAACTCTGGGTCATTCTTGCGAATTGTGTTCTCACACCTAACGGTGCCAACATTGTGTGACACCTGTGAAAGGATCCCAAGGCACTCCAGGGTACTGTGGCACCCTGGTCAAGAATCACCAATTTGGTCAAAGCAGCCAATACATTACATTAATTCTGCAAAATGTTAAAGCCTCGCTTTCTTTTTAACTTTCTCCAGAAGAGATCTCGGCAGAAAGGGTACATGTACTATGCTATCAAACAGAAGGTTAATTTTATAACTTGTTTAAAAAATTTTTTTTTTAAATTTTAAGTCATTGACTAAAGACAGTCCTGTGCTCATTCCTGCAAATTAAGTTGTTTTTGAATCAACTTTGCCTGGCTGTTCCTCCCCCCACAGTCCAATTGAAAAAAACCCACCAGCTATATAAAAACCAAAGCTTTATGCAAGTGATAATGGGCATAAAGGAAGGAACATATTGCAATTGACCAAAGCAGTATTATATTAGAACAAAAATAAATCTTAGTGATAATATATGATCAGTGATATTCACTACATAAATAATGTATGTTTATATTAATGTTTTAGTAATGTCTTTATTCATATGCAATAAAGTATTCCAGCCCAAGAGTTTGTGGTCTTTTAGCCTTTCGTGCTTGTGTGGCATCTGTAAAACCCAATTATGCTGGTTTCTTAGCATCCATTTGATACCACTATAAATGGCTACACAGTAGTAAAGAACTTGCCTCATAGATCTACTTTGTCACAAGCAACATTAGCTCTATGCCCAGATATTGATATGGCCCAATACAATGGAATGCATCAAGGGAGTCCTGCTAGCATTATACATAAAAACTGCCCATGGTAACACTAGTACCCATACTATCAGACCCTATATACAGCACCTAGCAAATAGGCAGATATTTGCTATTAGATTAAGATACTAAGAGATGCAAAACTGAAACAAAATTTAGTGCAAGTAGCAGGTATAGCACCAGAGACAGACTTTTTGGAGTGAGAGGATTGGTCTTGTTTTAATACTTTCTTTCTATCAAAATCAATCATTTGAGTCACTAGTAGCCATAAACTGAAAGGTGCACTGTTTTTAGCATTGCATCCCACTAATCATACTTCAAAACAATTCCTTCATCAAGTAAAAAAAAACGTTCTAGAAGCTTTCTCCCCAGTGTGCTCTATAGTAAACATCACAACTATAAGGAAAGAGACACACTTGCTTCCTAGAGCAAGGGTGCTCTCTTTGCTCCCCAGGATGAATGCCAGACATGCTAGTGTCACAAATATTACCCACCAGGATAGTGCGCTGCTTGAATTTTGACAAAAAGATTAAAAGAACATGCAAAGAATTCCCTCCAGCACACCAAGTTTCAGAATCGCATTGTGAATTAAGTAGGCCTTTGACCTAACTGGAGTAATAAAAGGAAAAAAATTACACCTGGGTAATTAAATATAGCCAAGGACACTATTTTATATTTGCTATTTCTCACAGCTATTTCTATTTTCCATTTGCCATCTCTCTGAGGACTGCACTCTTGTACACATTTTATTCCTCCTCTGTGTAAAGTGGCAAGTTATCTGTGACAATAAGATACTTGGGTGGACAAGGGATAAGCCAAAAGACGACTAAAATAGGAGGATAGCAGGAATTTGTACGATTATTGGTACTGCCTTATTGTTACCCTTTCCTTCCTATTCACTCACTCGAATATTTGTTTCAGTCCATTATTAGAACCTGGTTTTTGAGCTCCGAGCCTGCAAATATCTACATAAGCATGTATTCTTAGAATCAAAGCCTTAAAAATCAGAGCTGCCTGGCTTCTATGTGGCCAGGTGTACAAGTTGCACCACAAGCCGTAAGGTTGAATACTGTGCAGGTCTCCACCCCTCCACTGCCCATAGCACCATGCACCTGGGTGCCCTGGCCTCACCCTCAGCTTCCAAGCTGTGGGTTCCCTCAATGTACTGCACCACAGGGGCAAGTAGTAGATGACAGAGGAGAGAAAGGGAGCCTGGATCCCCATTCTTCTGGCTGCCCTAGCAGCCAGGTTTAGAGGGAGAAAAAATGGAAGCCAGGTAGAAGCTCAGGGGCTGCAAGCTAACCCCCTGCAGGCTGCATATGGTTGAGTTTTTTACCCCCGTCTTAAAAATCAAACTCTTTGGCTGCATTCAGACAAGCGCGCACACGTCTCCTGCCCCACAGCAAACCCCTTTGAGACGAGGCAAGAGGCACATGTGGGAACAAAAAAAAGGCCCCCAACCCCTGCTCTGCTCTCTCCCTGCCAGACTCCCTCCCCCCTTGAGGCCCCCAACCCCTGCCCTGCTTGACCCCTCCCCCTGCCAGACCCCTCCC
>NW_017729032.1:33741700-33742059 GCF_001723915.1 Gavialis gangeticus
CCCCCCCAACCGATCCCTGGTGGATGATGTGGCCACTTGGGGCAGCAATTGGGACGCTGGGGTGGAGTATGTGGGCCTTGGATTGGGGGGGTCAGACCCTGCAGGGGCCATTTGGCCCCTGCTGGGGGAGCCGTACCCCTTGTGTGGGGGCCATCGCTCCTGTGGGAGGGCAGCAAAATACATATTCATGAAACATGCATTTAGCGTTCATTTTATTATAAGAAACATGCTTTAAACACTGTAGATACCAATAAAACATTGTCCAACTGATCGCTGTCTCTCTCTCCATAGTGGTCTTTTGTTTTACTTGCAACACAACATGGATTTGGGGTTATTTTTTTTTCTTTTTTAAAATCAGG
>NW_017729032.1:33747059-33754046 GCF_001723915.1 Gavialis gangeticus
GATTTTTCAGTTTTCCAATAGGGAACACCAGAATTCCTGCTAGGGAGGCCAGTGGCAGGACCCTGCCCGCTCAGAGCTGGCACCTTGAACCCAGCTGGCTGTGGCTGACCTCCTGGCCAAATGGGGCCAGGAAGACATGCTTTGACCGTTCAAAGTACGCCACGACACCCGGAACATCTTCTGGGCAATAGCTGCCCACATGGCCAGGCAGGGGGCATATGTAGTAGTAGTGCTGCAAAAAGGCCAACCCTGCAACCACAGTCCACTGGCAGCTGGCCCAGAGGGGCAGATGCCTCTACTGGCTCTGCAGTCCCCATCTGGGTCTGGCAGGTGTATAACAGGTCACAGCTGCGCAGCATCCCCCACTTCCAGACTGCTGCAGTGGGTAGAGGAAGCAGGGAACTCTCAGAGCTGCTTCAGCAGTCCAGCTGGCACAATTGGCTGGGCCCCAGAAGCTCCTGAGAGCTAATAGCCCTGAGCTACTTGCCAGAGCAGCTTTTTAAACTGCTAGGGCCAGAACACAGCAGCTTTTTATACTGCTAGGGCCAGAACAGGTGCTGGCCCTGGGCTCTAGGTCCCCCTGGCTGCAGATCCAGGAAGAGTCAGGCAGGGTTATTTTGCCCCAAGTGGCACAATGTGCTCCACAACAAGGTGCATGTCAAAGCAAATGCACCAAGGCAAAAATTTGCACCGCTTCTATTTGAGCTGCTGCAAGCGCATGTCCTTGCATGTGTGGATCCACCTTTTGAGGCAAGGATTCCCATTGGCAGCATTTTTCCTAGTATCTAACACAATCAAGCCCTGTGCTAGGGTTGTCATATGTCCGGGTTTTCCCAGACATGTCCTCTTTTTGGGTTTTTCTCATCTCTGTCCAGCTATTTTTTTTCCTTAAATAATCAATAAATGTCTGGGATTTTGCTCTGCCTCTGCTCAGCATCAAACTTTTTTTCTGGCACTTTCCAGCTTGCCCTAATAAGAAGCTGCTAAGCAGTGGATATGCTGCCGCCAAGTCTGTTGTGGTGGGTGGAGGGGGAAGGGAGGGGACATGAGGGGGCAGATCAATGCCCCCATAGTGAGGGACAAGCTGCCCAGCTGGGGCAGGAAGGCATGGAACTCAGGGAGGGGGGTGGGGCAGAGTGAGATGTGGGTGCAGCAGCACTGGGAGTGGGGGCTCTGCCCTGCTGCTGCTTGTCCAGCTGAGGCAGGGGAGAGGGGGGGCATGATGCAGGCGTGGCTCACTCGGGGCACAAGGGGGAAGTGGCAGCAGGGCATAGCCCCCGCTCCCAGCACTTCTGCATCTGCATCATGCACACCCCCACCCCGGCTGGGCAAGTCACAGGGGAGCACAGGATGCAGGAATGGCAGCTCTAGGAGTGGGGTCTATGCCCTGCTGCCACTTGCCCAGCTGGGGCAGGGGTAGGGGAGGGTGCAATGCAGGCACAGCTTGCTCTAGGCAGAAGGGGGCAAGTGGTAGCAGAGCATAGCATCTGCTCCAAGCACTGCTGCACCCACATCTCATGCCCCACTGCCCTGGCTGGGCAAGCAGCAGTAGGGCATAGCCCACCGATTGCCCAGCCAGGGCAGGGGGGCACGGGATGCAAGCGCTGCTGCCACTTGCCCAGCAGGCATGGGGGTGCACAGGATACAGGTGCAGCAGCACTGGGAGCAGAGGCTATACCCTGCTGCTGCTTGCCCCCTTCTGCCTGGAGCAAGCTATGCCTGCATCACACCCCTTCCCCCAAGCCAGCTGAGCAAGTAGGGCATAGCCCACCACTTGCCCAGCTGGGGCAGGGAGGCACAGGATGCTGCCGCTGCCATCACTTGCCCAGCTGGGGAGGAGGGGCGCAATGCAAGTGCAGGTCACTCCAGGCAGAAAGGGGCAAGTGGCAGCATGGCACAGCCCCTGCTCCCAGCACTGCTGCACCTGCATCCTGCACCCCACTCAACCCCAGCTGGCAGCACCCACATCCTGCACCCCCCACCCCCTGTGGGCATGGCAGTGCTGGGAGCAGGGCTTTGCCCTGCTGCTGCTTTCCCCTTTCTTCCCGTAGTGAGCCACGCCTTCATCATGCCCCCCCACCCCCTCCCCAGGCTGGGCAAGCAGCAGCAGGGCATAGCTCCCAGCACTGCCATGCCTGCATCCCATGTTCCCCTGCTCCCTTCCCCGAGTACTGTGTCCCCTAGCCCCCAGGCCAGGCAGCTTGTCTCAGCCCCAGCCCCTCCCTTCCTGTGGGGGCATTGATCTGCCTCCCCCCCACCACATCAGACTTACCAGCTGGAGCCAGCTGTGTCCAGCATGGTGAAGACTGCTGCCTGTTTAGTCTATGGCCAAATCTCCAAAGTGGCACCGAATCTTTTCTGAATTGATTTGGAGGCTTCCAATTCTATTCAGACCTTTTTATTGGTCTCCCAATTCAATTTGGATTTGGAGATTCTTCTGCCGAATTGGGCCACATCTCCTCTGAATTGAATCAACTACCAAAGCTTTGCACAGCCCCAATAGCTTTACAGGTTTAAACTCGTTTCTGATCACTTAAGTTGCACACAAATTGGTTTATGTCCATAGCCTCAGTCTTTGCATGGGAGCAAGGATAGACAATACCATATTTTTACTTATAAATCTATGTTTTATTTCCTTCAGAAGAACCATGAAGAAGTCACACTAAACTTATATACACAGTTGACTTCAAAAAAATTCAGGCTCTGTAGCAAATCCAGGAACGGGATGGGAGGAGGTACGGCCCACCACTTTGGCTGTGAACCCTGGCCTCACTACCAGGCTCCTGCTAGAGCTCTGGGTAATTAGTGAACTCTGAGCTCACCAGCTTATCAGGGCAGGGTCTGGCTAGCGCCCTTTCTTTCACAGTGTTCTGGAGCCCTGGGGGTGATCACTGGTGCTTTTCCCTACTAGAGGGAGGGGAAGGGTGAAAGGAGAGGATGAGCAGTGGTAGCAGCTCTTGCCCTCTGGACTCCTGAACCGCATGAAACCAGAGGCTCTAGTTAGACTTACACTGACAGCTCAAATGCAACACAGCCAAAGGGAGGTAGCAACTGCACTACCACACCCCCCTGGATCAACCCCCAGCTAGGGCCATTAATGGTCTGGACTTTCTGGACTTTTAACATTTGTGTACATACAATAGAAATACCTTAAAAGAATGCATTTGCAGTGAAGCATTTATTTTAGTATTTAGTATTTTTAACCAAGGAAAGGCTCCATGCAGTTACTTTATTTTCCTGTAAGATTTCGTATGGACAACAGCAGTTCAAGGTCTTCATCTGTAGTTGTCAGCCTATATTCAGGAAAATATCTGTTTTTCCTCAAACTGAACCTGAAAATGTGGGTAAGCTTTATAGTTTCATAGTTGGTAGGGTTGGAAGGGACCCGAGCAGATCATCAAGTCCGCCCCCCTGCCATGAAAGTGTACTGGGGTCAAACGACCGCCAGAAGGTGTTCATCCAGCCTCCTCTTAAACACCCCCAGGGTAGGAGCCAGCACCACTTCTCTCGGAACCTGGTTCCAGATCCTAGCCACCCTGACAGTGAAGTAGCACCTCCTGATGTCTAGTCTGAATCTACCCTCTGCCAGCTTGTGACCGTTATTTCTTATGTGCAGGGTTAACTTATAACTAGAATGGTACAGTAATTTCAGTTGCTGTGAGAGATCATAAGAACAAAAGACCCATTTATTATAACTATATTTCCTCTAAAACATACTCAAGCACTCCTTGTGAGCAGAATTAGAAAGACTGGTCACCCAAGCCAATGACATGAATGGCAAAAATAAATTAACTCAGTAACTGTCAATTATTATTTATGCACATCTCAGATGACTGCTAGAATCTCTTGTACTTACCCAATAACTTGATGCTCATAATACTGCAGCGTCCTTTGGAGAGTCTGCCGTATGGTTTGAGGCTATAAAAATAATAATAATAAAAATAATTTTAAAAATTACTATCAGCAAATCATTCTAACCTAGCTCTCAACACCACACCTGAATCACCAATTATTGATTTATTACTCAATACATTGGGTTTTCCAACTTCACACCTTTTCATCTTATACCTGCCAGGCTCCCACCAGAGTGACAGATATGAAATAACACAAGTCCAAAGCTGGTTTTGTATTGCAAAGATTAATATTTCATTACTCTTTCCATATATTTTTATTTTGCCATTTAAACAGCAATGAATTTTATAACTTGGCATAACTAATGCTGCCTTCAAGGCAACAGAAAACAGCTATGTAAAACAAAGAAGGCCCTTGCCTTATTACTGATTTTCATAGACTATCACTTGTCACCATATTAAAGATTATTAGCTTCAAACACCATTCAGTAAAATATTATTGCATTGAGATTACATCATATTTTCACTTTTAAAATCAACAAGAAATATAACTGTTTTGTTTAAAATTCTATTTAAGATATAGCAGAAGTATTTTTTTATTATTAAAAATCCCTAAGGAAATATGTTATATTCTGAACTTTCCACTCTCCTGCAGTATGAGGACTTGAAAAAGAGATGCTAGGGGCTTCGGGTACTTTTATGCTCTGTCTTAATGACTCCCCAGACTACCTCTTTTATTATTACGAAGTGATATCATAGGCTATTTTAGTGACAAACACTACAAAAATATAGTTGGTTTTCTTGGTATTGCCCAAATAGGTCATGATGGCATTTAATCTTTCCAGAAACAGGTATTTCTCAAATATATTATTAAATATTTACATTTTAAGGTCCCCACCCATCTACTGCTTCTTACTGCTATAGATAAAGCAACACTTATGTTTGTCAGACTGAGCCAATTTCTGGTATTCCCAATTTGGATGCATGCCATGCAGCTGGCTCGTGGCCATGCAAGGTCAGAGTACAACTGAAGCAACTAATATTCAAAGATCGCTAGCTCGATCTTTGCAGGAATTTGAGATATTTCCCTACATTTTGGGAACAATTTCAAGCTATCTTCAAAAGGATCCCATGCCTTTAAAATTAGACACTTTTCAGTCAAAACCAAGATGGAACTTTGAGTCTGGAAAAAAAAAAAAAAAAAAAGGCAACTCCTTGTCAACAACAGGATTAAGAAAGAAGCCCACTGGTAATTGAATCTTCCTTTGCATTCCCATCTCAGACAGGTCAGGATTCCCAGAAAACAAAGACCATTATATTCTAGGACTGCACAATTTGCAGAAGCATCTTTTTAATGGTGAACACCAGGAACTCATCTGTCCTTTCTCTTTGATTTGTAGAAATGCAAGAATTTATGGGGCAACAAAACAGATTTTAATCTACTAAAAAGCTTTCTATTGTTCATAAGAATGACTTCTATTCTCAGCAGGAGTTAAATGAACTGTCTTAGAAAAGCAGACAGACAAGTGGGCTCTTGTAAAAACCCCACCCAAGCCACCAAGATTTGCAGAATTAGAGTTAAAGGGCATCTATACACATGCTCCAGGGTGGAGCAGGGAGCGTCTTTAATTAAAGCAGCTCTGAGAGCCACTAATTAAAGCACCTGAAGCATCACATGTATTTGGTGTCCCTCACTTCAAAGTGGCAGTGGGGGTGCTTTAACTAAAGCTTGTGACATGGAAGCTGCTGGAGCGTATTAACATGATCCAGCAGACTCGATTTATCAAGTCTGCTCTGACACATGTCAATTAGCATGCAGAGTAGAGGACTGTCATGTATATAGGTGCTGAAGAAGCTCAGACAATGACCCTCTTCCTATAGTTCCCTTAACACATTGTGTAAACTCTCATTGCACTGCTCTCAACCCAGGTGTCCTTCCAGGAAGGTCACCCTCTGAAAGATGGAGGAAATGCATACTGCCAGCAGCCTCTGTGCACTAAAATGCAGTTTTCTTTCTGGTTCTAGATATTAGGAAAAACTTACTCAGCCTCTGGCAATCCTTTGCAGTCAAAGATGATTACCTTCCATGACTGGCTTCATCAGTCATCTTTGGACCCACAGATAAAGCAATCTAGGGTCAACAGACTCTGTTGCAACTTGGACAGGTGTTGCCATTTGGAGTGGGTGGCTCCAAATTCTTGACTTGGTCTGCAACATGCTGTTTCTGCCATTCCCGCTTTTCCATTTCCATAAGGTTTCAAAGTACCGAGATCCTTGCAGCAGACTTCCTTCATTTGGCATGGTCCCACACGTTAATGTTGATATTGCATTTTAAGTTGTCCTTGAAGACATCCTTCTAGTGCTTTTACTGCCCTCCTCTTGAGCATACGTCGCAACTGAGGTGGGAGAATAAAAACTTGCTTTGGGAGTCTGAAGTCAGATATCCAGATGATGTGGCCAACCCAGCAAAGTTGATACTGGATCATCAAATTACTTTGATGCTTATGGTATCTACTTGTGAGAGGACACTAGTCTTGGTGTGTCCATCTTCCCACTGAATTTGAAGGATCTTCCACAGGCAACATTGATGGTTCTTCTCCAACAACTTGAGATGTTTCCTGTATGCTGTCCATGTCTCAGCTTCATGCAGTAAGGTGGAGATCACAACTGCTTGATAAATCATGAGCTTGGTTTCAGATCTGACCTTTGAACATGCATTTCCTCAGGTGTGCAAAGGCTGCACTTGCAGACTTGAGGCAATGTTGTATTTCTTCATTAATGTCAGCCTTCTGTGAGAGACAGCTTCCAAGATACAGGCAAGGCCATCCCAGGGGAGGGGGGGGCAGGGGTGGGGTAAGCACACACTACAGCATCATCAGCCTACTGCACCTCAATGGATTGACATTAGGGTGTTTTAGTTTTGGCTCAGAGTTGGCTGAGATTAAACAGTTTACCATCCACTTGGTAGTTTAGCTCCACTCCAACTGGAAGCTTGTTGGTGGTCAGATGTAGCATCACAGCAAGGAATATTTAGAAGAGTACTGAAGTGATGATGCAGCCTTGCTTAACTTCCATCTACTACATAAGCAGGATAGTAAAACACTGGAACAGGTTACCCAGAAAGGTTGTAGAATCT
>NW_017729032.1:33754079-33757465 GCF_001723915.1 Gavialis gangeticus
CATCCTTGGAGGTTTTTAAGATCCAGGTAGACAAAGCCTTGGTTGGAATGATCTAGCTGGGGATGGTCCTGCTTTGAGCAAGGGGTTGGACTAGATGACCTCCTGAGGTTACTTCCACCCATAATTCTTAACACTTGTGAAGCTCCCTAGCTTAGAATCATAACTCTATAGTGTTCAACTTTTACATGCTTGAAACAGTGTTGAATCACTGAGCTGGCTGATGTTTAAGTCTTCGTCAGTTTCACTGCTGCTGATCTGTTGTTAATGAGGCACACTTTTTTTTCCTTCATATTTCCAAACTAATTCTTATTCCAATTTGTCTGTGCATAAGTCATAATAGCTCTCTAAATGTGCATAGATTAGTTTCCAAACCCGTTCTACTATTTGGGAGGAAAAAGTGAAAAATAATTCTAATTTGCCACTTCTATAGTATTTTCCTTTCAGTTTGGAAGTTCTCCAAAACCTTACTTTCTTTTCTTAGCTGTCTGATCACAGAACTGTATCCATATTGCATATTCTTATTAAAAGCTGTGAAGATGAGGAGAAATCAGACTATAAGGGTATAGACAGAAGTGACTATTTTTACCCGATCTGGACATAGAAAGTAGTCTATAGCTATGGGCAAACACAAGTGCACAGCTACAAGAGCTCCAAAAGTGGTTAAATTGGGTGAAAAAAATCTTACCTCTCATTGCATGAGGTATCAGATAAAGACATTTCAAAATGTAGCATCTTTTGTAATTTATGTCTGCGGCACTCCCACTTGTCACCATTTTCAGAATGGGAGGGGAGAAAGAGAAAGGAGGGAGTTCAGTTTGTGGGGTTTATCAGCCCCCTGGAGGGTGCGGCAGATGTATTTGGAGCCCCTCCACAAGGTGCAGGAAGAGCTCCAATTCACCCACTGCACCCTTCAGAAGGTGAGGAGCCCCAAGAACAAGCTCCCTCTGTTGCCTTTCCCCTCTCCCATTCTGAAAACAGGGACTACTTGCACAGAACTATGGCTGTTGCTATGGGAAGCTGGCTGCAGGCTCCTAACCCACAGCTAGATTCCCCTCCTCCCTGGAACCAACAGTGAACTTCTGTTTGATCCGGGGTAACACTAACACAGAATGCCTTGCAGAAAACGTTCCATGTTACAGCTGGGAGTTGCACTTCTGTCTGCACCCTACAAATCAAGTCTTTGATTGAAACACTGAGGTCTAATTACTTAACTATATTCCAAAACTGCCAGAAAATGGAAGAAAAGCAGTGAACTTAAGGGCAAAGGCCAGGGAAGGGCAGATTGGTAAAGGGAGAGGCATTCTGACAGCCAGTAGATCAACAAGAACTAATGAAGGACTTACGTGGCTTGTCTACACCATAGCAGCCACAAGTCCTAGGGAGGATGAGGACAACAATGCTCCACACTCTCATGGCTGCAGGTACACTCCAGATCCAGAAATAAGTCAATGAGGCACTCTTACAGGTTCACAGGTACGAGTTCAACCTAGCCAAGTCTCATCTCCATCAGGCATCACTGATGAGCTCCTGGGTTTTGAATGCTGTAGCAAACATGGGAGGGCAAAGCATGCTCACCTTATCCTAGACAGGGCTGCTGCCATGGTATAGATAGATTCTTAAGGGCCAGTAAAGCATAGCTATCTTTCTAACCTAGGAACAGGAGAACTGACCAGGAGGCCACAGAGGAAGTCAGGTAAGCTACATGTGTGGAAATGTTTTGCTAGTACAGCCAGCCCCACAAACCTGAAAATTATGTGCCAGCCCTCCACCAAGCCCCCCAAAAAACTGATTTATTTTATATAATAAAATTATGGGCTCTTTTTATGTAATTTCTTCAACCTGAACCTTAAGTGCATGTGGTTAGGTCATAGACTCAAGATTTTCTCTAAAACTATTTTTTACAGGTTTGTTTTGATTTTTCAAAATGAAAAACAAAACAAAAACAAAACAGAAAAATGTATGCATCATCTTTTGGTGCTGGCAACTGAGGACTTTAAGAAAAGACACCAGGGACTCTTAGCAATATTGTAACAGCTAGCAACGCAGACCAAAGCAGAAAGAGTTGGAGATGTGGAACCTTTACTGCCAGAAGTCTGACCCCTCCCCACCCTCTGCCATCCCCTCTCTCATACACACACACACACACACACACACACACACACACCCCTACCCTACAAGGGATGGTTTTTTGAGGAAATTGAAACAGGAAGGGTTTATCTTGTGAGTCATATGTAGGTGCTAGCATACTTAAAACTGCTAATATTGAGTTGCATCCCTACAACAATCAAATAGCTCATCAGGGTGCCATGGCACCTTGGTTGAGAAGCACAGAACTTAATGACAGAAATTGCCTATTAGATCATTTAGTCTAACTTCCTGACACTGAAAAATGAAGATCTCAAAGTGCTATATATATTATAATACATGCTGGGATCACTTGAATCATTTTTTTAATTTCAGGCATGCCTGGGGTAAACAGAGAATCTGTTTTATGCTGCAGCAGAAAAAACTCAAGTGGAAGACATACTACAGAATCCATTCTAATCCTAACTGTTCATCCTTCAGCATAACTTAAATCTACCATGTAAAACCATCAGTAGCACTATACAAGACATGTTAGAAATAAAGGGATATGTGTGTATCAGTTTTTAACACAAGGTATTCTTTGGGGAAGGGAAAAAGTAAAAGGCACTAAATTTTCAGAACTGAATTGATTTTAGTTTTGTGATATGCTCCACTACAGAGAATCCTTAGGGACAAGCTCCATCTTTTTTCCTTCACTTTGAAAGTTTTGTAGTTTGCAAGCAGAAACTTGTAGAAAGAATTACAGTCAGAACTAGAAAGATTTCGTTTATCTGAAGCACATTCATTAGAGGACTTACAATTACTAATTTACAATTAATAATTTGGAAAGTGGGGGGGGAGGAAGGAAGCAATACATTTATTATCTCAAGCATCTACAATGGCAAGCAAATTGAGGCTTTGTCTAAGAAGGGAATTTATTCTAGCTTAGCCATATGCATTGTTGTACATCTTCTCAGTAAATTGAGATTGAGACCTAGACAAATTGGAGGATTGGGCCAAAAGAAATTTCATGAGGTTCAATAAGGACAAATGCAAAGTCCTGCACTTAGGATAGAACAATCCCATGCACCAGTACAGGCTGGGAGTTGACTGGCTGGGCAGCAGCTCTGCAAAAAAGGAACTGGGAGTTACAGTAGACAATAAGGTAAATATGAGCCAGTGTGCCCTTGTGGAGAAGGCTAATGGCATACTGGGCTGCATTAGTAGGAGTGCTGCCAGGGAAGTGATTATTCCCCTCTGTTCAACACTGGCAAGGCCACATCTGGAATACTGTGTCCAGTTCTGCCCCCGCCTCCAGCCAC
>NW_017729032.1:33762465-33765214 GCF_001723915.1 Gavialis gangeticus
TATGAGCCAGTGTGCCCTTGTGGAGAAGGCTAATGGCATACTGGGCTGCATTAGTAGGAGTGCTGCCAGGGAAGTGATTATTCCCCTCTGTTCAACACTGGCAAGGCCACATCTGGAATACTGTGTCCAGTTCTGCCCCCACCTCCAGCCACTACAGAAAGGATGTAGACACACTGGAAAGTCCAGCGGAAGGCAATGAAAATAGGGGGCTGGGGCACATTACTTCTGACTAGAAGCTGAGGGAACTGGGCTTATTTAGTCTAGAGAAGAGAAGGCTGAGGGGGGATTTAATAGCAGCTGTCAACTATCTGAAGGGGGGTTACAGAGGATGGAGCCAGACTCTTCTCAGTGGTGGCAGATGACAGAACAAGGAGTGATGGTCTTAAGTTGCAGCAAGGGAAGTTTAGGTTAGATATTAGGAAAAACTCTCACTAGGAGGGTAGTAAAAGAGTAGGACAGGTTACCCAGAGAGGTTCTGGAATCTCCATCCTTGGAGGTTTTTAAAGACTTGGTTAGACAAAGTTGTGGCTGCGATGATACAGATGGGGATGGTCCTGTTTGAACAAGGGGTTGGACTGGATGGCCTCCTGAGGTCCCTGCCAAGCCTAATTTTCTATGATTTTGTATGACTTGATTATTTGCACACGACTTGATATAAGCTACATACCAAGATTACAGTTCTACCAAAATAACTGCTGCTCTCCCTGTAGAACTTAACAACATAAAGGCATTCAATTCCCTCTCACAGGGGAAACATGCCCCGTCCACAGAAAAGGTCTTCACATTGACACCTGGAAGATCTCACCCTGCGTAAGAGTTTCTCACCAAAATGAATGCCTGTAAGCTCCACACTCCACAATCGAAAGGAGTTCAGCAGCAACGGCCCCTGCGCCCTTCCTAGACTAAAGGGACCCTTGTCTAGGAGAGGTGCAGGGGCATTTTGCCCTAGCTTGGCTCCACCCAGTCATAGGATGAGTCAAGCTGCTGCTGCCCCACTAAGCCTTCTGAAGATGGGAGGGACCCCGGTGGGGAAGGCATAGGGAGCATTTCCTCATCATTCTTCTCCTCTCAGGGACCAGAAGTAGAACAACTGTCCTCTGGCACCTTTCCCCAAAACTAAGGTGACCATGGTCTGGGGAAGCCACAGAGACCAAGGTAGAGGGAGCATCTGCACACTGGAATGCCTGTATGCTCCCTCTCTTAAGAAGATTTCTACTACTACAGATTTTCTAGAAATTTGCAGCAACAGCAATAAAAGCCTGTCCATGGCCATAGGGAAGAGCTTAAAGCAGTTTTGTCTGTTTACAAGAGTTTGCACTGGTGAAGCTGGACTGGTGTCTAGATGCCGACAGCTGAGAGTCTCCAGTGCAGACAAGGTCTACAGTACAGCACTCTAGAAGTGAGGGTTTGCCTTGCTGTTGACCTCTGCTCCAAAAAACAAAGAGCCTAAGACAAACAAACAAAAAGCCCACCCACACCCATAATCATAGACAGACACTGACAATGGATGTACCCAGATTTCAAAACCTGGCAGCTTACTCCAGACTTTCATGAAACCATGTTATATATTGTAAGCTTCCTTCCCTGCACCAGGAGATAGCTATTATTGTAACAGATCTAAGCACTGGATTTGAAATATCAAGTCTCACCAGAAGTGTTAGTTGAAATCTCAAAGTTAATACGATCCTGTATTTCCTCAGACAATGTTTTATGCCATCTGTGTGCAGGGGATGAAGGTTATTTTGCAGGGATGTGAAATATCACATCCTGAGAAATATCAGGGTGTTTCTAAATAAATAAGGTTTGCCAAGATGGTCTTAGTTTTTAGTTTCTCTACCAGTACTTTACAGTATCCTATGAACTGCCTGGCTGGCTGGCTACTGGCTTTCCAGCCCCAAAATGGCAACATTATCTCTCTATGAATAAAGTGGGTTTGATTTTTTTAAAGGCAAAAGCTTATATAATATACACAGGGAAGGATTTGCAAGTTGTTTTACATATGCTAATCGGAAGTGACCTGGTATTCTCTGTGAACTTGGTTCATAGCTTATAGACTTTTTTCTTTTAAATATGATTCCTAGCTGTCTATGATCTCTGTTCCTTATACAGAGTTCAACAAAGGGCTCTGTGAAGTCAAGAGAGTCAAGCAGGTAAATCAGTTACATAATTTGGTACATCTACTGATGTGACCAATTTATCTACACAACTCCCAGGACTTTATCAACATGTGTGAGGTGCATGTGTGTAGCAGAAAGGGCACCTGTACATTCCTTGTGTATATGTTACACTTAGATTGTTCTAACTAGGATTAAATTGACCTAAATGCCAAACTGCACACAAGGTCAGGAGGTTTGAATCAGGCAAAAAATGGCCACCCAATACAATTTAGTTCATCTATATGCAAATCTTACACTTCCATTGGCCTATAGGATTCAGTCAATCCAAATTCCAATCTGTACAGATGTTCAAGGTTAGACTGGGCAAAAAATGGCTGGCCTGATACAACTTCAGTTCACCTAGGGGGTGCAATACATAGATCAAGCTAGCCTGTGCCTGGTCCAATGTGAATCACAGAAAGTTAGGTTTGGAAGGGACCTCAGGAGGTTATCTAGTCCAACCCCCTGCTCAAAGCAGGACCATCCCCAAACTAGATCACCCCAGCCAAAGCTTTGTCTAGCCAGGTTTTGAAAACCTCCAAGGATGGAGCTTCCACCACCTCTCTGGGGAACCTGTTCCAGTGTTTTACTAC
>NW_017729032.1:33765230-33771875 GCF_001723915.1 Gavialis gangeticus
TTCTTTCTAATACCAACCTAAACTTTCCTTGCTTGAGATCATTGCTCCTTGTTCTGTCATCTGCCACCACTGAGAGCAGTCTAGCTCCATGCTCTTCAAAACCCCCTTCAGGTAATTGAAGGCTGCTATTAAGTCCCCTCTCTGTCTCCTCTTCTCTAGACTAAATAAGCCCAGTTCCTTCAGTCTTTCCTCCTAAGTCATGTACCCCAGCCCCCTCACCATTTTGTTGCCCTCTGCTGGACTCTCTCCAATTTGTCTACATTCCTTCTGTATTGGGGAGGCCCAAAGCTGAACACAGTACTCCAGATGTGGCCTCACCAGTGCTGAATAGAGGAGAATAATCACTTCCCTTGATCTACTGGCAACACACCTACCAATGCAGCCCAGTATGCTGTTAGCCTTCTTGGCAACAAAGGTATGCTGGTGGCTCATATTCACCTTATTGTCCACCATAACCCCCAGGTCTTTTTCTGCAGAGATGCTGGCCAGCCAGTCAGCCTGTACCAGTACATGGGATTGTTCTGTCTTAAGTGCAGGACTTTGCACTCGTCCTTGTTAAACCTCATGAAATTCCTTTTGGCCCAATCCTCCAGTTTGTCTAGGTCACACTGAATCCTAGCCCTACCCTACAGGCTATCTACTACTCCCCTCAGTTTTGGTTGTCATCTGTAAGCTTGCTGAGGATGCACTCGATGCCATCTTCCAGGTCACTGATGAACCAGCAACCACCCTACACAGCCACAGACTTTCCAGATCCACCCCTGCACCTCAAACCCATTAACCCTACCTACCCATCCCAACTTAAATCGTGGTTCCTGACATGATGCCCAGCACCAGCAAATGTGTGTACACATCGGACCTGATCTACAAGTTACACTGCTTAAGGTGAGCCTCATGATTGTATATCAGGTCCTGGGAACATGTATATGTTCACAGTGCAGCCCCAGAGCTGGGAAAGCCCAACAACTCACTCCAGCCCTGGGGCTGCACTCTCCTTTCCCTACCCCCACCCCCTGGGCCATGTTTTGCCCTCCAACCTACTTGTCCCTGGACAGAATGTCTGTATAACCAGCACCTGATCTGCAGTCACACTGCTTAAATTAAACCACATAATTGTACATTGAATCCCCAAAACATCTGTATGTGGCCACACCTATATCCACTACTCAAACAGTCATTAGAAAAATGAAATTGAATCCATTTTGGTATTCTCATGGATTATTGTTCAGTAATTATTGGAAACAGCATACTTGCTATAAACCTGTAAAGGCTGCCCCTTCTCCTTCAAGTGATTATAATCTGATATTGCTACTACACAGAGAAGTTATTCTCTTGGTATGCAAATTAGTTGGCAGTGGTCTATGCTGGAAGTCTTGTGTCCACATTAGGCTAAGATTTCAAAAACATTCCCGGAAAAAAACAAAACAGACAAACAAACAAAAAAAACCCACATTTACAGGGCTTCTTCCATTTACACATCATTTAAAGTTCCAGCTGTTCTGTGACTTCAAACTAGGAATTTATACACCAATTTAAAGAGAACCATTTAGGTTCTGTTTTTCCAAACTCTTAGAAGCAATGTACATAAGAGATCATTCTGATATTTATGCGTCTTGGTACAAAATATCCTAAAGCCAGATTCTAAGTCCACTGACTTCAAAGGAAAAAGTGTGCCTAGAGAATTGAATAGGCCTTCAAAAACAAAAGGAAACTTTCTAACTAATCAAAGAAACCATCTATCAAAGATGATTTTTACTTAAAATAACATACTTAAGTCAAGAGGAGATAAATTACCTAGGCCATGCAGAAAATAAAAGCAAATGGAAATTTAGTAAGTTTAGTGTTGTGTTATGCTGTAAATTTCCTTCCCAAAAAAGCAGTTAAATACTTAAGGGCATAACTTCTTTGGTTTTCGTGCTTAATTTCCATTGCATTAAGAAAAGATTCGCTACATCCATCTAGGGGAGTCTCTGCCCCTTAGGTGAGTACGGCATATTTTACTTTTAAAAATCAGTGACAAATTATTTCCTTCTTATTTTTAATTCTACTTTCAGCCCTGTATTGGATACAGGTCAAGATAAACTGGAGCAAGTGTGAAAAATGCTGCAAGGAACCAGAATCCAGCAGAATAATAAAACTATAGTTTCTAGATAATAAAACCTTATTCAGTAAGATCAGAATACCATTTTCTTGTCTCAGAATGCTTGAAGGCAGAAAACTCTAAACTGAAAATGAGGAATTTATATCATCATTCCTACTTACAATTAATCATAATTTATATCAGTGTCTAATGTCAAATTTAATCTTTTAAAATGAGGCATAGCAATAAAGCTGGAAGCACAATAGTAGAACTTAAGTTTGAAAGAGATGTACACATGATTAGTCCAGTTATGCTCTCACAAACTAGGGCATAAGGAAAGTCTCCTAATCAAGCTGCACCCTGAATTTCTGGAATTTTCTGCTGGTTCTTAGAAAACTAGAATCCCATCCTATGAGAAAGGTCCACTTGGTTTTGATAAAAGTTGGATCAGGCCCTGAACTAACACTTCCCATTTCACATTTTAGAACATTTGAAGAAATATCCCTCCAATTTATTTTCAGATGCATAACTGCATAGGGGATCTTTCCTCCCATATGCAAACGCAGGCTCAAGGATACAACTGTGGTTAGAGTTAAAGGAGTTGCCTATATAATTAACAAGGTCACCATATGGATGAAGGTCATAAGGGACAGCAGAACCAAGTCAAGGGCTAATGGAAAAGGTACATTGCTAGACATGATCCAGAGAAGGAAAAAATAAATAAACAAACGGATGAAGTAAGCCAACTGAATGGCCAACAAGAACCTGCTGCCCAGGTTATGTTCTTGCGTTGAGGTGCCGAACATAGTCCTTACAAATCACCGAGCAGCCAAGCATGAAAGACTAGATTTTGTGGGAACCATATAATCCATGTCTGCCTATTACAATAGCTTCTATTACCACTTTCTTATAGCATTAGATCTTCGATACATTTGGTAAAGCAATACTCAAGCACAGCAGTATCTTGAAAAAATGGAAGTGCTTGACATACACTGCATTTACCTGGATGGGACAGCTCTGAGTACATCCTACTTACTCTCTTCTTTCACATAACCCGAGTGCTCTGCCCAGTCCACTTCCTTTCCCTTCAGCCAGTCATAACTCACCAGTTTGCAGATAACAGCAGATATAGTAGTTGGCTCCCGTTATTACCACTACCCACTTTTCCTCTAGAAAGCCCTCTGCAGGTGTGCCTCATTCTTTTCCTATTCACCTTCATTAACAGGATTAGGCCCATGCTGAACAAATTCTAAATGCGCAGTGCCCCAACTTAAACCCACTGAACTATTCAACAGCCTGCACTGAAATGTTAGTATGTTGAAAGCAGAATAGAGATGACTCAGGTTCCAGGATATTAGGATATCAGGAATCAAGCATTTTCTTGATTACAGCAAATTTACCTCACTACAGCAATGAAAAGGGACCTTAAAGTAAGGGTAAGTTGCATTTACAGCCATTTCATGGTGTTTTTACTTAGTCATAAAGGACAGCCTTAGAATTAATAAAAATTGAACCCCTAAATGTTTTTATAATAAACTTGCACACTCATAATCCCCAATATGGAAAATGTAAATAGGAGTTTTAGAAAAGAATTTAAAGACTCAGATGACTCAGAGTGCTAGAAATTGTTCTTCGGTGAAAGTCAAAGTCAGAAGTGAAGAAAGCAATAGGAATTGAGTTAAATTTCAGAGTTTTCAAAATACATTTAAAAAGCAAAGCTTCACCCCAACCAATACCCATCTGGCTGCCTTCAACTAAATAGCAATTCTCACTGATAGTATAGTTAAAGCAAAATTCAATTCAACAGCTAATTTTCTTTGTATTTTGTATAAAATATTGCAAATAGCTTGTAAATGTATTGTTCAGGATAGCTTTTATCTTTTTCCTTAACAAGTGTGCACTTTTCTACTTATGCTTATCTGTTTTATACATATACATACATACGCACACCAGATAAGCTAGAGTTGGCAAGATTCAACCACACTATTTAGGAGCACCAAATTGCCCATTACATTTTTGTTTTTTTTCCCCGGCACTCCTCATATCACAGCACTCTCACTCCATAGTGCTGCAGAGCTCCCTCTTTCCATCTTCCCTTTGGATGCTCTCTCTCTCAGCACCTCTGCCCCTTGGATGTTCTTTCGCACTTGGGTCCTCTGCTCCTTGGATACTCCCTTGTCCTCAGCTCTCAAGTTGTATTCTTGTCTTCACAGATAAACTCTCTATAGCTAATGCTACTTCCAGACTGAAATAATATCACAACAGGGAGCCCTCTGCATGCCACAACACTATTACTCACAAATACTATTATTCTCCATCCATGAAAACTGGAAAATGATACTACTCTGAACGTGAAACTGAGCCATCTCTGCATTAAAATGCAGAGCATAAGGTTACAGCTGTACATAAACCCAAAAACCCTAATGCATCTTTCAACTCTGAAAGCATCTAACACTGCGTGTTCCTGTGTTGCTGCTACATTCCTTCTGGAAATGAAAACACCCAGCATCTTCTTCAGTCTGTACGAGTGTATTCCTTGGGCTTCGACTTTCAAAATTAAATAAGGGTCACGAACCTCCTCTTATACTAATTTTATATCCACATAACTTTATTATATTCAGAGTAATTACTCCTCATTTACATTAGTGGATGTGAGGGAAAAAAAGCCATATTAAATATGATGTGATAACTTGACTGTCTGCAAGAAGGCTACTCTACTGTGCTTACCCACAACTGTAGCTGTTTTGTTAGTACCACTGAAGAGTTTCAATAAGTAGTACCCACCAAAATAATGACTTGGAATAATTACTACTCATGCAGTATCAAGACTAAATAGTAAGCCTCATTCTCCTCTCTCTCATAGCAGGTTTGTGCCAGTGTGATTTAATGCCTACAGCTGCATTTCTTGACTTAGAACAGAGTAAGATCAGAATCAAGCTCTAGTAGTAGAATGCCAAGATGCAATGAGTATAGGAACTTTTAGGCAATGCATATAAAAAAGAAAAATACTTCTAAACAGTAAGAATTATTGTAATTCTCTCCCAAGGAAACCAGTGGGACCCCTGTTGCTTGGAACATAAAGCCAGATTGGACAACACTCCCCAAATCATTTTTGAATGACTAAGCTTGAGGATGGTAGTGGGGGTGATGAAATGATCTTGAGCTCATGAAAGCTTATACTATATGATTTAATTAGTCTGACGTGTAAATCTACCCTGCTTTCTGCCTGACTTCAGACTAACACTACCACCTACCTCTCTCCAAAACTGCCTCTATGACAGGAAGGTGGATAAGATGATCCAGCAGTGTTTCCCTACCTCTGTTCTGTTTGTTTAGTCTTCAAATCATGCAGTGATTAACTAAAATTAACCTCTAAAGCTGCCTTTTACAGCATCCCACTACAGAAGGTAGCAGTCAAAGCTGTGACAATACAAATGCTAAGGTTATCAACAATAGTAATGCTAAATATCTAAAAATACTGTACTGAGCTACTTCAGAATGGTTTAACTATATTGGATATAGTGCTCTAATTATAGCACCTGTATTACTACAGTATCAGATAATTTACTTAATTTTATAATAATACAAGACAGGTCACCCGAGAGGTCTTCTATTAAATTCAGCATTGCAGAATCACATTCCTTCTAGAGAGGGAAAACTGCTTAGTGAAATTATACAGCTATGATGTATTATTAAATTTTCCATATTAAAACAACTGGTTTACCTCTATCTACTTAGTCCAAGTCATCCTGAACAAAGAGCATGTTAAAATGCTTCACACACCAATGCCTTGATTGCACATGGACTGGAGATTAAACAAATAGATACATTTGTTTAATCCAGAGGTGAGTAACAGCATATAGAAAGGCATAGTGACTGCCTTATCATTCAGCAGATATAAATCAGATTACATATTAACATGCTACCTGTTGCAACTCAAAAAATCAATACCTTCACCTGCCAAAACAATCTCTGCCTCTTGGAGCCAAAAACACATTCACCTGCAACTGGAACCCAAGTGAAATGTTCCCATCATGATGCATGTATTTATGAGAGCTCAACAGTTTTGTGGTAAAATAAGTATAACTCTTCTACTGCGCACAAAACAACCTAACCCAGACTTGCCTGGGGCAATAATTTCAGAGTCTTTGAAAAGGACATTGTTGTATGTAACATGCACTGTTCAGCAATTCATGAACCCTCAGCATCCGACATGCTGACTCAAGTATTCATACACTGATGATTTCAAAGAGCATTTTTAAAGGACTAACATCTCCAAGCGGAGTCGTAGAACAGGTGCAGACCTATAACACTGGCTATTTTAAAGTGGGAAAACTCAACTTTTCCCTGTGTTTAGTAGAGAGAGAAAAAAAAAAAAATCTAGAAGGGAAAAGTAGCTCATGTCTCCTCTTTGAGGAAAGATGGGAGTGCCAGGAAGGCACAATAAAAATGTAAGGGGACATATAAACGTTTTTTTTAAAAAAAATCATATTCACTAGTTAAGCCCCACCTGTTTTATAATTATAACTCTTTTTTAATAAAACTACACACACACACACACACAC
>NW_017729032.1:33771947-33772399 GCF_001723915.1 Gavialis gangeticus
CACACACACACACACACACACACACACACACACACACACACACTATCCTTTAAAAGCCCCATAGGAGCCCTTTTCTGCACAGATTTGGGAACGGGTGCTCAGCAATTCGGAAGGCTCAGGGCCAGACGCGTCCGTTCAAGCGCTTCTCACAGAGACGGAAGGAGCCTCACTCCAGCCCTTGACACGATGGGCAGAGGAGAAATGAGGAGGAGGCAGCCGGGGCTCCTATTTTTATAAGCCCCCCGCCCCCGGCGGGGGTCTTGGCACTTGGTTGCTCCTAGTTGAAACGGCTTCAAATTAAGACGCGAAATGCAAATGAAGGCCAAGCGGCAGGAGAGGGAGGGGGGCGCGGCGGAGATGCCCTTGTCCGCGCGGAGTTGGGGCAGGGCAGGGCAGGGCAGGGCACTCACCGCGGGCGCCGTGAGGCGGCTGATGCTCTCGCCGAGCGAGTC
>NW_017729032.1:33777399-33777681 GCF_001723915.1 Gavialis gangeticus
TCGGCGGGCGGCGGGCGGCGCGGGCGGGCTGCGGCTGCCGTTCCAGCACAAGCGGGCCAGCGGGCACTCGCCCTCGTCCTCCGGGCTCGTCTCCAGCCCATCCGAGCCCAGCGAGCTGAACGATTCGGACGAGATCTTGCGGCGGGACATCGCGGCCGGCCGGGCTCACACGCGCGGGCCCGGGGCGCTGCTGCTGCTACTGCTGCTGCCGCCGCTCCAGCGGCTCATGTCCCTCCGCGGCGCCCGCTGCCCGGGAGGCTTTAAAGCAGATGCCGGCGCCGC
>NW_017729032.1:33782681-33792021 GCF_001723915.1 Gavialis gangeticus
ACCTAGGCCAGTTTCTACTTTTGCCTCTAATAGAACAGCCTGGCTTTATTTATTAATTTATTTCCCTTTTTCTTATCTCGTCTGAAACAGTGCTGGACAGCTCCACGCCAGCTACACCCAGCTCAACAAGTCTACACAGCCGCAGCTGCTGAGGAGCAGGGCTGCGGTCTGTACTGCTCTCCCTGCAGAGCTTCACACCAGGAAAGCATTCAGCTTCCTTCCTCACAGGGGAAACATGCCCCATCCACAGAAAAGGTCTTCCACATAGACATCTGGAAGATCGCGCCCTGTGTAAAGACTTTCTCAGCAAAATGAACGCCTGTAAGCTCCACGCACCAATCAAGAGGAGTTCGGCACCAACTGCCACTGCACCCTTTTTTGGACACTCACTCCCAAAGCTGGGAAAGGGAGATCTTCATCAACACACAAACAAAGCTGTGATCGTGTCATATTTGATGGTAACGTCTCAGTTCAGGGTTTCACTCGTGTCCTGCTTTTTTTAGGACTGCGTGCTGCATCCAAGAAAGCAACAGCAAGGATAAAATGCAGGCCACGCATCACTGTTCAAATACAGCTTATTAAAAAAGAACAACAACAAAAGACAAAGAAGAAAGCAAGCTCACCAGAGCTTTGAGGAAGGATGACATTTTTGAAGACATTGAAAGATAAGCCACCTAAATCTTCATCCCCCACCCGGCCTTCAAGCGATGCATTTCCTTTTAAAAAGTTGACATTGTTGCCATGAACTGCTTAACAATTACATGTATCCTATCCAGGCAGAAAGGCCCCAAGCAAATGTGATGTGAATGTTACTATTTTGTGCTACCAACAAGACAGATTGGGTCATCTTAGGCTAATTGTGAGGGTAGGGTGGGTTTAAGGTCTCAATTTTTATACTTATGCAGTGGTGTTATGGTATATGTTTCACACCCTCTTCTTATCAACAAACATTAAACTTCTGAATGCAGCCTGATCCAAAACCCATTGGAAACAAATGTAAAGACTCTTTTTTTTTGTTTTTTTTTTACTTCAGTGGATGTTTGTGTCCTATCAAATACACCACACGCTTTAATACAGGGAGTCCAGGTGTCTGCATGGGGGAAAGAAGGTGGATGGGAAAAGGGGTATAAATATTTCTGCATTTAATTAGAATCCCTAAAAATGGGAGAAATAAAGCAACTCCATTCATTCTTTTCAGTTCCATCACCTGGTTGCCCCTGGCTTAACAAGTTTAATTTAAAAAAACTATAAAAATGTATACGAAATATTTTTCTCCATTAAACCAAGGAAGCAGATCCCCTGCCACCTCAATTCTTGTGCTTCTTTGGACTTTTCTGGCCAAAGCTTATACACCAGAGCTAGGAAGAGCTAAAACACTTTCACTGATATGTTTTAAGAACCATGATTTTTAGGGTAGAAACAGAATTTCATTGCACAGTCTTCATTATTCCTTCAGCTAATCTAGAACAGAAAGGCCTGAAAAGTTTAGTTTAGCACTGTAGCTCCTCTGAGGCTCCATGTCCTTCACTTGCTGCACATGGTAAGATTAATTTCGTCACTGAATCACAAAAGCTATTTCTCTGCATCCTAAAAATTAAAGGGAGGATAGATGTTCTTTCATTTACTTCTTGCCCCTGATACAAAATGGACTAAGTCACTTATACCAATGCCAACAGCACTGAATTATCCAATCTTCCAAGATCCTGACAACTTTCAGTCACAGGATCCAATATTGCTAGGTCTCCTGAACAAGCACTTCTGAGAGGGATGAACAGTATATTGTGTTTTTAAGAAGTAAATCAAAGGTACGAACATGCTGTGTTCAGAGGTCTCTTTTTGTGATTGCTTCCTAAGGTTTGTCTTGCAGCTTTCCATTTTCTTTTTTATTCTTCAGTCTTAGTGTAGCACACTCCCACTGACTTCATATGGACTTCAGTGGGAATTATGACTGAATAAGGACTACAAGATTCAGCTCTGTAGTGGAAACTTATTTGTGGATTATAAAGCCATTATTGCCAAATAAGAAAATAGTATATACAAGTCATTTGTTTCCATATCATATACACAGTTTGTTTGTAGGACTTAAAGTAAGTGCCTTGCTTTACATTTTTTTTTTTTTTTGGCATTGGAAACCCACTTTTAAACCAAAGTATAAGAGAACACACAATTCCTTTCAATTTTCAATGGCTATTTTCTTTTTCTTCATACAATAAAGTCTAAACTACCATTTTCTAAGAAATATTATCAAACTTTCTCTGGATCCTTGCAAACTCCTTTCTATATTAAAAAAAATACCCATGGCCTTGTAACATTTTTATGTGACATTGAGTTCAATTAAAATGGAAAAGGAAATCTTTCATTTTAAACTCCTGTCCTTGAGGTCAACACAACTATAACTGGATTTACTCATGCATAGAAATAATTCATTTACAGAAATGTAAAACATGGTTTCCTTGACTGTTTAGATAATGTGCCAACTGAAGTTCATCATTCAGTATAAAAAAATGCAATTAGGACTGCAAGGCTGCTATTGTTCTAGCTGATGCAGCACACTGAGAAAACCTAACTGCTAGCCAAAACTTAGTGTTGCAACATAACCTGTTAGTTTGCAAAGAACAAAGATTGAATGCATGTTAGTTGGCCCAATACCTGTTTGTTCCAGTAGGACACATATCAGTGGTCTATCTAGGGCATGATCAATTCTATTTGACATTCACAATGGCTAAAAATAAACAAACTGAACAAAACAGAGGGACCTTCTGGAAAAGTACCAATCATCACCAAAAGGTGGTTTTATATGAGGAAAACAAAAATACTAGAAAGACTAGGACCTCCTTGAGTTCTGGGGCCTGTTAGGTGAGGTTACTCAATTACATTCATCTTATTTAAGTTGACACAGCTATAAGTTTACAGGGACAAGCTACAACTGGGAGTTAAATGATTTTCTTGACAATGATACAACATACAAGCATAACTACAGTACATAGAGAATATAAACTGATCTGCTATAAAAGTCTTATTGGAATGTGTTGGGGTTTCCACATTACTGATGAACTGGGTGCATCTACACATGCAATTAACGAAACGTGATAAATTCTGGAGCACTATGAGCAAGACTGAACTGCTCCTGGGCATCTACACATTTACCTGGGACAGCAGCACTCTGAGCTGGGGCAGAGCTGGCAGCTGGCTTGGGGGATCAGCCCCCGGCTCTGGGCAGCAGCGCCAGAGGGGCTGGCTGGGGCATGAGGGTGCAGAACCTGCAGTCATGTGGCTAGGGGGTAGGGAGGAGTCTGGTGCTTGCCCAGTCACCATCTACATCTGTGTTTTAGCACCCTTTATTTCTCCCAGAACAATGGGCTTGCAATTAGGAAATATTTGAAGTAAAACCCAACAGGGATCTTTTTAAAGAATTTCTGTTACTAGTACAACTACTATCATTTTTTTTTAAGAATACATTATTGCCATTTATATTCCTTCAGGTGTTTTGTTTATTTGTTGTTGTGTTTCCCAATCCATTTCACTTTAAACAATTAAAAAAGAACAGTCCATCACCATTATTTCTGGTCATTCTCACTAACTGTTCCTCATCCAATAGCACAGTGCTAATCATAATATTTTAGGGGACAGTTTGTACTTCAGGAAATACATTATATTACATATTTTTAATTCTTTTATTACAAAATCTAAACTCTGAACCTATAGGAAGTTAATTTTCCATTAATGAAAAAGATTGTTGTCATGGGTTCAATATCTCCTACTAAGAAAGTAAACATCTCAGTTTTGCAAAAGCATTTCTAAACCAGCAGGATACCATTACCCTGCGACAACATTCTCTTAGAATTATTTTATTTCAGTCAAACAGAATGACTGATGTGTCACAAATTTATTCATTTGTCACATTGTTCCAAATCTATCCAATGGCTTCTATAGGGAGCTTTGCCTAAAAAAAACCAACCCAACCAACCAAACAAGCAAACAAACTAAAACCGACCAAGAGCAGAAAGACTTTGCTATTTATCTTCAATTTGTGAAATTCTAATTGGCCTAGAGAAAAGGCCAGTCAAAAATAGCTTCACCCAGTCAAAAATGAAGTTAATTTATAAATGTAGACTGAATTCTGACTGGGCGAATTGTTCAAAATAGGTAAAACCAGATTGTGTCCCACTGGGTGCATCTACATGAGAGTTTACTGTGCAGTACGCTAATTAGTTGTACAATAAATGTCTCAGTGTCCAAACATGTGCCCCTATTAGGCTGGGGTAAACTAATTTGTAATATTATTTACAAATAAATAGAAATATTTACTACTTGCAAATAAAAATACTAACCTGCTAAGTAGTAAAAAAACTCTGCAGCAGCACACATGTAGGTGCTGCCTGCTGGCTTGCCCCACACTGAGGCACCTTCATGCCCCAGCCAGTCCCTCCACAGCTTGTTGAGCCGGGGGGAGCAGCCACTCACATTCAAATGGCATGCCCAGAAGCAATAAACTCTGGAGTCTATTGTTTCACATTAATTGCATGTGTAGATGAATACATGAGACTGCCAGGCCCAGGACAGTGTCCAGGATCCACTGGTCATCATCTGTGGCCTCTGCTGCCCGGCCAAGGATGTCATTTTTCTCCCACAGCCCCTGGATGCACTCATGCTCCAGGACTAGGAGCTTGCCCTCTACTCAAGCTCCACCTGGTCCCATGCCTCCTCCCAGAAAGTTTCCCGGATGATGTCCTCCTGGTACCAGGCATGTGCATCCACTTCCCTCTCCCCAGCCATCTCCACTAGCTTCTGGAGGAGCAGGGTCTGATCTTGGGTGCACCTCTGGAGCATCTGATGCATCCAGAGGGCCCTAATGCTCTGCAGCCACATCCCCAACCTGGCATCCCTGCTGGCCACCGCAGTGTCTCCCCTGCATCCAGATGTAGGCCCTACAGAGCCAGGAGACAGAAGTCTTTTGTGAGAGTTTGCAGCGTTTCAAAGATAAGATGTTGTGCACCAGACTCAGATCAGGGGTCAGCCATGCATGGGTGCCCAGGTAAGTCGGGCTGGGCAGGTCTGGGCCAACACGGCTGCTGGCTGAGCCCTCCATCCCTATACGCTTCCCTGGGGCCTGTGTTCCACTGAGTGTTGGCCACAGGCAGCCTGCTAGACTCCTTCCTGGCAGCGCCTGCTGCCACAGCTCCAGATCCCATTCTCCGCCACTCCTGCTGTAGGCTACCCATCCTGCTGTGCTGCCACCCAGCCCACAACCCCCAGGCTTGGACCATGCGGAGTTCCCAGAGAAATGGGATGAGGAGCTGACTGTGCCCCTACCCTCCCAGCAGCTGCCTCCCACTCCCACACCACTGCTGTGCCCCAAGTTTGCCCCTGCTGTGCAGACCCTAGCCAGTGTGTGATGAGTGGTTTGTGGAGGGGTGCCTGACCCAATATGTCCTGCTGCTGCTTATCCTCCTGGTACTCTGGGTGAACCTGAGCAGCTGATATGAACCTGAGTTATGATGGCATGGGGGGCAAGCCTAGGGTGCCCCACATCCTCCACCACCACCTTGAGGGCTACCTGTGTCAGCACAACATGTCCCTGCTCCCTGCTGCTGAGGAGGACATTGCCACCAGCATTGACGTCTTCCTTGGGTGCGAGAGGCTTGTGCCCACCCAGCTGTGGGGGCACAGGCTGTGCAATAAAGTTTTGCACTGTGTCTTGCCTCTCTGCGTGCTGGCAGGGGAAACCCAGGGCCAGGGGAGTGTGGGCAAGCCAGGCAGGTAGGGAGGCAGGGGTAGGGGTCCGGGCCAGAGGCAGGAGTGGGTATGGCTGTCCTGCCAGCACGGGGCTTACTATATGTTCAGGGCCGGCAAGGCTGGCAGCTCAGCGTGGTCCTCCCTGCTGGTGAAGGTGTCCAGCTGCACCGGTGTCCTCAGCCCACTGTGTGTGGTGGGCAGGAGCCCAGCTGGGAGTCCCCCCCAGGGAGGAGCTGGTGCTGCTGATGGCCACTGGTGTCATGGCTGGCCACTCCTCACGGTAGGATCTGGGGCAGCAAAACTGATGAGGCAGTTGCTGGCCTGGGCTCCCAAGCTGGTAGTCGACTGAGCAGCCAGGAAGCTAGGCAGAGCAGGACTCTGAATATCTGAGGGTCCATCCTCCAGTGACATGTCACCAGTGGACTCAAGGTGGGGCAGAGGCTTGGACAGGTCACCCATACTGATGTAAATTGCACAGCTGTGACCTGGGTCCCAGAGCACCAAAATATTAGCTGCTGCATAAAGGGTGTGGTCTCACGGGCATAACTGGACCGAAGATTGTGGTCAGTCACAGCCACCCACTGTGCCCACAAGGCCTTGACCTTGATGTGGCACTGCCATGCTAACCAGGAGTGCCCGCGTTCCTGCATCCTGCCCGACAGGACCTCATAAATATGGACATTCAAGCACCCATCCCACTCAAACTGCCTCTGCACCTCCACATCGCTCCAGAGCACCACAAGGTTGCCAACCTCTTCCTAGGTCCAGTTGGGGCCCCAGGTGGAGGGCACAGTCATGTGCACACAGGCAGGGACAGGCCTGGAAGGGGAGGATGAGGAGGACATGGTGGGTGCCCTGCCATCTCTCTGGGCCCCCACGCAGCTACCCCACTGTTGCCAGCCCTTGGCAGCTGCCATCAGCACCCAGCACAGGAGCACAGCATGGGACTGGGAGCCATGCAGCTGAGGCTACGCCCCATAGCACCTGCAGTCATAGGGCAAGCTGCTAGGGACGTGCAGCAGGGAGGTGGTGCTGGCCCTGCTGCACTCAGCTGCCTGCCAGTGGCCCTGGGGACTGACAGGCCTGCCCAGAGGCTGCAGCAAGCTGGAGTCAGCAGCCACAGGCTGAGGATTCACCAGCAGAACACCCCCCAGCCAGCAGCCACAGGCTGAGCAGGACTGCTGGGGTGGTGGGAGGCAGGCACAACAGGGCTGTGGCCTGCCCAGGGGGACACACAGGGCCTGCAGTGTCCTCAGGCTCCCTGGTGTGTGCCCTAAGGCAGAAAATGGCTTCTGGCTTTTGTAGCCTGCAGACAGGGGCTCCCAATGAGGAGCCCAGACCTGGAGCAGGAGGCTCCTAGGCTGCATCCCTGGGGCAGGCTGCTGGGTCATGGCTACACGTGTGCTTGCTTCTGGGTCATGGGTATACGTGTGCTACTGCACATTAACTAATTGCACTTAAATTTGCTACCTGCATTTGCAGTAAGCACAAGTACACATGTGTACTTAAGGTGCAGTAATTTAGGCAACTGTGCAGTAACACAGCTCATGTAGATGCACCCACTGAGTCCTACCCTGCCCCCTTACTACCATTATGAACCCACTGCACCCTTCACAGACACATCCCCATTATGCCTCAGCCCCTCTGATGTCTCATAATCCCCCTCACACCTTACTGAGACCTTCCCTACCTTCCTGAGCATTCAAACTCACTGAAGTGTAGTGCTATTGAAGTCCCTCACACCACACTGGACCCTCACCCATAAGCCCTTTTGCTTATTGTGCAGACCTGATTGTGATGCTACAGGGCCTGCCAGTGTAAGTTCTGGTATATGGCCCACAATCACCCAAAAAAGATGGAATATGGCCTTCTAACTGATTTGAGTTTAACATCTCTGGTCTATTAAGATCACAGGACTGGATAAACTATCACATTTAGTTGTAAAATGTAGGAGAAAAATTATGGACTATTCAAAGGTAGAGTATTGTTTTATTTGTCTTATTCAGAAGAACAGATTTATTGAACTTGATGCCAAGAAGAGTACCCCAGTCCTCCTTACATTAACCAGATCCTCTCTGTTCTACGAGATTTACCCTGAGGAACAGCAACTCTATCAGTAGCTCCATAAGAATACCAAAACTAGAAACAGCAAAGGGTCATGCTTTGAACTACTGTATTCCTTAGCCACGTGGTTCCAGGACACTCCCCAGCCAGTTCTATTCATTCTTTGCATTGCATTAACTCCTAACAGAAGCACAGAGTTATGGGACATTTTAACCTCATGCTTCCTGACAAGCGGTAGCGTAAAGAAGGGGTAACAAATGTGGCACAAGCCCTGCTCATATGTCCAATTACACCTTTTCTGACAAACTTTCCACCATTTTGATCAGTATCTTTAAATGATATAAAATGGTTTAGTCCCAAGAGTTTATGATGACTGTTATGGGGTGTTGTCTCTCCCAGAAGTCACAAGTCCAGAACACATGAAGCCCAGCAAGGGTTGGTGCCCAGACTGACAAGCTCCCTCTTCTGTAAGCTGTTTTAACTGTGCTAGGCAACTACTATGGAAACCTAGCTCTGTGTTGTGTCCAAGAACAAATTTGGATACTTTCAAAAAAACACTTGGATGCCTATCTTGCTGGGATCATTTGACCCCTGCTGATTTCCTGCCCTCTGGGCAGGGGGCTGGACCAGATGATCTTGTGAGGTCCCTTCCAGCCCTAATGTCTATGAAAGCTATGAAATCTCACTTGGTGACTCGCCTGCCATGCCTTTGATGGGAGAAAACTGAAAAATTGATCACGAGCGAGTTACAATTCAGGTGGTGTTTGTGTGCACTATTTTGATAGTTATTTCATTTATTAGTTTTTACTGGACCAGGCAACAAATAACTGAGAAACAGAAGTAACCAAAGCTACCCCCGTCACTGGGGAACCTGTCCAGGTTGGGCCTCGCTCCTCCCTTATTAATTTGCCTTTTCAGGTGGGTCGGGTCTTGTTCCCCAAACCATCTTCACCACAGCCAGCCACCACGGTAAGTAGAATCCCTACTCTCACCTCCCAGTGCACTGGAGCTCTGTCATAATCAGTTCTATGTTCGGCATCCTCCAGGTCAGGACTCTATCCTGTCCCTCACTGTCCTCTTGCTCCCTCTCTCTTGGTGATCTCCAGGGCCAGTCTTCTCTTTCAAAATGGCTGAAACTCCTTTAAGATAAACCTGGTTGAATGTAGTATCAGACTTAACTGATTTGGGTCAAAATGGTTGATGCAGTGTCTGTCACAGACCCCTTCCTGGTTTAAGTTAAACCAGAGTCCCCCAGCATCCCAGATGCTTTGCAGCCCTGGGCTGGGCTGGGCTGTACTGTGCTATGCTCACTGCTCCAGAGAGCAGAGCTGCCCCTGCCCCTCTGCTCTCTAGCTAAAACTACAGTGGAGACTGCAGTTGCTCAAGCAGAGATCCCCCCCTCCCTCCCTCCCATCTCCCACAGCACAAACCTCAGCTTCATAGACCCTAGGCATGTGGTATGATAGCTAATGCTGAGGAGTGTCTCCAATTTCACTGGGACAAGCAGACAGAACAGGGCTTTTTGGAGCTATTAAAGGCT
>NW_017729032.1:33797021-33801226 GCF_001723915.1 Gavialis gangeticus
ACTCTATCCTGTCCCTCACTGTCCTCTTGCTCCCTCTCTCTTGGTGATCTCCAGGGCCAGTCTTCTCTTTCAAAATGGCTGAAACTCCTTTAAGATAAACCTGGTTGAATGTAGTATCAGACTTAACTGATTTGGGTCAAAATGGTTGATGCAGTGTCTGTCACAGACCCCTTCCTGGTTTAAGTTAAACCAGAGTCCCCCAGCATCCCAGATGCTTTGCAGCCCTGGGCTGGGCTGGGCTGTACTGTGCTATGCTCACTGCTCCAGAGAGCAGAGCTGCCCCTGCCCCTCTGCTCTCTAGCTAAAACTACAGTGGAGACTGCAGTTGCTCAAGCAGAGATCCCCCCCTCCCTCCCTCCCATCTCCCACAGCACAAACCTCAGCTTCATAGACCCTAGGCATGTGGTATGATAGCTAATGCTGAGGAGTGTCTCCAATTTCACTGGGACAAGCAGACAGAACAGGGCTTTTTGGAGCTATTAAAGGCTGTGTTATCAACTCCCTGCTGGCTCCCTCACCTGTCAGGTTTGCAGACAATATGAAGAAGCAGGGAGAAGGAAATTGAAAAGCTCAGTATCATCAACAGATGCATGCACTACATGCACACCCTTTGCCTCAGAGTGCTAGCTGGGAGCTAGCAACACCCCCTCCACTTGAGCACTGAGTGGGGAAAAGCCCAGGACAGTACAGGTAGGGTGGGGGTTTACACCCCTCTCTAATCAGAGCATCCTGCTGGGGCCTGGATATGCTCTGCCTAAGCTCAGCACTATGAAAGGGAAGGGACAGATGCTCTAGCACCCCTTCTCCCCACCCCCCACCAGCTTCTAGAATGAGCCACTGCAGGCGTGTGCCTGCATTTCCTCAGTCCAGAGAGAATGTCTGTGCAGCTGCAAACCTGTTCAACCTAGGCAGGCTCAGGCTTTTTGAATGTCTGTCCCTAGCCATGAAGGGAATCAAACTTGGTGGTCCCTCCAGACAGTGCAGTTCTTCAGGGTAGAAATGCTGACTTTCTCTTTGCTCTGTAAAGATTTAGCACAGTTTATAATAAATGAACATTTGTAAGATCTTTCACTGATATCCTGGCAACATATTGGCTTTTATGAACAGGTTATTTTATTACTGGTTAATTGTTACTGTTCAAAATTCTCAGCACCCCTTTTCTTTGGTAGAAGCTCCATGTAGTGTAGTTTATGACACACCACAGAGAGACAGATGTCTTTGTGGTATATACATTCTTTAGCATTACTTGATCAATCCAGTCCTTCAAATTTTGGTAGGGCTGGCATGATGTTGTAGCTGTGATGGTCCAGAAAATATACAAGAGGCAAGGAGTTTTGTGGATAATAACTTACGGGACCAACTGCATGGTCCATGGTTGAGACAGACTTAAATCAGCTTTCAAATACAGTGCATTCTTCCTCAAATTAACCATGCCATTGGTCTAATAAAATATATCACCCACAAAAATCCTTGCCAGTCCTTTCAACAATTTTTACTGTTCTATTGATGTAACTCTACTGCTTTAAAATTAAATACATTTGGTCTATTTATCAGTAGCTTACAGATTTAACATTCCTAAATTCACAAGCAATGTTACTTACATTAAATTGCCTTACTGAATTTTACATCACTTATTACTCATAAACCAGCTTTATATAATCAAACTACCTTTTTCCTTTTCTTTAGAAAACCACAACAGGCCATGTTCTATTCCACCTATTAAGGTTATAAGCACTTTTAGGCACTTAAGTGCAATTCTATCCCACCCTGTTCAGATTCTGAAAATCCATTAATGCATTTTTTAACATACACTTAAAACTGAGTCATGAGCAGCAAGGAGGAGAATCCACTCACCATTTGCATTTACTCTTTTTCAGAGAATCAAACAGGATCGAACAGAATCACACCTAGGTACATAAGCCTACATATAATTTGAAAATCTGGCCCTAACCACACTCTTGTCTCAGGCTAGCGTGCAAAGGGAATTCACACAGTGCAGATGGAATGTATGTTCTTTCCCTTGGAATCTTTTTTTCACTGTGTATAGCACACAGGAATCGGTCAGAAAGTTGTCTGCTAGATCCTATTCCTTTGGGAGCAAAAAGGAAAAATAAAGAGTGTTGTTAGCTTGCTTACCAAGACAGGGAGACAGAAAGAAAGGATAGGATTGTGAAGGTGCTGAAAAGTATTAAAGAACAACAAATCACCGCATGTACCAGATGTGTACCAGACAGATTCTGTAACTACCACCCTCCTAACTAGAATGCATACATAGTGTCTTTCATTGGACATAGGGACAGCCAGCTAGAATTCTGCCTATGAATGAGAATAATGAACCTTTTAAAGAAATCTACTCTTTTACCCCAGAGGTGGCTGCATTTTAGAGCTGGTTAAAGCAATTTCTTTGCGTATTGTATATATCGTAAAGTGCTGGCCTGTAAAGTTTGGCTCCCCAATAGTTACCTGTGCAAACTAACAACTGTAACTTATGGAGCAATATTTTACAGTATCCATAAAACTTCAAGACAACAATTAGATGCGTTGATGATAAAATTGAAAAAACCATGGTGCCTCACACATATCTAAATTGTTATACAACTGGTAGGAAGTGCAGCATTGAAACATGACATGCCCACTTCTTAGTAAAGAACTGGACACATACCACTAAACTTTCTGTCTCAAGTGTGTCTCTTGGTGCATCCCTGGCTCCAAAATAAGAGGGTGCATCCTAATGAGCATGTGCTCTGCAGCATCTTAAAGCAGTTTGACGTGCTACAAATTCCACACAGTGCACATGCACACATTTGCCACATTGCTAATTAGCCGTGTGGCCGGGTTTTTTGACACTGGAAGATCCCGGTGTCAAAAAAAAAAGCATTGCTGAAAAAAGTGGTATGGCACACACAGCAATAGCATGTGCCACCAGAAAGGAAGCCTGGCTGGCCAGAGCCACACTGTGGCTGCCAGCCAGGCTCTGAGCACCTGGCTTGGTGCTGCTGCTGCCCTAGCAGGTCCCCTGGTAAGGCTGATGGAGCTAACACAAGTGCTGGCTCCAGCCTCTCCTACCCCACTTGGGTTAGTCTGCCACTGCCATTTTTTCCACAGGAAATGTGTGCCTCTACACATGCATGCTCACTGGGCCATGCCCAGAGCAGCTACTTTACATCCTTCTGGAGTGTATCACTCAAAAGGAGTGTAACAAGTTTCACTGCAGCACCTCCTAGCATGGTCTTTTGATGGAGTAGTCATGCCTGTAATCTCCCCTTCTGCTTCCTCATTTCCTCCCATACATTTTGGTCTTGAAAACTTAATTGCACTTTTGCCTTAGTTCTTAAAATCTGTTACAAACAAGAGTGTTGTTAATCTATTAATAAACACTTCTTCAATCTAATATTAATGTAAATTATTTGCCTGCCACTTAGTTTATGTAACTTTACTTCAGGAAAAGAATACACATTTTAAACATGAACATGTGTGTTATTTGGAATGCTGTCAGTACTGAGCACATATACATAGGATACTTAACTGCACAGTAGTCTAGTTTGTATGTGCACATCTACATGTGTGCACACTTACTATGCAGTAAATATGGCTAATCACAAGTAAATTTGCTACCTTCAAATGCAGGTAACAAATTCACTTGTGATTAGTTACTGCATAGTTATACCATGTAGATGCAATCTGGAAGCAAATTTGCTCCCAGGTCAGCCCCGCCACTAGAGGGCCAGCCTCAGACTAGCCCCTGGGTTCTAGACTGGGAGCCTCTCCTGCCCCAGGGCTGGGCTACCTCTATGGCAGCCCCTGCCTCAAGCCCTTAAAAACCTGCATGCATTTTGATCCCTGGGGCACATCAGCAGGCAGCCTGAGGGCACTCTAGGCCCTCTGCCCCCTTGGGAAGCCTTCAAGCTAGCCTCACCAGCCTGCCTGCACCCTGGCACAGCTGCCAAGCCCATGCTGGTACTGCAAGCTCCTGCTTGCCCCCAGGCCAGCTGCAGGTAGCTTCTGGCCAGCAGGGCCAGCTTCACCTGCCTGTAGCCCACCCTCAGCAGCCTACCCGGAGCCTGTGTTGCAGGGCATTGCCTCTGCTGTGTGGCTGCCAGTCCCATGCCATTCCTCTGCTCTGGGTGCCTCAGGCAGCTGCCCAGGTGCAGCAGCACAGGAACAGCTATAGAAAGACTCAGAGAGCCAGTGTGGGATTCCCAATG
>NW_017729032.1:33806226-33819056 GCF_001723915.1 Gavialis gangeticus
GGTGCCTCAGGCAGCTGCCCAGGTGCAGCAGCACAGGAACAGCTATAGAAAGACTCAGAGAGCCAGTGTGGGATCCCCAATGGCATCCTCTTCACCCACACCCATGCCTGCCACCCAAGGCCCCAACTGGCTGCAGGAGGGGTCTGGCAACCTCATGGCACTTTGGGGCAAAGCAGAGGTGCAGTGCCAGTTCACAAGGGGCAGGCACTCAAATGCCCATATCTATGAGGGTCTGTCAGGCTGGATGCAGGTGTGAGGGGACAACTGGTCAGCGCAGCAGTGCTGCATAAAGGTTAAGGCCTTGTGGGCACAGTGGATCACTGTGACTGACCACAATTATCAGTCTGGGAGTGCCCGCAAGTCCATGCCCTTTATACAGCAACTGACAATGATCCTCATGCCCCAGGACCCAGACTTTAAAGTGAAACGCCACTAAAGTTGGAACCAGTGTGACTGAGGGCAAAATCTCTAATTTAGGCATTGCAATGTCTAAAACTCATAGAATCCTAGTACCATAGAGAACAAGGGCTGGAAGGGACCTCCATAGGTCATGTAGTCCAATCCCCTGCCTGAGGCAGGACCACCTCTGTCCAAACCATCTTTAGAATCTGTTGTCTAACCTCTTAACACACCAACGCTGTCAACACTGACTCAGCACAAGACATAACATTCTAACCTGCCACAGGTAAAGCAAAGGGACCACAGTGGCCAATGTCCTGCTTCTGTAAAGAGTGTTAATATACACTCAAGAGTATATTAAGATATCTTGCTAGGTAGCAAGATACCCCTAGCCCCAAGAGGATAAATCAAAGCAAGGGTAGGAACCAAACTCCCTGTAGAGGCAATTGGAAGACTTAGGTACCTTCAAATAGCAATGCAGAGAACCAGATCAATAGTTCTAGAACTTTTTAGATCTGGAGCAACCCTGCATACATTTTTTTCAATTTGGTGTCCCTCTGGTTGAGAACCACTGTTGTACTGTCTCAGCTTACCTAAGTTGTTCTCATCTGGAGTACGGCTGCTGTGACCAAGTGAAACTATCTGAGAGCCTCGTGTGGAGCCAGACTAGGAAAGTTTAGAGCAGAACCATGCATTCCTTCCTGCATTAACATTATCTCATAAACCTAAAGCAGAAAAAGGTGCTTACTCGTGCCTGAACCCTTCTTGGTTTGACTCCATCCCCACATCACCCTGCCAGGAAACATACGTGCAGGACAGTTCCATCTCCCCTGTGCATATCTGTTTTCCAGAAGAGCACAGAGGGTTGGACTAGAAATAGCTGCAGCAAGAGCAGGCAGTCCTGCCACAGACCTTCTTAGTCTGGTTCTGCACAAGGCACATGGGGCAGCTTCACCTAGTTGCATCTGTGGTGGTAGCAGCAGCACCCCTGAAAGGCTCTTGCAGTAACCCAGGATGCGAGAGCTCCTTGGTTTAGAACCACAGGCCTAGATGCTCAGCATGGAGTGAACCAATAGGAAATACTAAGCCCAGGGATGTTTCTGAACTCCCATCCCTCTCTGGAGTTTAAAGGCAAAGAGGGAGATTCCAATCAACTTCTCAGGTGCCTAAACAGGACTCAGCTGGGGTTTAGACATCCAAGTTACAGAGAGTAATTAAAATCAACCTTGCTCAGCAGCTGTAAAACAGTTAAGCATGTAGATTCATTATCTTCAATTTGGGCTTGAACAGATCCCTACCCACTGAATGCTAATCTGCTGTACACAGAAACAATCCAGACCAGCTGCCTAAATGCTTCACTACTACATGAGTTCTGTTGTGATCCACATCACACAACCTCCACCTAAGTCCCAAATTCCTTCTGCAGACAGGAAGCTGAGAGAGGATTTATTGCTGAGAATACCTGTATAGCTCAGTAAGTGGATATGCACACATTTTAGCACAATAGCCTAGTGGCAAGCGCACTTGTCTAGGAAGTAAAAACATCAGAATCTAGGCCTCTCTCATACTGAGGAGATTTAAACCCAAGTGTCCAACTTCCCAAGTGAGTGCTCGGACTCTAGGGCAGAGGTTTCCAATGACCAGGCTGTGGCCCAGTACTGGGCCACAAAAGGTTGGCCGCTGGATTGTGGCAGAAGCCCCACCCACCCCCTGGTCCACCTGGGTGAGCAGCTTCCTCTGCCAGCAGTCACGTGCAGAGTTAAAGCTGGGCAGTAGGGCAGCCCCAGGAGGAATATGCCCCATCCCACTCCCGTGCCAGACCACAGTATAAAAGAGGTTGGGAACCACAGCTCTAGGGGCCTTGCTACATGGAACACTTAGCACATGTTAAAGTTAGAACAAGTTCTGAGCAATTACATAGTGGATCGTGGTGAGAGCTGGTGCATGGTGTGAGCTGTGCATGTTTTGTTTTTATTACTGGATCGCACCAGTGCCCTTCACCAGAGCTGGTTGGAGATCAGCAGATGTGGGTGCAAGCCCTGGGACCACAATTGATCGTATTATCTCCATGGAACAGTCTGATGCTAGCTCAACACACTAAATACAATCTGGAGATACATTTTCCAGTGAGAAGTATACCTGTATTATGATACAATGAATCATAATATTGTAATATGTATGAGAACACTTAACAAATGTTTTCCTACTTGAACACCTGGATGCTTGCATTTCAAGTGCATTTAACATGTGCTAAGTGTGCTGTACAACATGGTCCTAGACAAGGTTGGATGGGCCCTACCTCACCTTGTTGAAACAGGCCAATTGCAATATTGCAAGAGTGGATGGAAGGAGAGCAAGAAAAGAGGAAGAGGATCCTGTGGAAAGCCAGGACTGCATCTTACATTAGACAATTATTTGTTAAATAGCAGGAATAACTGGCAGCAGAAGACAGGATTCCCCTACCAGGGGGTGCCCTACCCACTAAGATACAAAGCCACAATTCCCTATCATTTGCTTTCCTTTTCACCCCTGAGTTTTGAATTCTAGACACCTTCACCAGGAGGGGGTGCAAGCAGTACCCATCGAAATGCAAAATCTAATGCTTAAGGCACTTTTCTGGAAAGTAGATGGGGATCTCCTACTCACATCCCCAAGTTTCCAGCTTCCTAGGCAAGTTATCTAACCACTAGGACTACCGTACAAAAGATGCACATCACCACTGTTCAAGAGTCAACAGAAAATGCTGTACTTTAAACTGAATTCAGCACTGCAATCCATTAGATGTACTCATTCAGATAGGCACTCCTCTCTGAGCAATCTGAATTCTGAAGTGAGGATGGTCACTGTCTCAGCCCTGAGTCATACATCTAAACTTCAAAGATTGGGAACTCAGACATATTTCCCTATATAGCATTTCTATTGGATAGTTGTAGGTGCCACCAGCTGAACACAAGGGAATCTGAATCACCTAGGGGCCATCACTACAGAGATCCTAAATGCCTAACCCCTTTCAGTAGGATCACCCTCATGGGGAAAGGCACCTAAATTTCAGCCATTGCAGAGCCTATGTGGAGGACAATTAGGATAAGGTCCAAAATCCAAACTGACAAGCAAGGCACCTATATAGAATTTAGGTGGCATTTTGATGCATAACTTGTAAAAAGAGATTCAAATTATTCCACAAAATTCACTAGGCACTTCCATTCATTCCACATCTAATCTTTGAGGGAACTTTTACATGAGCTCCGGAGGGTGGGGCATGGGGGGAGGGGCCAGTGCTTTAATTAGAGAGGCTCCAACAGCTGCTCTAATTAAAGCACTACCTTGTCTCAAGTATCAGCATCCCCATGCTTAAAAATGGTGGCAGGGCACTTAAACTAAAGCTCATTTGAAGAGCTTTCATTCATGTGCCCCCACCACCATTTTTAAGCACAGGTATGCTGATATAGAAGATGCAGGAGGCTGCTGGAGTATGGTAATTGCCATGCTCCAAAAGACTTAATTAATTGAGTCTGCTTCGATACGCTGTAATTCCAGCATGGCAGAGCGGCCTCCATGCTCGTGTATAGACACCTGTAGACTTCAGAGTTTCCTATGTGCATATATCTGGGCTTCCTCTCCCTGTTCTCAGGTCCTGTTCTTTAGCCTATAATTGTTGAATATAAAATTCATAAAACAATCCAGGTAGTGTGGATCAGAACCCAGATGTCCCGCCTCCCAGGCGAGTGTCTTCATTAGTAGGCTCTTCCTTGCTTGCTGTCCTCCTGACTTAAAGACTCCTTGATTTGTGACTGCACAGAGGACCAGCTTCAATAGGAATATTAGAGGGTGTCCTCCAGGGGTGACTGGTGCCTCCTGAGTCTGGTGGGGCACGATTTCTGGACAGGCCTGGGGGCAGGCCAAAAGCCCCATATCCACTCCTATACTTCTGTGCCATGGCTTAGTTCCACCCCCCTCCCTCCCTCCCTCCCAACTGCCCTGTCCTGAGTTATGCTGAGTTGGGAGCCAATGTCCAGGGAGGCGGGGGGCATGTGCCCCGTTACCAGTTGCCTGTGGTGCCCTCCCCACTGGGTTAGCCTATGGCCTGGTCATCTTCCTGGGAAGTGGGAGATTTGGGTTTGAAGTTTCTCAGGAGAAAGAGGAAGACCTAGAACTCAGATCTGTTACTTCCTGGGTAAAGTACCTAATCACTAGGATATTATGTAAATAGGAGTACCAGATGTTCCTTCTTCTCCCCCTCTTCTTCCTCCTCAAGCAGCTTTGCTTTGGGATCTAAGTAACCATGACTCCTGTGCCTTAGACGGACCTCAACGATGTCAGTGTGCATTAATATATTTGAAACACCTAACAGATCAGGCCTTTCTGGGCTCTTAGGCTTACTTGGATTCCAACAGGTCTTAAGCACCTAAATGTTCGGAGTGAACTGCTTCTATATTGCGCAGGAGCCCAGCTTTAGAAATGTAAGGAGTTTTGCAGGTAAATTGTGGGCACTGAATAAGAACGTGTATTCTAGATTAATTTTTGAAATACAGTTTCATAATTCCCACCTATATCACCTGTAGGTACATAGTCTAATTTTCTCCCCACGCTGCAAACTTGCAGCACAGGGAACATTTTTTCATTCCCGCACGTGCCTCTTGCCCTGCTTCAACGGGCTTAGAGGCCGGGCAAGAGGCATGTGCGCGCTCATCTGGACTTGGATTCCTCTCTTGAGGCACTCCCAGTGTCAGTGGAGTCAAGATTATCAGGGAAGTCAGAGAATTTCTTACTAAGGCACTGCTGGATATGATCACTTTTAGCAGGATCTTTCAAGCCCTGAATATTAAACCTCTTCCTTGGTTCTTCTTTTGTTTACATTATTTTGGGGCAATACATATAGACATGAAGGAACACATCAAGCAATAATTCATCTAGCAGTTGTCTGTGCTAGTCATAGCTCTGGCAATACAGATGTCACAACTATCCTGGGTGTGCACTATGATGTAGTCAACCAATTCATTAAAGCAGGTCAAGAGGTAGAAGACACAGGTTACTACGGTAATGTTGCAGAGGTCTCCCATGTGTAACACAGTGGCACCTTCCATCAGCAGGTACCATGCAGTGGCAGGTTCTTGTGCTTGTGGCAGGTTCTTCTGCTTCTTCAGAAGCCACTTAATTTCATCATCCAATTTCATAAGAGGCACTTTGGGGACTGCTGTCTCTCTCAGGAAAAACAATCTGTTGATCAGAAGCTGCAAGGAACTGAAGTTACAGCACTCCAACATCAGGCCAACCTTTACTGGGTAATCCCCTGGTATGGAGGACTTCTGGGGCAGGTGAAGAGGAGGGAGAGATTTAAGGAAGTGTTACACTTCCCCAGAGCAATGTGTCATATTCCTTTTCTTCTGTTTAAAAACTCCAGGGCACATCTCCTGGAGCACATTTTCTATTCATAACAGAATACATATTTTCTTAACACAGCCAGGCTGATCTGACACTGCAAAGGACATGAGTTTGTAAAGGAAACAGATCATCAATGAAATGGCATGGACATCCATAACAACTTGCCCATTCGCAAGCTAAGAACTTATGAACTTTTTCCATAGAATTGCTCTTTAAATATATACAAAATGCATCTATATGTGCAATTAATGCAAAGAAAGCTTACTGCATGATAAAATACTGTGCAGTAGGCTTTCCATGAGAACATGTCTACATTTATGCTGGCTGGGAGCAAATTTGCTCCCAACAGGAATGGTTCAAGGCAGGATACTCCTCCATATGGCAGCCAGGAGGAGCTCTAAGCCCTAGTCTGGCAGGGGACACCAAAGGCAGGTCTGAGCTCCAGGGGGAAGAAGAAAGTTGTTTCCCAGCCTCCTGCCCTGGACAGGGGGCTGGGAAATTGTCCCCTCCCACAAAGCTGTTTCCCAGTCCCTTGCCCTACAGGTGTGACAGCTCCTGGCCAGCTCCTAGCTGATCAGGGAATCAAGAGCTCCCCAGTCACAGAGCTGCTCAACTACCCGCTCCTGAGGGGAGCTGGGAGCCCCACAACGCCAGAATAGGGGAGAGCAGAGAGGGACCCAGTCCCCAAGCGATCGGCTCCCAGCTCGTGGGAGGAGCCGTGAGCTAAGCAGTGCCGTGACTGGGCCCCCTGTTGGTGTGGCTGACTGACAACAAATTTCCTCCCAGTCAGCATGTATATGAGCACTACTGCACAGTTAGTTTAGTACCTGTATTTACAGGTACTAGCTAACAGAGCAGTAGACTAACTTACTGCACAGTAGCTGCTGCACAGTTACATGGTGATGATTTAGTGAACAGTACATTAGTCTACAGAGCAGTAAATCATCTCATGTAGGCACACCCACGGGTAGCTAAAAAGACCTCAGTTTTCAGTCTCTGAATAATAAAAACCTACAACACATAACTTAATGGACTTTGTCCTTAACTATGTTAAGAGCAACACCAATGAGGTTAATACTGGTATACCAGCATAAAAACAGACAAAGGACAAAATCCTGTCCAGTACATCTCCTTCAGAAAGAAGGACCAAGTTAAATCCAATAAGATTAATATTGATGATGGTGTTGTTAGGGATTTCAAAGATGACATACAATTTTAACCTTCTAACCAAGGTAAATTCTTTGTAGCAAAGGCAAAAGCTTAATCTTTCTCAGTCAGATAAGGTTTCTTGGACAAAAATTGTAATCAGGAGCTTTTGTTCAATTGTGTCAAAATACTGCTGAGTTTTCACCCATGTTGCAGTCTGTCAGATAGCACCTGTATTACTTTCCAAGAAATGTTCATGTGAAAAATGGCTCCTGTTTGGACAAAGAAGAAATGTTCCAAAATGCAAATTATGTCAAATTTGTAGATATTTTTGGCTGGCAGTGATCTGACAGAATGCAATTAATCATACAACAAAATATCTACATTTTTGTTCGATACCCTTTCTAGTTAGTAATTTCATTGCCCATTGAGACTGAATCACAAACCCCCATCTGGCACACCATAAATTACCATCAGCTGTTTGTCTCTCAGTAAGGATCCTGTGCCCTTGCAATTGTGACAAAGCACAGAATACCAACAATGAAACAAACACCTAAAACAGATTGATCTAGCTTTTGCCTGCAGAAGTTAAACACACACACACACACGGAGCCGAGAGTCCAAAACTAGCACAATGAATCACAATGAAACTTCCTAGGCTTGGGAAAGGATGCCAAGAATGTTTATTTTTCTCTTTAAAATTGGCTCTTCTCTGTGAAGCAATATCCGGTTCCCCTCATATAATTACCTTTAAAAAGAATCTACTCACTAGTTAAACCATGCTGATAATGAGCTAAGAAGTGATACATGATATGTTAAAGGAAAACCTATTATTCTTTATCTCAGCACAATGCTTGTAAATAATGTGATGCTCTTTAAAAAAAAGAGCAGATCAAACAAAGACACAGTGCTCTGCCCCATTTGAAGGAAGGAATTAATGTATGCTTAGCAATGAGATTGCCTTAAAGGATCCATTAACTTGCTGTAAGCACTTCAGACAATACTTAATCTAGTAGCATAACACATTCGTAGCCACTCACTGTAATGAAGCAATGACACTTCATTACAGCTGCCACAAAATGAGGAACTCCTCACTTGGTGTTTGTATCAAGCAAAAGTTTTTGTTCTTGGAAGGTTAGCTCCCCCAATTCTTTACGATTTCCTCTGTTCCCTTTTCCATCTCTAAGTTTCCTTCTCTACTGTTCCTCCAAATTCTGGTTTTCCCAGTTCTCTCTAATTCCATAGTTTCATAGTTTCATATGAAACTATGGAATTAGTTTCATAGTTTCATAGATTTAGGGTCGGAAGGGACCTAGTAGATCTTCTAGCCCGACTCCCCGCCAGGGCGGGAGAACAACAAAACCCCAAAACAAAAACCGGACTCAAATGAGTCCAGCCAGGTAGGCATCCAGCCTCTTCTTAAAGACCCCCAGGGTAGGGGCCAGCACCACTTCCCTTGGAAGTTGGTTCCAGCTCCTAGCCGCCCTAACTGTGAAGTAGTTTTTGCGGATGTCCAATCTATACCTCCTCTCCATCAACTTGTGCCCATTACTCCTTGTTATGCCAGCGGGCGCTAGGGGAAACAGCGTCTCCCCCAAACCCTTCTGGTCCCCCCTAGTGAGTTTATAGACGGTCACCAGGTCCCCCCTCAGCCTTCTCTTGTGGAGGCTGAATAGGTTCAGGTCCCGCAGTCTCTCACTGTAGGGTCTGCCCTGTTGTCCCCGGATCATGCGGGTGGCCCTCCTCTGGACCCTCTCCATGTTGTCCACATCCCTCTTGAAATGGGGCGCACAGAACTGGACACAATACTCCAGCTGTGGCCTGACCAGCGTCGCGTAGAGGGGGAGGATCACCTCCTTGGCTCTACTCGAGATGCACCTGTGGATGCACGACAAGGTCCGGTTAGCCCTGCCAACCATGGCCTCGCATTGTCGGCCCATGTTCATCTTGGAGTCAATAATGACTCCAAGATCTCTTTCTGCCTCCGTGCTCTCAACTAGGGAGTTCCCCATTGTGTAAGTGTGCTGCTGGTTCCTACTGCCCAAGTGCAGCACTCTGCACTTGTCCGTATTGAAACGCATCCTGTTCCTGTTAGCCCACCCCTGCAACCTATCCATTGGTTCTGTTCCCTGTTCCCCTGTCCTCATGTGACCTCAAGTGAGATGCTGTAATTGCCTGATCAACTAGCCACCCCCAGCTTTTCCTTCTCCTTTTCCCTCCTCCAAGAGATCTTTTCTGCCAACAGGAGAGGTGGGGAGAAGTAGGAAGCAAAGTCTGGCTGCCTATCCCAAACCTCACGATTGCAAAGGCTGGTCTACACTGCTGTACCTGGCAACACCCCTGAGAAAGCATGCTCCACCCATATGACCCCACTCAGAAGGCACCCAACTCAACCAGTATAACTGGTTAGGAGCTGCTCTGAGTATGAGCTTCAGCTTCTATGTCCTGGATATGTCTCTTAGTGCACATTTAGAACTGTTCTAAACCAGTTACGCTATCATAGTTCTTACTTTTCATGCACAGCAAACCAAAGCAAGAGGTGCTTCACAATAGGGGAGCAGTGTAGACAGGCCCTAAGAGCACCCAGGTGCACCAAGCCCCCAGATTTCCATAGGAGCTTTGTCTCTAGGAAGGATGCAGATACAGTGGAAGAGGTAGCTGGATTTGTGGTGTGAGAAGGTATCATTTGCACTTCTTGCAACATGCCACTGCCACCTCAGAATCAGCACTGGTGGCAAGTAATGAGACAAAAGAGACCTTCAGCAAGCACCACAGTGAAGGGCAGGTTGTCTGCCACAGAAAGACAGGTATGAGAAGTACCTAAAGATCCATGACACTTGGTAGTCCTGCCCCACAGTGGAATCAGGACTAGAACTCATGACCTGTTACTTCAAAAGCACAGGCTGCTTTCCTATCAATCGAAAAAATAACATCCTCTAGTTCTTAGCTAGATCAGAAAGGGAATTAACTTTCCCAATTTTTCCAGGACAACCCCAAATTTCAGGGCAGTGCTCTTGAAAAATCCCCAAAGTGGGAATTTTGTCCCAAATTAGAATTTTTTTCCCCTGAATTGGCCAGTGATCCCAACTTAAACATTCACCCAGCATCAGGCAGTATCCCACCGGGTCAGGTGGAAGATGCAACACAGCACTACTGCATTCCACACAAAAGCAGCTGGAGGCAGTATAGCTGCATTGCATTCACACAGTGTTATACAGTCAAGAGGCAGAGCCAATTTGCTCCACCAAAGTGCTTGCAGGCAGACTCCTAAGAAACAAGCAGGCTAGCTGATTGAATGCAATACTGTACCTGAACTAATTAGCTCCATCTCCCCTCAAACCTAACTAGTATGCTTACAGCTCTGCATTCAGGCAGCTACACTAACCAGGACCAGAAGTTGGTTGCTTTTATGACTACTCATTCTGCTTTCACCAGAGCAGCCTTTCATCTCATCATGCAACACATTTAGCGTTTCTGTAAGTACAAATCATTTGTCTGGAATGTGTTCCCATGCCAAGGAGAATTTGCTCTGTGTTTGCCAAAGACAAAACCATCCAACAGAACAAATGTTCAGCATGATGAACAGTGTTTGGAGTAAGCAGGTGAATGAGTATAGATGATACCAAGTTGTTCTTTTGCATAAAGTAAACGTTACTGCCATATGGTCATTGTTTCATAACAAATATATTAGCACAATTTGTTGAAAAACCCTTCTTCCTTGAGAAATGACATATTATGCTCAAGTTATAAGCAGTAATACTATGTAAAAGTAGTATTTTTTTTATAATTTAATTTTGTCTTTTAAATAAATACACTGTATCTAAAGTGCCACCAGAATTGTGTCCTGGGTTTTTTTGTTTTGAAAATAATGGTCCTTTAAATACAGGGTGTATGACAAGCTATCAAACAGTTCTAAAAGGACCCAGTAGAGGGCACTAGTGCACATACAACATGTGCATTTAAGGTGTATTTCCCGCATTGCATTAAAGTCTGTTACACACTTCACTTTAGGACATATTCTGCTGACCCTCACAAGGTGGTTTGGCAGATCTCTCTCTCACCTTTTGGAGTTTGAACAAGAGCCGAGCAGCATTGCAGATCTAGGAAAAACCCTAGGAAAGACTTAGGAAGCTCCCTGTCTGTACCTGGGGAATACAGAGCACTCAGAGAAAAAAGCTGGCCTGTGGCTGGCCAGTGGTGAGTGAGGTCACAAAACAGTGTAGCCATTCTCAGACACAAGCCCCCTGTATTCATGGAGGCTCCACAAAGCCTCCTAAGGCTTTGCCCCTCAATTTTGTATCCATGATAATCACAGCATAGATGCCTGATGGGTTAAACTGGTAAGATATGGATACTATAGACTAGATGTACTGAGTTTTAGGGTTTGGATTTGGTGTTTAATTGTCTATAGGAATTTAATTGACAAGTGAATTTGGATTGTTGTTTTTTTTTTTAAATAACAATCATTGCCAGTAGACTTAGCAAGAAAAGGAGGGGAGGAAAGCTCGTTCCTATGCCGCAAGTCCAGGCAGCCATGATTGTTTGTAAGGGCTGAGAGCTGCCTTTTGCCACCAGTTGTTGTTGTTCATCCTTTAGATTTGAAGATGACTATGACACAACTGGTTGGTTTGCTTTTTGTGAGCATGAGAGTGTCTGATCAGGCTAATCTGTGCTTTGAACTGTCTGCAGTACAATGAGCAAGAGATGCCACTTTGGGTTGCTTGATCAACAGCAGATGTGCCACTGTTGCAAGACTTACACTTTGCACTTCTGCTTTGCCTCATCAGTTCTCCTCTGCTTACAGACTATAACTCTAGTATGGATGAGGCATCACCAGGTGGAATGATCATGAGCAAGATCTTCCCAAGATTTCAAGTCAATGTTGAAATGTTTCAAGGATGGCTTGAGGGAGTCCTTGAAACATTTCTTCTGGCTTCCCTGAAAGCACCTTCCCTCCTTTATCTCACCATAGAAAATTTTCTTTGGCAGTCACTCATCTGACATCCTGGTGATATGGACTACCCATCTCATCCATGATTTCATCAATAGTGTGTGGATGCTTAGAATGCCTGCCCATATGAGAACCTTAGATGAAGTCCCATATGACCAACAACCTGTTGCAGAATTGGTGCAGCATGAACAAGGCCTACACCAATAAAGCTCTGACCTAAAGCTCCATACCTACCAGGACCAAATGGAAGAGACAGAGCCCTCTTAAGGGCCATGGCCCTGCCTGATACCAACAGCAGCAGGGGTAGGTAGGTTTTGGACTCTACCCTCCCATGACTCAGCCCAGCCAAAATTCAGAAGTATGCCACCCAGTTCTCCAAGGTTCCCAAATGGGTGTGACTCACCCTAATGGCCAGTGGGATTTGCACTTCTAATGGCCAGTAGGGATGCCCATTGGAGGCAGAAACTGATGTACTTCATTACTGGACCTTTGCTATGGATTCTGCTCAGTAGCTAACCTGAATAGATGTTGCTTCCAGATATGTGAAAAATTCAACTAGGGAAGCACTCTGCTGGAGGCACTACTTTCCTCATTGCTAGGATTTTCTGCACTTACCCCTTACTCCTTCGTAAGCGTGTTTGCAAAGCAGCCATGAAAGCAAGTGCAAATTGCAGTATTCAGTATTTGCTATCAGAATAATCAAAATGTTACTGCACATAAACATGTTCTCAGTTACTTCGCAAATTATTTACATAGAACCAGCTGTCAGGAAATGATGATGTTTGTAAAGCAACAGCAGCTACTGAACAGCATATTCCTTTAATTCTAATCAGATCTTCACTGAAGGGCATATCTGACCTCTTCTGCTAGCACATGGAAGGGCCCAAACACAGTGGATCAAACTTGATTATCCTCTTCAAGTAGGGCAGGATTTGGTGGGGGGGGATTGCTG